>NW_028277087.1:1973571-2302500 GCF_059951505.1 Python bivittatus
GAGGAATATCCGTCACCTCTTTCAGTTCCGTGACCTCCGGGTCCAGGGCTCGGTATCGCACGCTATAGCCTTCCAAGACACCGTTTTGGCTCTCAACGGGAGGAGGTTGCCAACTTACCAGAATGGCCGTGGACCTGGTGCTGACACATTTTACGTCTTGAGGGGGGGCAGACGGTTCTATGGTAGCAGTAGGGGTAGTTTGGGGGGGTCGGGGAAGAGGGGGAGGAGAAGAGGGTGGGGGGAAAACAAAATATAGGAAAGATAAAAGAAAAAAAGAAAAAAAATGATAACAAAAAAACCTAAAACAAAACGTACCAAAACTTGGTCCAGGAAGATAAAACTTGGAAAGGAAAAGAAAACTGGCTTCTTTTAAATGAAAACCAAAAGAAAACGAAGCGTTAACGGGGGGAGAGGCAAGGGGACATCGCAACGCAAAGTGGGCAATGCAACTCAAGAGACACAGGGGGAGGGTGGGCTAGCTGGCACTGGGGCCAAAAAAGTCAAGATGGTGTCTACCACGGCACAACCGTGGCTGCTGTCTTGACTTCCTGGAGCCTTCCTGCAGATGCCTCTCTAGCTGGGGGCTGGGCTGCTTTGTGGAGCAACCTCTCCATCAAACCTCTTGGCCTGTAACTGACTTGGCGGGTGGACGAGGGAAAGAACAGGGCAAGAAGAGCGGAAAGGGTCGGGCTCCTTCCGTTCCTGCAGATGACAAATCCTATTCCCGCTGTGGGGGAAGCAGCGGGGCGCCGGGATCGGCCCCCTCTGCAATTCCACCAAGAGGCAACTGAATCTCTTCCTCCAATCTGCTTCCTCCCCAAGCCGGGAGGGGCCCAGTTCTCTCCTGGATCCCCTCTCTGCAACCGAGGGAGAATGTGGGCATCTTCCCCACCGGCCGATTTGCAGCTCCGGGGAGCGCAGTTGCCGCCACCCTGGTTCACAACCATTTCTACGGCTTTTAGGGCTTTTGCCGAGAACAGAGGGAACGTTCTCCAACTGCTTTCCCCAACCTGATGCCCTCCGGGTGCCAGGCTGGCCAGTGGAGGGGGTGGAGAAGGAAAAACCCTGGGGGCCAGCTTTGCCCGCTTTTCTGCTCCAAGAACTGCCCAATTCAGAGAAATCCTCAGTGTTGTGCCCAGTGGTGCAGCCCTACCCTTCCCTTCTGCACCAGGGTACCCCTTGAAAGAGGGCCAGCAGTAGCGCTACGTTTGCTACACGACCAGTCTAACAAACCTGAACTGCAACCGAGAAACAAATGAATATTTTAAAAAATCCACCTGCTTTAAATGTTGATGCACAGCAAAGGCAAGGGAGGGGAAAAAACTCTCCCACACCAGCAACCTGGGCTGGAATTTAAGCATTGATTTGACTTGACTTTTTCTTTGGCCTTCGGGGGGCTAATCGCTCGGTGGAAGGACAGCGAGAAACTGAAAAACGAAATGAAAAGCAAGCTGTCCACAGAGGTGCGAAGGAGGCCGTTTGGATCGCGGCTCAACTTGTTCGCTAGAATTGTGGTGCAGCTTTCTCAGTCTTTCAATATCGGAAACTTTTTTCACGTTTCCGACTTTTACAGCCACTGATTAGCCGGAAGAGATGGGGAGGAAGGAGACAGTTATAAAAAAAAGGACATCTGGCGTTCTTTTTCCGTTTGCTTCTGCTTCGCTGAACGCTGGGACGAGCCGGGATCCTTGGTTCAACGCATGTTTAAAGCTCAGAAATGGTTCTAATAAAATTAAGAATCTAATCCAGTGTTTCTCAACCTTGGCCGCTTTAAGATGCGTGGACTTCAACTCCCAGGATTCCCCAGCCAGCCATGCTGGCTGGGGAATCCTGGGAGTTGAAGTCCACGCATCTTAAAGCGGCCAAGGTTGAGAAACACTGATCTAATCATACCCAAAGCAAAGATTTTCCATGGTTGCACAACTGAGCATAACATACCTAGCACCTACCAAACATGTACAGGGTTGAGATGCAAATTCTAAAAATGGATATCCATATATATATATTTCCCATTACAACGGCACCTTAAAGTCTCCCTTGAGTTCAACTTTGGGTGACTTTACAGACATACCACCACAGTTTTCCTGAGAAAGGTGGTCTGCCACTTTCTGGGACATTCCCAGGGATGCTCTGGTGGTCTCCCATCCTGTAGGATTCCCTGATGGTCTCCCATCCAAGTATTTTCCAGACCGAAGCCTGCTTAGCTTGTTTGGCGTTAGCCAACATTAGCTTATAGGCTAGCTTTGCAACGGATAGATCTTGATAAAATCTGGTTCGCAGGGCAGTTGTTGGAGGGAGGGGGTGCAGGCAGCGAAAATGCCCCTATTCTCCTCCTCTAATTTCAGAGGCTCAAAGGAACCCTCCTTTGCACTACTTGGGGGGGGTGTTCAGGGGAAGGGGGTTTACTCCCCTCCTTATTCTGCTAAGAGTGCCACAGCCAGCACCTTTCAAAGAACAGGGTGCTCTCTCGAGCAATCGCATTAAAATACTTTGCCGCAGTCCACCGGCACGTCCTGGGATTCCTATGTCTTAATTCCTTGGCTAGCCATCTAAAAAACAGAGACACTCGATCGAAAGGAGCTGATAAGCTTGGAAAGCAAAGAAAATAAGCCATAAAACCAAACCACGGTGCTAAAAAAAAGGGGGGGGGAATAGCAATAATAATAATAATAATAATAATAATAATAATAATAATAATTTCCTCAAGTTATTCATCAAGCAAAGCCTTCCAGTGTCCACGTAGTCTGTTTTACCTACCTTCTGCACCGGTTAACTCTATCAGACTGTCTCACGAAAGCTCGGCTGGGCAGAGGGAAAGTCAGATTCCCGGTGGGTTCCTAGACCTGGGTCTTAACTCACTGGCTCTCTCCAAAGCAACCACGGACTGCCTTCCACCCCGGCTCCCCCAGCGTCTGAATGCTGCTTAAAATAGGCCTCGGCAGGAGAACGTACACAGAGTCCCCTGTCCTTTTTGACTGGTGCCAAGCGAGTTGTGGGTTCGAACTGCAGTCCCGCTCTCATCCCTCGCGGTACCGCTTCCCAGACAGACACAAATCCCCTGCTTGAATTGAGTTGGTGGGTCTCCACCTCTTTCCAAGCCAAATTCAATGGGGGGGGGGTGCGGTGGTGTCGGTGGGGGTGTTTCCAGATTGTCTGAAGGATAACAGTCTCTGGTACGAGCCGGTCTGCCTGCACCAGAGAGCAACAGAGCCCTTTCAGGCAAGAAACTTTGCTATATTCCTAGTTGCGTCCAGATTACGTGTTTCTCCAAACCTCCTTTCAGTTCCCTGCTACTTCTTTAATTGATCAGGTCTGTTACTTTTTGGAGGAAGTGAAGGACTGTTCATCCTGTTCTGAAGTGAAGGACTGTTCATTCATTCATGATTTGTCAATCTGTAGTTACAGCAACACAGACTGAGCAGATCCATAAATCTCTGGGTCTTTCCCCCACGAAAGGCACGAATGAGCCTTGGGGACCGTTTTCTTCCTGCGTCCATTTCACTCCCAACCCGTAGCAGAGGTAGCCTAAAGTTCTCCCTAGCTGTTCCCATACAGTCAACAGGCTATGGGTACAATCTGACCTGCTTTCCAGACCAAGTGCTCAGTGCCACAGTTAGGGGACTCCAAAGGGTGAGCTCAGCCCAGGATGAGAATGACTTTGGTGTGAGAACGTCCCCTCTGGGCACTGTCCTCTAGGGTCCTTCGGCTTTGGGTAGTGGGGACGTCTGGTTGTTTTTGGAGACCAGCAGGGACAGGACAGGGCTGATGTACTGTGAACCATGACGGTAAGAGCTCCTTCATGGGGCAACCCATCTCAGTCAGCCGACAGATTCCTTTTATGATGGGTGCATTCCTCTTCTGGAATAGTGTGACACCCATCTTCAAAAGGAGTCTGATTATCAGCATGTGGGAAAGACCTTGGGAGACGGGGCCAAGAGATGTTGCCTAGGGAATGCTTAGATAAGAGAGGGCACAGCCCACAGCTGCATAATGGGTAGAGAAAGAGGCTCAGAAGAGACCCTTCCTAGTTTCTCTGGCTGTAAAGGAGACATGGGGACAATTGTACTTCCAGACTTGTAAGGTTCCGTTAATGTAGCCTTACAATAAAGTAGAATTAGCTTATCTGGTCATGTTTACTGTCTGATATACCTGGTAAGGGTGACTTCAGTCTTGCAAGTCTGAAAGTACAATTTTCCCCCGTCTCCTTTATACAGCCCAAGAAACTAGGGAGGGTCCCTTCAGAGACGATTGCTCCATCCACTTTCCAGCTGTGGGCTATGCTGTCTCTTATCCGACTGTTCCCTATGCAGCATCTCTTTGCCCCTTCTCCCAAGGTCTTTCCCCCGTACAGCAGCTCTTTCAGCAGGCCCACACAAAACACTTGTTCAGGTAGTCCTCATTGAACGATCACTCATTCAGCGACTGTTTGAAGTTACAACAGTGCTGGATGAGGGAGACTTATGACAGATCCTTGTAGTTGTGACTATCGCGGCATCCCCATGGTCATGTGGTCACATTTCGGGCGCTTGCAATTATGACGTTGCAGTGTTGCGCAGTCACATGATGCCATTTGTGACCTTCACTGCCAGCTTCCAACAAGAAAAGTCAATGGGGAAACCAGCAGGAGGTCACAAATGGAGATCATTTGTGACTGCGGGATGCTGTGACTGCAAGTGATTCGCTTAGCAACAGCAAGTCGGCGCAGTCACGTAATATCGTGCTTTATGACCACATCGCTTAGTGACGGAGTTGCTGGGCTGAATTGCCATCATTAAGCAAGGACTACCTATACAAAACCAGGGTGAGTTTTGACTGGTGGCTGAACCTGCTGGTCTAGCTATCTGCCAAAACCTGCTTCCTCCTCAGCTTAGCTCTGGGCCATGGCAAAGAGAGTGACTGGTGGATGTTTTATCATTGGTTGGTGACATTTGGTAGAAGGGGAGGATAACAAATGGGGGAATTCACCAATCTCCTCTCCTTAATACATCCTGTACTCTGTAAATAAGGACAGCAACATTTGCAAATGTTACGCTGGTACAGTTTTCTATCAGGTCAAAGTCAGATGGTTAGCACCTTAACTCATTTATGATGAAGAACACCTACTCTCACCTTCTTCCTTACAGGGAGAAACTCTTTATGTTTATTTAAATTCTGGATACCATTTCTAAATGCCTATCTATATCAAATTAGAAATTAACACAGGCATGTTTTACACAAAGTCTGTTTCTCACTTATTTAGGGGATAAGCAAACGGCCACACTGTCCTCCGATAACCTCTCCCACATTTGAACAGGCCCTTGATAAGGTAACACCTGACAAGGTAAGGTTTACCTTGATAAGGTAAACCTCAAAAGAGCTGTGCCAGGTTAGACCCATGGCCTAGGTTGTCAGTATTTTGAAGACAAAGAGGCTAATCAAAAGCCCCGTCAGGGAAGATCACAAGTGGGTTGTGAAAGATTGTAAATGTTTTTTCCTACGCAGATCCAGCAACTGACATTCAGCATGCTGCCTGGGGAATTCTGGGAGTTGAAGTCCACACATCTTCAAGCTGCCAAGGTTGAAAACACTAGTCTAGATGCTGGCTGGGGCATTCTGGGAGTTAAAGTTCTGACACTGGAGATAATTTTATGATGCTCACAATAGCATCATAACTTTTCCTCTCCAAGAATCTCTCTTCCCACTTTTGATACCTTCCAAATGGTCTTATGGTACAAAAACCTCCTAAATCCAGAAAAAAAGACTACATTCTGTCCATTCCCAATCTATAAAATGTCTCAGTTTACTGGAATAATGAAATACACCAAATCTAATTTTTTATGCACATTTAGCATGGCTTTGGGATTACAAAATTAGTTCTGCCTGAATTCTGCTTTATACTTAGTTTGGATCTTTTTGCTAGATTCTGCTGTTCCCAGTTTATACACCTTCTGATAATCCTATTATTCTGGGTTTGTTCTTTTGACTATTTAATTATGGAAGGTTTTAAGGGAAAGGGGAGGTCAGCCTGTTTTAAATAATAATAATAATAATAATAATAATAATAATAATAATAATAATAATAATAATATGCTACAGCACCAAAAATGCAGTGCCTGGTATAGGTCCCCAAGCTTTGAATTTTTCCTCTGCTTCAAAACTGGGGCGAGTCAGTTGTTCCAATCAAGGACAATCAAATTGTCATAAATCTGCCTTTAAGCTGGATAGCGTAGTGCCAAAAATTTAATTTATGTTGGGCTGGTTGTTTTACTGCAGACGCTACCTATTTTGGAGGAGAGAAGGTGTATGTAATGAAGGGGGTCTATGTAATTTGATGTATGGAATTCAGCTTTCAATTCCTCTTCTATAGTTCAACGTATTTTCCCACAGACAATCACAGAATCATGGACTTCAAAGGATCTCAAGGGCGTCTAGTCCAGGGCAGGATCCACTAGAGCAGTGTTTTCTGAACCTCAGCAACTTTAAGCTGGGTGGACTTCAACTCCCAGAATTCCCCAGCCAGCCATGGCTGGGGAATTCTGGGAGTTGAAGTCCACCCAGCTTAAAGTTGCCGAGGTTCAGAAAACACTTCACCAGAGGATCCCTAACAGGTGGCCATCCAGCCTTGCTTACTTCATTGTTTGGAAAACTATCTTTGCAAAATTTGGAGATGGGTGAATGCTGAAGAAGAATTTCATTCCACTTCACATTTTTATCTTGAAAATGCGATTCAGCCAAGTCTTTCGCAAGATGACAGGTGAACCAATTCTCCTTGTTACAGTGCATTCAGACCACTCAGAGTCACTGTGGTGAGATCGGCGGCCATAGAAATAGTTTAAACCAGTGTTTCTCAAGCTTGGCCCCTTTAAGACATGTGGACTTCAACTCCCAGAATTCCCCAGCCAGCCATGCTGGCTGGGGAATTCCGGGAGTTGAAGTCCACATGTCTTACAGGGGCCAAGTTTGAGAAACGCTGGTTTAAATGAATGAATGGGCCACTGTTGGACAGTGCTAGACAAGAAGGGCCTTGTGGCCCTTTTACTTCCCCTGGTGAGGGGGTTTTAATTCTTAATTTTGTGCCCCATGGAAAGCTGGCTGAAAGCGGTCTTCTTCCACCCACAACTGTCAACTCGAGAACTCTATCTAACCCCCTACCCAAGAAACCCACTGCAGTAAAACCGGTACCAGGTTCTGGGTGTGTTTTTCCCCTTCCTTCCTGAGTTTAAAACATTCGGTCCTCAACCGAGTAAATTCTAGTTCCAGAAAAGGTGGGGGGGGGGTCCCCAGACTGCAGAGTCCCAACTTTTGTCAGCCTGATCCCCAGCAGGAGGGGCGTCTGTCCACTCACCCTTCTAACAACTCCGCTTCGGGACGGGTCGGATAAAAGCTCATTCTTTTCCACATGGGATGGGCGAGAGGAAATGCGTCAGAGGCAAGCGAGAGAAAGAGGAGGCATTTGCCGGGGTGGGGTGGGGGGGTGTCTCCCTCTGGCTCAGCCAAGGGGCAAAAGAAGAAGATCCACGGCTAGGACTTTTCTGGACCGTACCGTCTGCGCAAAGATGCCACCCCAACGGAGGCCTTGCTGTTGAGAGCATCCCCAAGGAGTTCCCTTCACAATCCAGCCCAACCTGTGTGCATTCAAGGAGGCGGGTGTGCGTGTGCGTGTGTGTGCATGCATGCACGTGCCCCTGTGTTTTCTAGACTAGGGGCAAGGGAGGGTGGGTCCTAGGGGGTTCCCACACAGCGGTGGGCACTGCCTCTTTTCGCGGAGGCCACCAAAGACAGGGAACGTAGCAGACGATGTGGGGATTCGGGCAGGCAGTGTGAAGTTCACTGAAAGAGGGAACAGGTTGGGCTGTATTTGTGAATCGGCTTGAGACCAGCCAGTACTCACCTTCAGCACACTTTTACACGCTTTAAAAGTTGACTGTCCAAACCTCAACAGTGGCCCCTGACTGAGCTTTCATACCGAAGCAATAAGGTTTTTTTTAACCCTTTAGGTACCATAGACTTTGGATACACCTACTTCAGGCCACCAGCTATTTAAAAAAAAAAAAAAGAACAAATCCTGCTCCTCTAAAAACGTATTTTTTTTTTAAAAAAAGAAAGTTTTCATACAGTCAGATGCTCCATATGGCAATGGAGTTCTTTATCCTTTGGTGTCCTTTCCCCATTTCCCTGCAAATCTAACTCGATCAACGTTTAGGAGAGAAAAGATTTATTAAAAGGGAAATGAAACGACTTAGCCAAAGAAGAAGTCGAATCTATTGTTTTTTGATGAATTAGATATGGCAATGCATCCTTCCCCCTCCCTCCCCAAAATAATCCCATTTTTTTTTCCGTCTCCCATTTCCTGACACTCTTGTTAGAGGTTCTCCAGACATCCAAGTCTATTGTCTTTGGTACTTGAAGAGTTAAAGACAAAGTTCTTTCAAGATCAAAAAAAGAATACTTTACCTTTAGTTTAATGGATTTTTTTTTTAAAAAAAATCTTGGGGTTTGATGCTTGGGAAGACCACTTTGGCAGAGTAGCGGAGAGTGCTGGGAAAGGACGTTCCATGCGGGAAGGGAGTGGGGCAGCCAGCCAAGCCAGGAACATTTGCATGGGAGGAACTGGGACCAGGGAGACTTACAAGCAGGGACAGTGGACGTGTCGGGGAGAAAGCCAAGCAGAGACGTGGTGGCAGGACACCTTGGAGGGAAGGCAAAGAAAGGGGCATATCTGCATACAAGTGGTTCCAGATTTGAAGACCAAGCCTGGGAGATGTCTCCTGAAGAAGATACCATAGATCCTGCCCACTCCGGAGAATCAACGATTCACCATGATGGCTCTTACCAGTACAAGAGGGGACGGTGGGTAAACGCAACACAGTTATGGGGTGTTCCTATGTGTGCAATGTCATGCATTTGCTGAGGCAGGAAGGGAACCACTGTTGAGCTGTGGAGCTCCATAACCTTGAGAGTTCTCCTCCTTGTTGCTGTCCACTCTCTCCAGAGGCATACAGAGGCGGGCTAAAGCCTTTGTACACTCTGTCCTCTCCCTCAGCAAAGTGGGATGGACTGGACTTGGAGTGAGCAATGAGAAAATGGGCAGCAACCCGAAGATAGCAAGGTGTGAGTGCTGGCAAAGGTGTCTACTCAAGGTTCACTACGGCTTCTTCACTAATCTGAACCATCGTCCCAACTTCAGCAAGTCACACACGGGGATGACAAGTGACATGTGCCTTTCTCATTGCCAGGCAGCTGACCTGCCATCTCTTTATCCTTTCTTTTAAAATTAAGATATGCCTATGTTTAATATGTTGGCATATCTCATTTATCAAAACGTTTATACTTTTTTTTTAATACAAAAAAAGAAAAAACACATCTAACT
Organism: Python bivittatus; assembly: GCF_059951505.1. Classification (NCBI taxonomy): domain Eukaryota; kingdom Metazoa; phylum Chordata; class Lepidosauria; order Squamata; family Pythonidae; genus Python; species Python bivittatus. Next base: position 1,982,921 of record NW_028277087.1, read on the forward strand.
GGGCTAGAAAACTGGGAAGTGACTTCATGTTTGCCAGCCAACAGAATTAGCCTTCATCCAACAAGAGCAATATTTCCAAAGATCATCCAAAGGATGAAGAGATTTTTTAAAAAAGGTGCATTTGGGGTGCTGTGGGATTGCTATCAAAGTACAACAGAGAATCTGTCCAGGATAGCCTCATTTAGTTTCATATTTTTCCAACCTTCTTTCTATATGGTTCTTGCATCAGTTTTCATCATCACATACGGGAATTTAGAAGAAGTCACTCCAAAAATGACAATCCAACAAGAAAAAGTGCACACATGTTAAGCACACAGCAGAAACATTCTTGTAATATATGCACATTTTCTTGGAAAGACTTCATCAAACACATTTTTGAAATAATTTCTCCAAATACTATTTATTTGGGGGTATTTCCTTCTTTTAGTATGAAACTGCCTCATAATAGTCTGAGGAGTACAGAGGGGGGCGCAGAAGGCATTTTGGTTCAGTACAGGTTCAGGTCAAGAAATGCCAATAGTCTATGCTGGATTTAAATGCCAACGGAGAAGATTTCTCCCCCCTTCTTGCTTCTGATTCTCTTAAAACATCACTTCGACCGGCAGAATATCTGCAATCCTTGCAGGTCCTAAAGAAGAGAATCTGGGCAGGCTGAAAAATACCTCATGCAGATATGCCCAGAGAGGGAAAAGAAGAAAGAGAGGGGGGAAAAAACCACGCTGTTGTTCGCAGTGAAAAACATGTGGTTTCTTTTCCCCCCAGACAAAGCACCCGTGCGTCAGACAGGCATGCCAGCCAAGGGAGAAAGAGAGCGAAAGGAAGGGAGAGGAGAGGAAACTCGCCAGGGACAGGCCAGGAGAGCTGTATGGAGTGAAGGCTGCATTGGACAAGAGAAGAGATAAAGAAAGGAGGAAGGAGGAAGGAGGAAGGAGGAGGAGGAGGAGGAGGAGGAGGAGGAGGAAAAGACACAGAAGCCTGCCCAACTGGGAGGTCTGAGCGCCGAAGGATGCCGCCAGGATCAGGGAAGAATTGGACTCCTTCCTCCAGCAGCCAGCCAGGAAACAAAAGAGAGGTTTTCAGGGCGTTACGAGACCACTGAGCAAAACCCCTTCCCCAGGTCGCCCCTCAGGAGGCAAAGGTGCTCGGAGCTAGCTGATGAAAGACAGAAAGAGAGAGAGAGAGAGAGAGAGAGAGAAACGAAAGAAGGGAGGGAGGGAAGAAAGGAAGGAAATGGATGGGAAGGAGGGAAGAAAAGGGAGGGAGGAAGGGAGAAGAGGAAACAGGGAGGAAGAAGAAGAAAGAGGGAGGGAGGGAGGGAGGGAGGGAGGGAGGAGATGGATGGGAGAAGGGGGAGGGAGGAAGGAAAGATAGGGAGGGAGGGAGGGAGGATGGAAGGAAGGGAGGAATTGGATGGGAGAAAGGGAAAGAAGGAAGGAAGGGTGACCCCTTGCCCCAGACCTACAACTAAGTTATTCTTGGTTTTGTTTATTACAAGACCAATCTAAAGCGTGGGAGGGAGCATGGAGGGTGTGGGGATGCCAATCTCTCCACAGGGCACATGGAATCAAGTGATGTGAGCTGAGAGACGTCATCAGCCTTTCCTAGTTGGCTGCAGGTGGGCAAAAGACCCTTCTCTTTTAGGAAGCCCAATATGCAGTCACAAGATTCACGGCTTTCTACACCCATTTCCACCCTGTCCTTTCCACCCCTCCTCCAAAAAACCCCACACCAAATCAACAGCAACCAGCAAAACAAAGCAAAATGATGTCTGGTCATTTCCAACAGCCTATTTTTCCAACTCCACAAGCCCCACAATGGCCTCAGTAAAGAGGACATTACTTCACCCCCCCTCCCTTTCATACAACAAAAAGGTTGCAAATCCCTCCCCACACCATTGCCAGAAGAACAAGGGAGGACCACCGGCAACATCTCACATGGACTGGGAGACTCTGAGAAAGGTGGGGGAGCTATTCTGATGGAAGTTGGCCTTGCCAGACAAGTTGCTCTGGGTTTTCCATCACAGTTGCTTCAGTCAGGAAGGATGCAAAAAAGGAATAACTTAATGGGCACTGATCCTAGGTGAATTCCCCTCCCCACTCCCCCAAAAAGGTAATCAGCATCCTTCAAGGAGTTCCCAACTCTGGAGATGAGGCGGTCATGTTCCCATTGTATGCTTAGGAGCTAGTCCTTGTTTCCTCCTGGGGTGATTTTCCACATTCCAGTCTTGTGTACAGGCCTGGGGTCTCCTGATGGTCTCCCATCCACTACCCAGGTCTGACTGCTTAGCTTCTCAGAAGCTGACACGTCTAGATGTCTGGCATGGATAGGCTGGAAACCTACGCTGGCCTATCTAAGGACCCTTTCTGGCATTCTGTCTGATTGTGTCCCTGTCTGGTAGCATCACAAGCTGAAAGGCTGGGCCTCTTGCAGTTTGAGATGCGATCGAGCAGGTAGGAATGGCTATTAAGTGCTGGCAGGCCTTCAATCGCATGGCTGAGGTTGCCATTTTGACTTTCTGGACTGCAGAAGCCCCCGGGGGCAGCCCTCCCGTGGAATTTTGTGCCTCCACCATTTCCCTGATAAGCTGCAGAGAAAAAGCCCAAACCAGGCTTTTCAGAGATAGTGTTGGGGGGACGTTAAGCTTGGGATCAGCCTCCGTTGAACAGCACCATTACAGTTTACCTTGTTTCCTATTTACAGGTAGTCCTCTACTTACGACCATTCATTTAGCAACCATTCAAAGTTATGACAGTGCTGAAAAAAGTGACTTACAACCAGTTCTCACACTTATGACCATTGCAGCATCCCCGCAGTCACGTGATAAAAATTTGGGTGCTTGGCAACTGGTGTGTATTTACAACAGTTGCAGCGTCCTGGGGTCACATGATTGCCATATGTGACCTTCCCAGGGGCTTCCGACAAGCAAAGTCAATGGGGGAAGCTGGATTTGCTTAACAACTGTGGCAAAAAAGGTTGTAAAATTGGGTGCAGTCACGTGATGCCTCACTTAATGACCACATCACTTAGCAACAGAAGTTCCTTTCTCAATTGTAGTTGTAAGTTGAGGACTACCTGTATTCTGTAGTTTTTGATTTTTATTTCTGCTGTACTTTATGCTGCTTGGAGTTATTTGGAGAGGAGCAGCATTGAAAGGCCAATAATCAATCAATCAATCAATCAATCTTGGGCATACGTAGGCACTCTCATTCCCTTTTCATTTTTTCTCTCTTCCACTCAATAGTGAGAAAGGCAATCTCCAGAGCTGGCTGGAGTCGAGCAGCGTCCAAATTGAATAAAATACTTAATAAACCTATCCAACCTGCAGAGGTGCGCAAAATGTTTCTAATCCAGAAGAGGATGAGCGCAAAACGCCACCCTCTTTCCAGCTCCAAACATGTCCCCTGAGCTTGGAAAGAGCCACGGTGGTCTTTCTTACAAGGGAGCATCCCAGCCATGTCCTGAACGCCCCCAAAATGTTCCAAGCTCAAAAATGCCCTGGTTCAAGCTGGAAACAGATACCCTACGTCCAAAAAGGGACGTTCTGAGCTGCAGGAACTGCCCAGCGGAAACCAAGCTTTTCAAACGGGAAGCGTTCTGCAACTTTTAAGGAAAGATATCTTGGTTGGCTCATCTTCTTTTGCTCCCCGTTTCTTCCTTTCGTGCCATTTCTGAGGTTATATGTCCCACTCACTGCAAACGAGCAGCAGCTTGTTCCCGCAATAAGGAAATATTACGTTCCCCAAGGAAACGAGGCGCCAGTAGTAGGTCTCACAGTTCTCTGGCCAAGGGTTGGCCAGGATTCACGGGTTGTCTTTTGAGCTTGCACAGGCAGAGAAGTCGTAGACCAGGATGGGCAAACCCTATAGCAGAGAGTCCAGTAAATTCCAAAGAGTGATCTCCAAAAAGCTGGTGGGTTGTGATTCCAGACCTTTCATTCACAGGAGCATCACAAAATGCTCTCCCCTCTGTGTTTGGTTTTGTCAGCAAGCTATGCCTCTACTTCATCCAACACACGAAGGAACGGTTGGGGATCCGACAGGAAAAGGTATCGCCCTTTGCTCTATTCACAGGACCTCAGCTGCAGGGAAAGGTGAGTGCTGCCGGCAGAACACCCACCTACCCACCTTCCTACCGGCCTGTCTACTCTCTCTCTCTCTCTCTCCTTAAACGAGAGGGAGGTCTGTGCGGTGCATCTATCGATCATTCTTCTTTTTCTTTGGTCCCATCTGGGTTTGTTAACTCTACCAATGTTGCTCTTTTTTTGTTCTGTGTTGTTTTCTTGTTTTAAACGTTTTTAACAATTTGTAAAGTGCCCAGAGTCAAGTAGCATATACATCACTGAGAGTCAAGCAGCATATACATTTAATAAATCATCATCATCTATGCATCCATCTCTCCATCCTATCTGTCTGTCCGTCCATCCATCCCCCTCCATCATCTGTCTGTCTGTCTGTCTGTCTGTCCGTCCGACCATCCATCCATCCATCCATCCATCCATCCATCCATCCATCCATCCATCCATTTCTTTCTAACATCCATCCATCCATCCATCCATCCATCCATCCATCCATCCATCCATTTCTTTCTATCATCCATGCATCCATGCACCCATCCATCCATCCATCCATCCATCCATCCATCCATCCATCCATCCATCCATCCATCCATTTCTTTCTATCATCCATGCATCCATGCACCCATCCATGCACCCATCCATGCACCCATGCATCCATTTCTTTCTATCATCCATCCATCCATCCATCCATCTCCATCCATGGAGGTCTGAGCAGTGTTTGGATTTGAAGGCAAAAATATACCGGCCTGTGATCTTGGAAAAGATGCAACCACTTCATAAGGCCTTGCAGACTTGTTCACATGTTCCAAGCATTCTCTCCTTTCAAATCTAAAGGGCAGCCTATCTCTTCTCTCTCTCTTTTGTATTTGATTCCATCCTTCTGCTTCACCTTTTGTGGGCCGCTCTGAAGACATGCAATAAGGTCAACGTTTGCTTCTTTACATCCTGGCCCTCTTGCTCAAGGTAAGACCAGTTTTGCACCCTAACAGAGCACAACTACATTCACCTCAAGAACATGAGACATTTTACATCATCCTGAGTTATACGCGACACCAGAATCGTGCCTGCAGGTTTAGACCACCCTTCCCAAACTGGATCCCCTCCAGATGTCTTGGACTGCAACCTCCATCAGCTCCAACCAGCACTGATGGCGACGGTTGGAGAGTTGAGTCCGAGGCACAAAGACGGTGGCAGTTAATCTATAACCACATTGCACGGAAGGGAGAAATTGTGTATGTTGGGAAAAATGGTGGGGAGAAGAGAGAAGGCAGTGAAAATAAAACAGAGCCCTGCATCGAGCCAAAGAGAAAACGGAGCAGATGGAAAAGAAACAGCAAGAAGAGGCAGATGAAGCTATCGATAACCTCTGGACAGGCAGCTGTCCTCCTAGTTCAAGGGCTTCCTGGGAGGACAAAATGCATCTCCCCCCTTGGGCCTCCTCCCCACACCCCCAGCTCATTCTGCTCACAGCTACCCCAACCCCGTGGCCGAGTTCAGTACAGTAAAGATGAGAGGAGGCAGAGAAACACAAAGAACAGCCGCAGCCATTCATGCGGTTGGAAAAAAAAAAGAAAAGAAAGAAAGAAAGAAAGAAAGAAAGAAAGAAAGAAAGAAAGAAAGAAAGAAAGAAAGAAAGAAAACCAAAAGGAAGAGAGAAAGGAAGAGGGGAAAAACAACAAAGAAAACCACCTCATTCTTTTTTTTTTAAAGCAAAGTTCCATATAACATTGCCAGCCAGGATTGGTGCTGCCCCTGGTGCAACGGTGAAGGGAGACAATCCATTAAACTAAAACCAGCACTAGATACAGCTCCTGGTGGCATGATTGTGCCCCGTGCCCTCCGTCACACTTGTTGGGGGGAGGAATGCTTGTGGCAGTGAGTTATGGGAAAGGGAGGAGGGAGGAGCAAGGGGGAAAGGTCTCTCTCGAAAATACAGTCACGTTGTCCTCCATATCCCTTGGTGCGTTTTCCTCCCATTCACATCCAACCCCTGAGCCGGAGCATTGGATGCTCACGAACCTACACCCCTATGGGGCAGGACGTCCCCCCACTGCAAGTGATCCAGGTTACTGATCCCCAATTTTCGATTTAAGGGAGTCACTTTTTCTCCCCAAGGAAGAGAAAGGTTGCCATGTAAGTAAGGGGGCAGCCTAAATAGAGTTGGTAGCTGATGGTTTCTCCTCACATTTCCAGCCCACCATGCACCCCCAGAAACACACAGAGCCCAAGAACATTTGCACTATGCCCTGTGATACACCAGGCCCAGCCATACAGAGACTGCCCCTCCCTCCTCTCTCTTGCACACAGAGACCATTCCCAGCCGTGCCCCCAGTCAGGATGCAGCCAGAAAAGTTAACTCCTTGCTTAACTCCTTTGGGGTAAAGCAATTTAAGGTGGAGCGTCTGGCTTCCCCCTCCTAGCCTTGCTTGCCCTGATGCCCTACCCCGGTCACCATTCCACACCTTGGCCCCCAGCCGTTGTGTCTCCTGCCTGACCTTGATCCCTTCAGAGAATTCTGGGAAAGGAAAGTGACACCTACTAGACTGCAGCGTGCGCTCCCTGACCTCCGGTGTCGGGGCCCCAAGGCCCAAAGCTGAGCGAGCCGCCAATTGGAAGACATATTCTGTGTTGGGATTCAGTTCTTTCACCAGGAAGGAGGTCACTGGGTCAAAAGTCTTCAAAAACTGCAGATGGGCAGGGGGTGTGAGTGTGGGCAAGGCAAACAAGCAACAGAAACAAAGAACAGGTTTGAACGGGCATCATCACTCCTGATTTCCTGCAATGGATTCCCGTTCCCGGGAAGTCATCTAGATCGGACTTACCTCGGGGTTCCCTGGTTTGTTGCTGACTTCCTTGTAGAGGAGTTCATACTTCAGGATAATGTCCTGGCGTGGAGGGCTCCAGGTCAGTAAGATGGTGCTCTCGCTCTTGGCCTCTGCTCGGAAATTCATCGGTTGCCCGGGAACTGGCAAAGGTAAGGTGGGTGAGGGGTAGGAATGCAGAAAGGTTGTATGTAAGAATGGGTGAGGGGGAGGCAGAAGGCAACTGGACATACTACCTACAAATATACATACCTATCGTGCTATTTCCTTTCGGGATAAGCCGTGTGATGCAGAGCACAGAAAAGGAGTGAGAAGTAGCAGGCAAAAGAAACTGGAGGGAGGAGGGAGGTGCAAAGAAGAGGAAATGCAGCTGAATCTAGTTTACACCAACCCCATTTGCTACCCCACCTCCTTTCCTTCCTTGCAAACCATCCTTGCTTCCCCCACAACCATCCAAGACTCATGCGTTGCCTTTTCTTCTTAACACTCTCTCCGGGATCTCATCAGTTTCACCCAATCACAACTTTCTCAATCTTCCCCTTCCTCTTGACCCATTCACTTTTCCTTCAGATCTCTGTTGCGCAATTCAGTCCTTGTCAATGTGCTGGTTTTGTTCTGGTCATTCCCTGTCACGTTCAGGCCAGCTTCACCCATCTTCCATTCATTCTTGACGCCATCTCTTCTTGCCTGACTACACTCTTCTTAATTACTCTATTCCTATGGCATTCAGCTTTTCTATTTCTTCTTAACAACTCTCCCTTCCATGCAACTTACACAACTCTCCTTTCCATGCAACAAGCAGGGCAGAAGCACCGTCTTATCCTTTGAGTAATTATGTCTAACACGTGGAATGGGGGTGTCCGCTGGGCGTGATCAAAAAAGTCAAGATGACGGCTGTGGCAGTGTTATCAAAGCTCTGGCTGGTTTTTATGTGCAACGTACTATTGCAGCACCATCTTGAGCTTTTTGACCACCTTTGCAGACACTCCTGATTCCTTGCATAACTAACCTTATGCCAGGAGGAAACTAAGTTTGGTAGGAACAAAGTTCAGTAGGAAATTTGTTTTTTAAGGCATCGCTATTGGTGCTTTTTTTTTTAAAAAAGACCCATCCTTCTCCAAAATGTTTTTGTTAGATTTTTAAATAAAGTACAACCCTAGGTGAGGCACAACATAGACCAGCATAGGCACATTTATCAAAGAGAGAAATCGGAAAAGTCAGAAATCACACGTGTGGGTTGGGCCTGCCATAAAAAGTTGCAGTGTGACGTGCTCCTATTCCTGAGCCAAAAAAAGTCATATTCTGGAATATTTTATTGATTCTCTGCCCCACTTTCCACCTCCAGGTTTTTGATTCTCCAAGTTTGTTGCATTTAACCCTGTAGTAAAGTCAAACTTCCTTCTCTCCCAAATACAGAGCTGTCTGCAGGAAGGGGGGCAAAAGAGTTAATATGGTAGCCTTAACTATGTGATTGAAGCCCTTAGCCTTCCTGCTACAATGGAAAGAGAATACTGGGGGGTGGATTTGTATATTAATTTATGAAATTGATAACCGTTTTAATTCTGAAGGATGCTATCTCGTGCACCAACAGGACCAGGCATGAAATCAATGCAAAGAATAAAATACATCCAAATACAGGTAGTCCTCACTTAACGACCACAATAGGGACCTGAAAATTTGTTGTTAAGCAGGGTGGTTGTTAAGCGAGTTGCACCTGATTTTACAACCTTTTTTGCAGTGGTCATTAAGTGAATCATGCAGTTCCCCATTGATTTTGCTCGCCAGAAGCCGGCTGAGAAGGTCGCAAATGGTGATCACATGACCCCGGGATGCTGCAATGGTTGTAGGTGCAAGCCGGTGATCACGTGACCGTGGGGGTGCTGCAATGGTTGAAAGTGCGAGGACCGGTTGTAAGTCCCTTTGTTCAGCACCATTGTAACTTCAGTCACTAAATGAATGGTTGTTAAGTGAGGACTACCTGTGGAGTAGAATCTAAACATTTCACTATACTTTGTTAGCAATAATGTGTCTGGTAACCATATCACCCCATCAGCCAAGAAAAAAAAGCATTCCTGAATAAACCAGTTTGCTCCCAAAAGCCATAACAATTTTCTATGAAAATAATATTTATTACCACTACTACAGAATACTATTTTTTTTCTATAAAAACAACCTATCCCATGTTTGATTAATTCTGCAGTCGTAATTGTTTTCCCATTTTAGGACTGTCAGAGTCCAAGAATTTTCCTGGGGAGGGGAAAATGTGTGTCTGGGGAGAGAAGAAATAATTGACTTTTGGTCTGTTTCACAGAGGGTCCCCTTTCAAATTCCCTGACTCCCTAGTTCAGGGTATTCCACACAGAAAACTATATTTTGGTTTTCTCTGAAATAAATAAATACGGTTGAGATGGGGCTGAATCCACACCTCCGCACCCAGGGTTCAACCATTATATTTGCCCTGTCTTTAGCAACCATTAGACTGAAGGAGGAAATTAAAGGTTCTTGACTATAGAAAAGCAAGTGTGTTCTTCATACTTCCTAGAAAATGGTAGAAATGATTCTCCCTTAGTACTACAGAACCAAATATTCCTTCCCGTTGGTAGCTCAGTAACGCTCTAAGCCTGCAGATCCTCTAACACAGGGTTTCTCAACCATGGCGACTTGAAGACGTGTGGACTTCAACTCCCAGAATTCCCCAGCCAGCTGGCTGGGGAATTCTGGGAGTTGAAGTCCACACGTCTTCAAGTCACCAAGGTTGAGAAACACTGCTCTAATGGCTTGCTCCTCTACAGGCTGGTCTGCAAAAATCCAGCCGGCATCAAAGGCCAACGTGACTTGCTTGCACCAGAGTTGCGTAACTGATCTCTGGGTAGCCTTCGAACGAGGGACGGAGAGGGGCGGGGGGCACCCCAAGAAATAAGCAAGGCTCAGCCCCTGAAAGATGGTCAGGACTGGGCAAAGATTAGACTGGGTTCAATTTAATTTCAACTTTGCTTTAATGCACACTAAGTTAAATTTAGTTGTTTACTGGCTGTGTTGGGAAGTGTTTCTCCCCTCTGTTATGTTAAAAGTCTTATTTGGTTGTTCAGCATTGAAGTGGCTCTGAAGGGCTTTTGGGGGGACCCCACGAAGCGTGGTGCCCCGTAATTACAGAGACTCACCTCCTTGTTGAGTTTTCACTTGGATGGGATCCGAGAGCGGGCCGTCCCCCACGGACGTGAACGCGAGGACTCGCACGGTGTAGGTCTCGTGCTCCAGAAGGCTACCCACGGTGGTCAAGAGGCTATCGTCCACGTTGTGTTTCTGCCAGTTGCTGACTGGCTGATCTGGCTCCATGGTGTAATACACCCTGTACCCCCGGATCTGGCCATTGGGTTCTACCGGCTCCTCCCACTGAATGATCATGGTTGAAGCGCTCAACATCCGGCCCTGAACATTTCGGGGGGCACTGGCAGGCGCCTGCTCCCCCGTGCGGGTCACTACGGAATCGCTGTGAGGGCCCTGCCCAATTGTGTTCACCGCCGACACCCAGATCTCATATTCTGAGTTGGGACTGAGCCCCCCAATGCTGTAGCGGGTGGTGGTGATGTCCTCCTTGATTTGGTACGGCCCGTCCTGGCTCTTCGACTTGTACTCGATCACGTAATAGGACACGGGGTCCGGGTTCCCGGAGTCCCAGGTAATGGTGATGCTGGTGGCTGTGGTCTCGGTGACAATAGGAGTCCCTGGAGCTTTGGGAAAGGCTGAGAAGAAGGAGAGAATTGACTGAAAAGAAACACAACCGTCTCCCACCGTACGTGCAGTCTTTCTCCTAATTGGGCAGACGTGCGGTTGCTTGGGGAAAAGCAGCTGAAATATTCCCAGCCTAGTTAGGCAGACTTTATGATCCTCCTTAAACGCCGTCATCAACACGGAGAGGGTTCAGCTCAGCAGCTGGCATCATTAACGTGAGCACGGAGCTAAAAAAGAGACCATTTGCTTGCAAGTGTGATGGGGCGGAGGAGGAACCTGCGTGGTTAGAAACAGCAGGTGGAAAAGGGGTCTTAAATCCAGCCAAGATGCCTGGCTGACTCTGCACTAGGAGAACCAGAAACATTCAGAAATGGGGGGAAAAAACCCAACCAACAGAGGAGACGTGTGGGGAATCGCCAGAAAACAGCAAAAATAGTTGAAATTGGGGCATGTGCTCAGCTCACGTGCTCTGGTCCCACGCCAGCTTTAAGGTTCTGACCATCTCAAGAAGATGTGACCTGTTGGCCTTATATCCAGGCCGGACTATTGGCCCATCTCATCTTTTCCAGCCTTCCAGATAATGGTGGAAGGATGTTGGGAGTTGAAATTGAAAACATCTGGATGGCATCAGGTTTAGGGGAGGGTGGATAGCAACTCTCCAGGGACTTGGGCCATTAAAAAGTCTTTTCCCCATGCCTTGTTACCTGATCTGGAGGCCTGAAATGACTTTCTTTGCCTTCCATTAAAGAGGGATGGAAGAAGGCAATGCACACTTCCAGAACAGGCAAAAGTTAATTAACTGGACTAAGCGGCGGGGGTCAGAGTGCCTTTCCTCCGTCACGCTGAAGTCTTCTATAGCCATGTTTTTAAAGGAGCCATCCCTCCATGCAAATGCCATCTCTGTTCTTCAAGACCCATTACGTCCAGAGATTTCTGGAGCCTTAGCTTACTCTGTCCCCTTCCTTCCACCTTGCACCCCCATACAGATTTTATTCCTTTGTTCTTGCTGCCCCTTGCTTCTGGGGCAGCCAATGAGGCCTCTCTACTTTCAAAGGTCTTGCAAGCTTCCATGATGTTCTAGATTGGCCACTGAGTAACGCTGGATCATCTTGGCCTTCAAGCCGACCCAACAGTCCCCTTATTTATCTCTTTAATCATTCCCAGAATACCGATGTCATATCACCTCTTGTTTCCTTCAAGTCAACCCACAAATAAAACCAAACCATTTCCTGTGTCTGGACAGTGGAACTGCCCGTGGCTGCTTTACTCTGTCAAATGCTCCACGTGTTCTTATTGATAAATAAAAGACCACAGCACAGTGGCATGCCGGAAGAAGCCCCTTGCCCCCCGCCCCAAAAAGGCCATGGGCCTATGCAAAATTACACAGAAAACATGCATGCTTCTTGATGATATGAATTCACAAAGCAAATGAGACATGCTCAGGTTGCATCTGGACCTTTTTCCAAACAGCATGGCGCTTTTGGGATCATGCAGCCCCTAAGAAGCATTTGAGGGCAGTCGGAAACACATGCACAGGCTGATGTTTCTTCATGCACCAGTACGTTTCTGAAAATCTCGTGCATAGCTCTCGCTCTTTCCCCTCTACAGGAGCCCGGGGGCAGAGTTAGCCAAAAGTCACAATTCCCCAGGAAAATGCAGAGGCAGACCATCTGACGCATTTCAGAGATTTTGGACTCCATGAGCTCCAATCTGCATAGCCAAGGGCAAGACATCGTCCATGTTGCAGTCCAAAACATTTGGAGGGCGTTCGATTGTCTATCCCTGAATCCTAAAGTAAATAACTAGGATTCCAACCTGCCATCCAACACATTCAATTTTAATTCTGCAGTTCAACAGAAGTACAAGATGGAGCGAAGCAGACAAAGCAGAAAGGAAACGCTGGCCATGCAAACCTTGGGTGAGATGGGCGGATATATAAATATGATAAATAAATAAATAATAATTTTTTAAAAAATGTGGCGTGGGGATCTAGGTTAGGGAGAGATCTGCTCACCTAACCAACACCCCCTTGGCCCGAGAAGACTCCTCATCCAAGACTTAGCCGGAAAACCGAGGCCAACTTTCTACAATCGGCAGAGCAGCCTTCTCCCAGGAGTCTGTGGCAAGGCTGGCAGTTGTCCCGTTGTGGAAGGCAGCTATGGGTCAAGCTAAGCCCCACCACCGAGAGGAGTCAAGACTGAGGATCACCGGGCCCAAGGAAGCCGGGAGGAGCCCAAGCTGAACAAGGAATGGCGCAAACTTACATTTGACGGTGATCTGTGCCACTGCTTCAATGACCCCCAGACTAGACATGGCGACGCACGTGTAGTTCGCGGAATCCTTCACGTCGGTCAGCTCGAGAACGTTCCGTCCAACGGGCATGTCGTCTTCTGGGGTCAGGTCTTCGGCCCCCTGCATCCATTTAACATACGGCATAGGCGAACCAACAGCCACGCATGTTATGTTCACGTTACCCCCCGGCATGATCTCGTGGCTGGTGGGTGGGATGGAGAAGCGGGGAGCCACGCGGCGAACTGTGGACAAAATGCACAGCGGTAACAAAACAAAAAGAAAACAAAAAAGGAAAAGGAGAAAAGAAGGAGAAAAAAGAGAGAAGAAAAAGAAAGATAAGGGGAAAAAGGGAAAAAGAGCAGAAGAGAATTTAAATACAGGTGGGGCTTTAATTACTTGTAGTTCCTTCATTTAAAAAAAAAAAGGCTGAAATTAAAAATTACTGGAATACCAAAAAAAAAAATCAATCAATAAAGGGAGGGGAAAAAAACAGAACTTCAAAATAATTACTTTCACAAACAATATATAGAATATAGACATAAAAGCAATATTTCATAGCAACAGGGTTCCAATGATCAATTTTAGACCCATCATCACAGCACAAATATATACACAAAAATTTATTAGCAATTTCTCATCTTTGGAAAAGACAAAGAGATAGCAGAGCGCTGCTGGACGGGGCTCCCTCGTACGTCTTTGTGTGAGGGGGAATCAGCTTCCCACCTCCCCAACCCTGAGGCCATGGCTCCTTTCCCTTCTCTGCATTCCCTTTAAAATCTGGAACCTGGTTTGGGGGAGAAAAATAAAGCAGTGATAAACAATGGGGGCTCTCCAAAGCCCTCCCCCCCCAATCAAATCAAAATAGGGCAGGACAGGGAGAATGGCTTTGTTTTGTTTTCAGAAATTCACATAGATCCAGAATTTGGGAGACAGAATTTCAGAAACCAAATGTTCTGTTTGTCCAGACTGTCATTATTTGGGAAGTGATGATAAAACAGCTTTATTTCACATCTGGACACGCAATCCTTCTTGAAGAGTATAGTCTCTCACAGCCAGAATAGCTTATTCTTTTTTTATTGCCCTGTCCTAATGACCAGATGCAGAAGTAGAGCAAAAAGGGCTAAAATCCTTGCTTCATTCTACAGGTAGTCCTTGTTTAGCCACCACAATTGGCACTGGCAACTCAGTTGCTAAGCGAAACTGCGGCTGGGCTTATGATCTTCCTTCAGCTTTCCTTTGCTTTACAGACCTGCGAAGGTCATAAATGCGAGGATTGGTTGTAAAGTTACTTTTTCCTCACCGTCATAACTGTGAATGGTCACTAAACAAGGCAGTCGATAAACGAGGACTACCCGTAATCATGAGTTCTTCAGCAAAGAACTCCTATGATGAAGAGAACGACCTTTCTTAAATGCTTGCAGGTGAAAAAGTCAAAGTGAGCCAGTGGGGGAAAGGGGCTCGCTCCCTAGAAGTGCCCCAATTTAGCCAAAAATTGAAGGGAATGCATAAAAAGGGGGTGAGCCCCCTCCCCTTCCCCACCCCCCATCCCCCAAAGTGGGTGAGAAGCTGCAACAAGAAGGCTGCATATGGGAGAGAACAAAAAAAAAAAAAAAAAGATGAGAAACTCTAATCAAATTTTTGTGGTTTTGGGGTATATACACCCTAACAAAGCTTCTTGGAAAGATCTGACATGATTCCATTGATAGATGCAGCTGTCAGAATCACAAACGTCATGCAAAAAGGAGGAGAACAAGAGGAGAGAAAAAGAAAGAAGAGGAAAAGAGAGAGAGAGAGAGAGAGAGAGAGAGAGAGACGGGGGAAAGAAGGTGTAGAGCGCTGGAAGTTATTAAATGGGCCGCTAGCAAATGCCCACAGGGATCAGGGGAAAGCGAGAGGGGACAAGGGAGAGACAGAGAGGTTAGGGGTCAGGGGAAACCCACTTTTAAAATGCTGCATACTCTGTTTCTAGCCGATGTGAACCAATGTGGTTATCTAACATTGGCACATCACAGCCCTGGCAGAATAATAATAATAATAACAACAATAAATAGAATAAAATAGAATTCATAATAATCAAAAGGGGAAGAAAACAGAAAACGGTTCACACGGGGCAGGGTGGGGTGGGGGACAAGAAATTAACAACATGACCACGATGGATGTTCCATGCAGAGAATACAGGATGCAGTTCGTGGACCTCGCAGGAGGGAAGAAGGTGAAGGGGGAAGAAGGCACTGTTTCATGTGGGTCCATTTTTCACACACACACACACACACACACAAATGCACGCCAAAGAAAGGTGGGTGAATGCTTTCCCCTAACTCTCCTGCCCTGTCTATAAAATGTAGAGGCGGGCGGGTGGGCATTTCCAACTGGGAGGGTGCCCAGGCTGACGGGGACCACCCCATGATTTATCTTTCCTGTCTCCTGTCTGATTCCTCCATGGGTTCCTGGGATTCGAACTGGATAAGATGCCCTGCCCAGCCCTTGAATAAGGCCCAGCTTAACCCAGCCACATTCTTTAAGACCGTCTTGTTCTAAAAAGGCGGAGAGGTGCTGTTTGTATAGCACGTTTAAGCCCGGTTTAATGAGAGGTCAGGATCGCGTCCACCTCATGGTTGACGCCTAGGAGGAGGAAGGGTATGAGAGCTGAATAGGGTGGCCAGGTTCACGCCACAGTGGCTGGGTTCCTGGAAAAGTTTTGCAACTGGGGTGGCTTACAAATAATGTCAATAAATTAAGGCAGTGTTTCTCAACCTCAGCAACTTTAAGATGGGTGGACTTCAACTCCCAGAATTCCCCAGCCAGCCATGCTGGCTGGGGAATTCTGGGAGTTGAAGTCCACCCATCTTAAAGTTCCTGACATTGAGAAACACTGAATTAAGGTGCTGAAGGACAGCACACCCAATTCCATTTATTTAACCACCCTGTTGGACAAACCATCTTCTCTAAGAGGCGCCTGGGAATGGGAGTAAACGCGTCAGAGACGCCCCTCCCTAATTCACATGAAGACAAAGGGAGGAAAAGCACATCCAAGCTTGCAATTCTGCTCTTGCCCCTGTTACCATAAAAGTAGTCCTGATCTATATGGCATGGGTTTCTAGTCTGGCCTACCTTGCAGGGCTGACGTCGCAGGCAACACTGAACTAGAGGGGTTAATTCCTTGCTAAAACTAAGGCGCTTTCCTCTGTTCTAAAGACGCTGTCTTCCATTTTGGGAGACGAAATGGAAGTTGTGTGGGTGTGTGCCTCTGTAGAGTCACACCAACTTCCGGAAACCTTTCTAGTTGTTTGCCTCTCGCCGGTGATAACTCATCTGCATTCAACTCCAGGAGAAAAGAAAGAAAGAAAGAAAGAAAGAAAGAAAGAAAGAAAGAAAGAAAGAAAGAAAGAAAGAAAGAAAGAAAGAAAGAAAGAGGGAGGGAGGGAGGGAGGGAGGGAGGGAGGGAGGGAGGGAGGAAGGAAGGAAGGAAGGAAGGGAGGGAGGGAGGGAGGGAGGAAGGAAGGAAGGAAGGAAGGAAGGAAGGAAGGAAGGAAGGAAGGAAGGAAGGAAGGAAGGAAGAAAGAAAGAGGGAGGGAGGGAGGGAGGAAGGAGGAAGGAGGAAGGAAGGAAGGAAGGAAAGGAGGGAGGGAGGAAGGAAGGAAGGAAGGAAGGAAGGAAGGAAGGAAGGAAGGAAGGAAGGCAGGAAGGAAAGAAGGAAGGAAGGAAGGAAGGAAGAAAGAAAGAAAGAGGGAGGGAGGGAGGAGGAAGGAGGAAGGAGGAAGGAGGGAAGGAAGGAAGGAGGGAGGAAGGAAGGAAGGAAGGAAGGAAGGAAGGAAGGAAGGAAGGAAGGAAGGAGGGAGGAAGGGAGGGAGGAAGGAAGGAAGGAAGGAAGGAAGGAAGGAAGGAAGGAAGATAAACAAACTTGGGACAAAACAGAGCCACAAGAAAACAGTGCTACCCATATGATAGATGAAATGGAGAAACCAAAAGGGGGGAAAATGGTGGAAGTCTTTCTGAGGGACAAGGAATTTGAAACGGTACGAAAGGAAAGAAGTGAGCTCAGAGAGGGAACGAAGCAAATGGAAGAGAAGGGGAAAGGAAGAGAGAGATCCAACTGAAGAGGTAAGATTTACTCTGCAAAAGGCATTAAAATGGCAAAAAAAGGCAGGTAGAAATGCAAACACCTGGGTACTTATTGAAACAGAAGACAACAAATTTGAATTGAATCCAGCAATGAGGGAGGGAGGGAGGGAGGAAGGAAGAAGGAAGAAGGAAGAAGGAAGAAGGAAGGAAGGAGAAAGGAGGTAGGTAGGTAGGTAGGTAGGTTCAAATCAAACTTTAAAAAAAGCTATTGGCAAACCATTGTTCAAATGGGCCAGTGCTGTGAATCGAAGTCTGAAGACGTTGTCCTTGCAGGGCTGGGGGTGAGAAAGGGAGGGTGGGGCTCTCCCTGCACACAATGGAGGGAGAAAATGGGCACCTGAAGGGCACAACCATCCAAACACTCCTCTCTGTTGGAGTGGTGTGAATAGTAGAAGAATGCCTTTGTAAGGGCAGACCTTAATGCAGTGTTTCCCAGCCTTGGCAACAATAAGACAAGTGAACTTCAACTCCCAGAATCCCCCAGCCAGCATGTGTGGACTTCAACTTCCAGAATTCTCTGCCTGGAGAATTCTGGGAGTTGAAGTCCACATATCTTAAAGTTGCCACGGCCGAGAAACACTGCCTTAACACAAAAGCTGAGGGATGCAGCTTGCAGTAAACATTTGGAATGGAAGGGACCTCAAAAGGATGGCATAAAACGGAATAAATCTAATTTTTTGTCTTGAGAGGAGCATATTAGGGATAAGATACTTCCAACTGGTGGCTCTTCCAGCAGGAGGACATGCTGAAGTTTTTTCCAGGGCAAGAATTTGTCTGAACCTTTAGGCTGAATTTCGACGCTGTATCAATTCCAGCAATGAGTGATCAGTGGATAAACTCTGATTTCAGCAGGGAGGAACAAGAAGACCCATTCCCTGATTTAGAGCAGTGTTTTTCAAACCTCGCTACTTTAAGATGGGTGGACTTCAACTCCCAGAATTCCCCAGCCAGCTGGGAGTCGAAGTCCACCCATCTTAAAGTGGCCAAGTTTGAAAAAAACTGCTCCAAACCAACTACAGTTATCCCTGCAAATTACAAACTGTGGTTCATCTAAACTTGCGTTTGGTGAAACAAGCCAAGATCAAGGGCAGTTCATAAATGTTGTCGGTTTAGATTAGAATCTGGTTAGTTTATAGCAGGAAGTGGATGCTTTCATTCTCTTCCTCGTGGCCCTTGGAGAAGAGCAGGAAAGTGGGAAGACAACTTCGTTGTTCCTTCTCTTTCTAAATTGTGGTCTATAAAAGCTTTCTAGCATAACTTTGCTTCCACCTGCCTGAAGTTCAAATCTCATCCCCTTTGTCCCTGTCCTTTTGGAGACTATTTTCAATTTCTGAAGTCTTCTTTCTCATGCCGTAATTTATTCCAACTTCCTTCTCGACTTCCTCTCCTATTTTAACTCCTGCACTGATTCACGTAATGTGCTTCTCTCATGGCAACGTAACCCGTTTTCTGGGTTCCTACAATAGACTGAACCATAAGCCTAGTGACTAAGCTAACCCCCCACCAATTATACCAAGGTTTAAACTAACCAAGCTTGACATGTTATGTCAATGCAGTTGTTAAATCTATAACTGGTTGGGCTTTCTCGTTCAAGGCAAAGCTGGATGTCTGGGAAAAGTCGTGTCACGGTTGCTCATTAATCCTTATTCCTGGTAACATCGAGCAGAACACAATGTTTGACATGTCAAGGTCCCATTTATCAGCCCCCGTTTAGCAACCATTTAAATGCATGGAACCGTGGCTGCATGGTGACTATAGGTGGGAATGCTTTGGGTTTATAAGGAAAAGGTAGCCGAGAACATCTGTTTTCAAGGACCTGCAACTGCTTCTGGACTTACTTTGGCCCATCTGCCTGGGATTTCATTTAAATCAACCCAGTTCAGACAAAATGACAAATCCTCGACAACAGATGTTCTCTGCTGCCCTTTCCTTATATACCCAAAGCATTGCCAACTTATTTGGAGCAAAGGACCACTTTGGGGCTTTGAGTAGCACAGTGTTTCTCAACCTTAGCAACTTTAAGAAACGTGGACTTCAACTCCCAGAATTCCCCAGCCAGCATGGCAGGTTGGGGAATTCTGGGAGTTGAAGTCCACGTTTCTTACAGTTGCCAAGGTTGAGAAACACTGAAGTCGCACCTCAAAAGCAGGCGAAATCAGGACAGACACTAAATTTGATTTACGTTTACACTACTATCCGTGGCTAGTCCTGCAGCTTGATTTGGGATCAGCTTTAGAGGAGGAGGGAAGAGGAAGAGAACATGCAAATCCAAGCTTTACAGCTACAAGCATTGCGTTACAGCAGATAATACCAGGAAGAATGAGTTGCGGGAAAGGAACAGCTCACATCTCTTGTAGGCGTGAAGCTTCATCTGTAGATCATTTGGTGGAGGGACCACCAAACTGAAGGACGTGGTCCTGGGTTCCACCCCTAGCAAATCCCACCTAGGAGAACTGAGATGCTAGGAAGAGCCGTCCTACATTTGACTGACTTCTACTGGAGGGGCATTAGAAAGCTTAAGGGGGTAACAGGAAGCGGGGCGGGGTGCAAGCTTGTTTTTACAGACCTGATTCTAGAAGAACGGAGGACCAACATCCAATCACATCTTGCCCTTAAACTGGAATCCCAAGATGCAGCTGGAAAGCAAACTCTGAGGACCAAGAGCTTCCATCACCACCCCCAGATATGTCCCAGCAAGAAGAATTTGCAGCTGGTAGGAGAGATGAGGATAAGAATGCGGGGGGGCGGGGGACCCAACTGATTCAAAATTTGGTCACTTCAGACCCCGATCCACGTTTAAAAGTAAGCCATCGTTAGAAAGCAGGAAGGGGGTCAAAGGGAAGGATGGTGGGGGTGAGGGGGGAAAAATGGTACGTGGAATGAACGCAAGACGAGAAAAGTGAAGTTAATTTCGTTATATCCAACAAGGAGAGGGGGGAATAATCATTTCTTTTGTCTTTTGTGTGTGTGTGCTTTTAAAAAAATTAAATCATGAACGGGAAAGAAAAGAAGAAGGTGACGTGATCGGTTGAAAGCATCAAAGGAAATCAAATGGCATTAAACATTTTGACACCCAGCAAGCTGCTGCTTCGAATGAGGTGAGAAGGCGGACGTTACTGGCATTTTGGTGAGAAGACACCGTCTTGCTCCAAAATGGGGGACAGGAGAGGAAACAGGGGCCAAATTAATGCACAGCCTCAACATACATCTAGTGAAGGTTAGATTACACCCGTCCTTCTGCCTCATGCAGGCTGTGTGCGTATTTTGGGGGACACAATTCATTTGGGGGCTTCTACCACTAGTTACGACCAGATTCCTGGGCTAGACATTTTTTCCCCCCTTAATTCTTCCAAGGAACAAAGGATTCCTCTGTCTCCTTGCTCTGTTCTCAAAGCAGCTCTTTTTCTGAATTGAACGCATCTGCATTTATTTCCCCACTTGTGGGTTTCAACTTAACGTCCTGGAAACCCTTCGCTGAAGGGTTATGCCCGTGTGTGTACGTGCAGGCTGGTGCACGTTGGTTCACTTAAACGTTTATTTTGTGCGGTGGGGGGAAAAACACCAATTGGATTCCGAGCAGCACTACCAACGCCGTCATATTAAGCACAGGTTGGTGGTGGCAACGTGCATTTTAAATTAAGGTGACAAGGTGTAATCTAAAATCTCCCCCCCTAACAAAAAAAATAAAAAGTAGCAATGCAAAAAAAAGGCATCAAACATAAGCAGGCACAGGTTTTCAAAGTCACACATAGCACAGTGTTCCTGCAGAGTGCCCTTTAGTCATCTGGCCGAATAATTCCCTAAAACCCACGAGAAATCCTTCTGCAGAAACAGAGTGTTAATTTCACTGGATTGGTTAACTTTATTTTTCCCTCTTTTTTTTTTTTTTTGTTGAAAAAAAGGGAAATTCAGAGCAAAGGATTATTCAAAGCAACAGAGGGTATCCACTTACCCCTGGAACATTTTTTCCTCTCTCTCTTTCTCTTTCTCAGTGCAAGTGAGTAGAAGACTGAGATGTTAGAAAGGATCTTGCAACGGTTCTCCCTAAATTCTGGGGCTCTGTGCAGCCTACGGAGGGGGAGTCTGAAAAGACTGTCTGCCATCTCCCCCCAACCTCCTTTTCTTATTAAATTCTAGATACCTCCCCCAATGTCAGGAGCAGATGAGATTTGGGGAAAAAATCCTCAGGTTTTGGAACTGCAAAAAAGCCAGTATGCAAATAACTTTGCCAATGAAATAAAAACTTGAGGATCCAATAAAGAAAACAGAAGGACACTAGGGTGAAAATGGATTTCATCAGTGTTTCTCAACTTGGCAACTTTAAGACGAGTGGACTTCAACTCCCAGAATTCCCCAGCCACTTTGAAAAACCCTGATCTAGAGCTTTAACAATGATTTTGTTTTCCACTAGACCTTGGAGTGGTAATTAGCATTTTTTCCCCCTGATGAACAGACCTGAAAACGTTTGACCAATATGGAATGATTTTCCATAGAGCCTGGACTTGTTGGAGATGGAACATCTTATGGATGATCTTCCAATTGAAAATGGCAAAATGGCTACTGGGTTTCCCCAACGAAGACTACTGATTCTCTCCTTAGGTACATACATACCATAGGGCCTAATGAACACTGTTGAACAGTTCAGGCGCTAACACAATCTCTGACCTTCTGAAGGTCAAATGAGAACATCTGGCACAACAGTGGTTTCACCAGAAGGTCATGGCCAACTTTAGAAGTTAATGGTGGGAATGGAAGAGGGGATGCACTGTTGAAATTCAGCCATTTGGCTGCTGAAATTTGATGAGAGAAATCTTACAGGGCTGAAAATGGTGTGCTGAGGACCACCATCGCCCCATCACATCACTGGCTACAGGGAACAAGTGACATGGGGTACGTCATGACATCATTGCATTAAAACAAGGATACAGGTTTGCAAATCGTGTCATTTACACAATGATGTCATGATGCACACAACATCATTAAATGCCATCATGGCTTCTTCTGGATGTTGATAACCTATTGCAGAAGATCAACAATGGTGAACTGATCTGCCGTCAAAGGAGATGTAGGAATTTTAAGGAAATCTGTGAATGGCCATACGGTATTTCAGACTCAACATTTGTCCTGATTTTTTCATAATGGGAAGTACTGGCTGGGTTCATACATTACACTAGGACTAAATACAGTTTGTTTAGTTTAGTGTGCTGTGGTTTATTCAACAAACCATGATTAAAACAAAATCCGTCTATAATTGGATTTTGCAATCCGGAAAAAATGGCATTATGCAGTTGATTTGCCCAATTCCTGGCCAGGATCATCGCCTTCAATTCTGTCTTCTTTAAGTGAACTTCTCTAAAATCAAGAGGGGGAGGGAATGGCCTAGAAGAGGTCTACACTTTCCATGCTATGCACCATTTCAAGTGCTTCCAGTAGGGGTGGACAGACCCAGATGGCCTCATCTATCGTTTGCTTCACATTACGGTCGAAACAGGAAATCTGGCTTATTAGGAGTGCAACCAGATAGAATCGTTAGCCATGGTCTGTTTGAAAGAATTCTAGCTTTCTTCAAACAGATGGTGGCTTCCTTCAAACACGGGGCTGTTCTCTGCTAATTAGGACACATGGCAACTGACTTAGTCGCTCACTGCTCAGCAGAAAATTAAAATAGCAACGACCCGCATGCTTTCTTGCACTGGGACTTTTCTACGGCCCAAATGTCACGATCTTCTCTAATGGAGGCTCTTCTCCCGGTATCTTAATAATGCTTCCTTTATCCCAACAGTCCCTAAGAAAGAAGGGAGGAGGCTATCTTGTATTAGGAATAATTCTTTGCTATGTTTCCTAAAAGCTCTTGAATTCTAGGATGATGGACAGGGTTTAAAAGCTTCATGGTTCTGTGAACCATCTTTGAACTTGGTAAATGAAGGGAAGAACAGGGAAAGGATTGACAGGCGGGCACGTGTGTGTGTAAATGCCTGCATTCAGGCATCTGAGTGTGGAAATCTCTGCCTCTTAAGAGAAGGACAGATGGTGAGAGAAAAGAGAAAGAAAGACAGAGTCAAAGAGTGAGAGAGAGAGAGAGAGAGAGAGAGAGAGAGAGAGAGAAACAGAGAGAGGAAAAAAAAATAATAATAAAGTTGCACTGGATTTCTCAAAGAAACATCAACAACAACAAAAATCACACAGCTTTAACACCTGCCCTTTCAGAACTTTATATGGTTTTTATATTGCTGTTTTTTTAGTTGAAGAAATGGGAATATATGAGCAGAAAATGGGACGTGGCCATCAGACACGGTAGGAAAACACAAGGGTTGGTTTTGCCCAGCTCAGAGAAGCCACAAAATGCTTGGGATGTGAAGTGGTGCTTGCAAGTAAAATAGTTGTGTAAAATCTCTTCTATCTATCTATATGTCTGTCTTATCCATCTATCTATGTATCTATCTATCGAATAAAAAGAAAAGAAGCTGGTTTGAACTGCATGTTCCTTTCCTTATCAGAATCCTGACAATATCTAAAGCAGTGTTTCTCAACCTTGGCAATATTAAGGTGTGTTAACTTCCACTCCCGGAATTCCCCAGCCAGCATTCGTGGACTTCAATTCCCAGAATTCCCCAGCCAGCATGGCTGGCTGGGGAATTCTGGGAGCTGAAGTCCACACATCTTCAAAGTTGCCAAGGTTGATCTAATGGGAAAAAGAAATATGTTGGCAAGAAATGTGGGACATGGGCTGGGTTTAAATGATGCAGGCTGCGGGGAACACCTGTCAGTCAGACTATCATGGAGTCTGCGATGTAAGCCCACAAACCATGCTGAAGCCTCGTGCATTTTGGGAGGAAAATAACACCCAAAAATATCTTGCAGAGACGCTGCAACAGTAGGAAGTGGGAAGGACTGAATGAAGTCGCCAGGCTTCACTACTTCAATGCACCAAAATAATTTCCTAGGCCTCACCTGTCTGCATGCCTAGCAGGTTGACCAAAGAGATCCATGTGAAAAAGAAGATGCAAAAGATGCATTTACAGTTTTTTTTTTTTTTAAACATTGGCTGCCTTCTACAAAGTACAGTAACTCTAATCAAACAAGTAAGGGTCAAGGGAAGAACCTGCTGGACCTGGCTGCCAAAGTTTTGGGAGGGTTTAACTGATTTCACAAAAGTTGCTTTCTCTCCCAAAGGAAAGGTACTCTGTGTATGTTCAGGAGCTAGAGTTTCTGGAGCACAGAGCAAAACTGGTGGAATCCATTAACCTGTCACTTTGGCCCTTAAAATCACCCCCTGGTTGAGGCCAGTTCATTTATTTATGTTCCCTCTCTGAGCAATGGGTGATTGAAGATGGGCGTCAAAGATCTCTCTAATGCGGCACAAGATGCAGTTATGTCTTCCTACCCCTTTGAACAGAAAAAAGAGGATTTGTCTTCTGCCAATCCCTTGTTAGAAGCCTTTCCTGTGGATGCGCAGTGTGACCTAAATGAAACCCTGCAAGTATTCTCTCATTAGGATTACATCCAAGAGTATCCACAGGGCAAGGTCAAAAAAGTCAAGACGGTGGCCTTGATGATGCAATCGAAGCTCCCTCGTGTTTTGTGCAGGTCCACGCCCTGCAGACACTCCTGAGGGAATCAGAATTTTAAGGCCTGCCAGAAGAATTATTCCAAAAATCTCCACACCATGATTTAACAGCGCCTTTCCTAGTTTCAACAGAAGCGGTTTTGTTTTGCATGGAAATTTTACTCAAATTCTGACATCCTTAAAAAAAAAAGAAAGCCATAATTTCAATGATGCGTTTCAAGAAGAGATGGCAACTTCTCCCTTCTTTGCTCAGAAACGGGCTCTTCTACTCTAGTGGTAAACGGAAGCAAGGCGCTGTCCGCACATTTCACACAAATGCATGCAGACGGCCAGCCTAAACTGTGGTTTGTTCTCACTGGAACGGAAATTCATGTTGGGGAGGGGAAAAAAATGACCGGCCGTGCTTGTGGGGCAAGCTTTTTTTACGGAAACAGACATGGGCTGTGCCCCGTTTGTGTCTTCAGTGTGGTGTAAACGCAGCCCTAGTGTGGCTTGGCAAACCAGAGTTTATGGCTTAGGTGGTGGGGGTGAATCCAGGCAACTACTGTTTCTCCACAAACGCAGGGTTAGCTAAACCATGATTTATCTACGAAACCTTTATTAGCCAAACCATGGTTTATCTAAAAAAGCAGTTAGCCAAACCACAGTGGAGTGGTGTGATCGCAGCAACCGTGTTGCAGAAATAGGACCAATATACGCATTTCTTATTATCGCTTTGCTAATGTACCGCTCCTGACTGTTAAAGTGGTCACCGAACTTTGATTTGTACGGCCACCCGTCTCGCCACCAGATTCCAAAGCAACCAACACAGAAAGCCTATCAGGACTGCCGGGGTCAAACGGATCGCATGAACAAAGAATTCGTGCAATAATATAAATACGCTGTGGATTTCTTTCCAGAACATGCTTAACCCAGTCAGTCGCTAACCCAGTCAAATCATCCTTGCTAAGTGCTCTGAGCACCCAGTGCCACGGACGGCATCAAAAGCCACAATGTGGGGACTTGCAAACTTATGTATTTATTGCATTCGTTTCTACTGCCACCTCTCCTTCCTTTGCCTAGTATCCCATGAGCCCTTGCAACAAGAGGGTTCTGGCAAGGCTTCATCCCACTTGCTACCTCCTTCCCATTGGTCAGGGAGGAAGGAAGCAGCAGCCAATCAGGGTCTGGGAGTGCTGCCCCGCCTTGGCTGCCATAGAGTTCTGCTCGAGAGAGGCCTGCAGTCCCTGACATTCTGTGTGTTCAGCTCTGTTTCATGGAGGACCAGACAGGGAAAGTCTTCCCCCTGGTTCGGTGTTGCCCCAACAGAACATACTGATGGAGTGAATACAATGCAATGCAGGACCAGCTCTGTTTGGGACTGAATTTAGCCTCCTGGAGGTTAGTCAGCTGGGCAAACGGCCCCCTTTTCGGTGTTCCTAAAACACACTTCCCACTCCCCGGACTCAGTTCAGGGAACCCCACCAGGTGCCGAGCCGCCTGTGTGCTATACGTCTTGCGTTGAATTCAGGAAGCAGGCATTTAGAGCTGTGTGATGTTTGTTATTCTGCGTTGCAGATAATTTAAGTTATCAAAGGAATGGGAAACAGGGTAGAATTGGAGGGGGGAAGAGAAGCAGGAACACTGGCTTTTTTTCACAATGCATTTGGAATAAATTGCAGCATAGCAGAACCAACTCAAAACATCAAAAAATCAAAAATCAAAATCAACGCATTAAAAAAAAAAAGAGAGAGAGAAAAAAAAACCAAAAGCAAAAAATAAACAAACAAATCGAGAACTAGGAAGGGATAAATTGGAGGGGAAAACCCACTGAAAAACAAAACACAAAATATCTTCTTTTGGTAAAAAGTAAAAAGTAAAAATGTATATATAGAGAGAGAGACACACACACACACAATTGGAAAAACTGAAACCAAACCAACCCCCCCAAAGTAAAAATTTTAAAAATAAAAGAACCGAAGCCAAAAAACCAAATATAAAACCGAAAAAGACCAGCATGCAAAGATCATTGTTAACATTCTCCTATCATGCATCAAGCCCAAATGTCCATACGGCAAGATAAATAGGACGACAGAAAGGTGCACATAACGCAGCAACATTACCAAAGGATGCAGAGAGAGGCCCACAATGCAACTCAACTCATCTCCGGCGAGACCCGAGAACGAGCCGATCTCGCTCGCCATCTTTTGATCTACCGAGATTTCTTGCTTTCTCTCTTTCTCTCTCTCTCTCTCTTTTTTTTTTTTTCAATTTTTCTTTTCTTTTTTTTAAAAATATATTTGTCATATATAGCGCTTTATTTATTTATTTATTTATTTATTTATTTATTTAAAACAAAAAAAAGATAGATATAGATATCGATATATACTTCTCTCTTTAAGAAATGTAAAAATGTGGGTAAAGAAAGTAAAAAAGAAAAAAAACCACACCAACCTTCTCGTAGCTCTGAGGGATGTTAAAGGGGTTTGATGCGGAACACAATGACATGAGAAGAGAAAAAATAGGGGAAACACAGAGAGAGTAAAAAAAGGCCTTCAAGCCTGGCAACTGCAAATCGATCGCTTTCTCTTTCTTTCCGTCTTTAACTTAAAAAAAAATTAATTGGAAAAAAAAAACTTTTAAAAAAATCTCAAATACGTCCCTTTTCGTTCCGAACCATCAGGGCCACCGAGAAGAGGGCCCGGGAACGCTTAAGGTCTCTGGGGAGGGGGCGCCTCGTGGAAAGAGGGCTCGGGGTGGCACCGTGCCCGTTCAGAGGAGCCCCCTCCCAAGAACTCAGAAGTCCCCCCGGCGGCCCTGGATGGCCCACCCCTTCTCCCCCACATCACCATGGGGCCATCCCCCTGTGGCGGAAGGAAAGAAAGATGAACAAGCAGAGCGGGGCACCCAGCCTGGCTCCCACCACCATCACCGCGGGGTCCTCACCGTTGGTTAGATCTCTTCCGCAGTCCTCCAAAATATTTAAGGCACCGGTCTCAGCAGGGGCCAGTAAGATCCTGAGACCCCTTCAAGGCATGTCCTCATGGGTTTGGGAGCCGCACCCCGGAAGCCAGGATGGGACCGTGGCTGTAAACCGTGCCTTGCAATGGAGCCGCCAAATCTGGCAGAGCTAGCAAAAATTCCAGCCTGGGGGGAAGGCGGACCCTCGAATTCCAACCCAAGACAAATTCTTTGGAGGGGGGAGGAGAATGCAATTTTCCGTACGTTTGGATTAGCCCCATCTTGCCAAACTGGACAGGAAGGGGTGGGGCGGGGGAGCCTAGCACCCATGTGGACATGCTTCGAACACCCATACCTTTGACTCTTCTTCCCCGCACAAACTTACAGAAAAAGAAAAGGGGAGGGGAGGAACCAGGCCCCTTTTGCTGTTAAAAGAAAAGCCCCAAAGGGAAAGGAAATGAACACTTGCGCTCCTATTCCCTCCCCCCAAAACAAACCCCGAAAGTCATTAGAAAAAACAAGCAAGTTAGGGGAGAAACAATTAGAAAAACGTCAAGACTTTTTGAGTGCAGCGACAACGAAGAGGGAAAAACAAGGCATAGAAGTCCCCCGCCCACCCCAGCTGTCATATCTGGCCCTTTTCCACCCCCCCTAAAAGAAATCGATCCTTTGGGAGATACCAACCCAAAGCAACATGCATGTCAGCTAGAGCTCGCTTAGCGGAAATAGGTCCCCGTTTTAAACTGGGGTGACCATCTCCACAACCCCCTGCCTTTTAGAATAGGGATTCGGATCGAACTGGTTTTTGAGTTAATTTGCACAGGCAGGGTGTGGTGTGCTGGTTTAACTTGCCCAGTTAAGTTTGGAGCAGTTAATTTCTCATTCACACTTGTTAGCGCTCAAACACCTGTAATCCTTGTACGGCGCCACTAGGTCCCGCTACACCCACCAAGTGTGAATTCTCATAGGATTTTTAAAAAAATTTCTGGTCAAGATTTCAGGGCAGCTTTACAACCCAGCATTTTCTGCAGCGGGAAATTTCTCCATTCCAGAATTCAAATTACCCCCCGGCTCATTCTTAAGACTTCAGAGACTGTCATCAGGGGAGAGAAGTCATGAAGATTTGCACCAGAAACTACATCTCATCCTTTTGGGCATTAACCCCGAACTCCAAACAGACATAAGTTACAGAAACAATATATAAGTCCATATTATCACGACAATAAACCGTAACAAATGCAGTTCTTTCAAAATTGGGCATAGATGCAAAGGGAAGGGAAGGGGAAAAAAATCAGGAGGAAAAAGTGACATTTGCTGGAATGACTTCTGAACCAGTGATCTGAAGGCAAAGGCTACTTATGGGTAAACACCGAAGCCCCCGACAACTTCATTGTGGCCGGCCGTGATTTTTAAAACATTTAGCAGCCCATCAAACTGCTGGTTTGTCTTCTACATAGCAAGCAGTAGCTTGTGTCTTTTTGAAGGGGGGGAAACAAAAAGCTATTGGAACTTCTAAAAACACCCCTACTTTAAAAAAAAAAATGAGGGGAGACATTCAGCCAGATTCAAAGAGGTAGGTCCGTGCTGGGGAAATGCACCGATCCGGTTTAGATGGGAATGGAAGCTGCCAGTTAAACTGTTGGAAATGCGTGGTTCTGCTTTTTGGTAGGCTAGAGGAAGGCAAAGCCACTGCTCTTCCACATATTCTCAACAACCTGCCCATCTTGCATCTTAGGTCCATCTCTAGCTTACTGCTGGTGAGTATTTTGAAAGCAAAATCTTGGTTAGGGAAGGGCTGGGCACTTTTCTGTTGGGCTCGCAAGGCGCCTTGCAAAAGGGAGGCAGGCGTCTTAGGCTCTCAGCGGCTTTAATCAGAGCCAGCTCAACCTTCTGCTACCCAAATGTCATGTCCAGAAGGTGAACCAATGAACTTGCAATGTATTGCACCCTTGGGATACAGAGCCTCCTCTGTGGGAGATCCAACTCTTGGGAAGAAGTAGGAATGGAGCAGGCTCGCTGGCTGGGAAGCTGGAAGTCCAGCGGAGTGGCCCTATTTCAACACTTTCTTTCTGCTTCTGGAGGGGATGTTTTACTTTGCCCGATAGCAGGGCTGGCCCAAGTCTTGGGATCCTCCAGCACCTTCACTTTAGGCTGAGCCTAGTTCAGAACACCAGCATCAACCCTTTGCATTTCGCCCGGGGTGGGATCCGCCTGGTCCTTCTGGCAAAAATAAATTAAAAAGGCCAATCTTGTTTTAGCCTTTGCACGGAGCAAGTCACTCCAACTTTCTCAACAAGGTTGAGAAACACTGTAAATCTAGCCTATATCTTTTGGAAGAAAAGGCAGGGAGGTCAAGTCTCAAGGAAACAAAGGAGTGGGAAGGAAGAGGGGGCAGTCTGGGTTTCAAATCCAGCAGATTCGTTCCTAGACAGGCAAATGCCGCCTTCTGCCAAGGGGCACCCGTCCCCTGGGAGGGAAGTCTCAATTGTGCCCCCAAGAAAACCGGAAGGCACCAACAAAATGGAGAAAACTCTTCTAGCGAGTTATCTGCGTTCAAAGAAAGGCCAACTGTTTAGAACCGAGTTTACACCAGCGTGGCTCTTCCTTGACCCTGGATAATGTCCTTGTGAAGGAGGAAGTCAGTGAAACCTCTGCTCTCTCCTGGTGAGATGCGCTCCCTGTCTTCCAAGGTGAGGCATCTGGGTGGGTTCACCATGGTCTAAGCGGGTGCTGGAGACAGGACCTGCATTCTTCACCTATTTCCAAGTGAACCTTCCTACAGGACTTTAGTAACAACGTTCAGAGTTGAAACGCAGAGAGGTTCAGCCCCCAGACTGAACATTGGCACCTCGTCTAAGGTGGAGCAGGATCATCTTTGAAGAAGCTCTTGGCACTGAGAGCTTCAGTCGGAGGTGTCCACGTCTGTGGTTCTCTCCTTCCCAAACCCGCCTAAGGACAATCCTGCCCCAAATTGCTGGGGATGGCCCCGGCTTAAGAAAGCTGCCCATTCTGGGCTGTCTATCCAGTATCCCACATTCTCCTTGAACATGGTCTTATTAGACAGTCCTCCTTCTGTCCATGATGGCCAATTTTCACAGAGTTTGGTTCTCCCTCCTCCAGCCCTCTCTGGATCATGGTGTGAGTTTCCTCCCCATGAGAGATGAGTCCAACCCCACTTCTTCGGTCTGGTAAAAAGGCAAGAAAAAGCTCACGAAGGACACTGGCGGGTTGGCGTGCATGCGTGTAGGGGCGGGCGCAGGTCACATTTGCCATTCTTGTGAGTCACGGCGCTCCCTACCTCTCACGTATAGGTTGGCGGGCGACGAATAGCGCACTCCTGCGCTGTTGCTGGCGACGCACTCATATTTACCCTGGTCCGTCTCCTCGCTGCTTTCGATCTGAAGGCCGCCTGGCACGGGGTGAGACAAGAGGACAGAAAGGAAAGAGGAGATGCCAAGAAATATGTTAATCGTTGGCAGAGGGCAGAGCGGGGCGCAAAAGGGGGAATCGGCTCTAATTCTCCAAACGTACAATTTGTTCCTGCGCTCAACTCTTTCCTGCGGCCCAACATAGTTGTTCCTGTTTAGCTGTCTGCACTTTCCGTTCCTGCCCCAAATAGCCACCTTCACAGGACACTTTTCTGGGGTGATTCAAGCTGCCAGGTTGGGTTTGCACCACACCTCCAAGCAAAAAACGCCCCAAAACTAAACAAGGTGAACATGAACCAAACCGGAGTCTACAGATTGCTATAAGGCTTTCATGGAGCTGGTTAAGAAGGTCGCTTTTTCCTCGGCGCCAGCAAAATCAGAAGATGGCAACGTCCCCTCTCCAAGGAAAGATCTGCCAAACCCTGGGCTTTTATTCCATTCTCCCTCCAGCTTCTGGTCTGGATTTTCCAGAGCCATCCCCTCCTGGCTAAGGAGGTCAAGAAAGGTAGGCTGGATCAGACCCAGTATCTCTCTCATTTATTTAATTTAACTAATGAATGATTGTGTCAGCCCTTCAAGATAAACCGGACAAGGAAACCAAAGCCTTCCAGTGTTTCTCAACCTTGGCAACTTTAAGAGGTGTGGACTTCAACTCCCAGAATTCCCCAGCCAGCCATGCTGGCTGGGGAATTCTGGGAGTTGAAGTCCACACCTCTTAAAGTTGCCAAGGTTGAGAAACACTGGTGCAGACCAGTATTACCTTTATTGTAAAGTTATAGTAACAAAATATGAATGTGCCTCCCCCTTCCTCCCTTTATCTTTGTGTGACATAGTGAGGATCACTTGCATATGTTACAGTCCTGCCCTGGAGTCCGGTTTCCTTTTTCTGTCCATTGCCTTAGCAGCGGTTCTTCCTCCTGTCCCTCAAGGCCATTCCCTCTTCCCTCCACAGTTGCCAGTCATGGAAACTCCACCAGCCCACCATGAAGCTTTCCAGGTTCCTTGTCATCAGGATCCATCACAATCCAAGGTTGACTGCCCCTATGCATGGAGGCTCCATGTTGCTATCTTAACGAAACTACCTAGGAAGAGCCCTGCTGGATCAGAGCAAAAGGCCCGTTCACCCTTTTTCTTTCCTGCAGGGAAGTCTATTCCTCTCTGGGAAAGAAGAGACAGAAATAATCTTTTGCTGCTTGCCTTCAAGATTTAGCATTCAGACCCTCCGAATTAGGATAGGGTTGATTCTCAGCTACTTAGCAAGGTAGCTAAATAAATTCTCCATCTTCAGAGAAGTCTATGTCTGTGGCCGAGAGGGTTCCTGGGGTGTCTGTTGGACGACATGAGAAATTGGCTTCTGGATTTAAAAAAAGCCAGCCTTTGTTCTGCTTCTGCATGTCTCTCATGTTTCCAGGGGAGATTTTTCTCCTGTTCTTTTTCACACCAGAAAGTACCACTGCGATTTCATTAAAAATTTCCCACTTTCTGTGTCCTGGACTGCAGAGCTGTGTCAAATTAACACTTGTCATCTTGGCGGAATGTGAAGAAGAGTTATTCTTAGATACCCAGACCAAAAAAACAGGCATGTTTACAGCCCTTCCGGGCCTCCAAGAGACCAGCTTTTAAACCCGCAGGGCCATAAATTGCAAATGGGCCAGAAATTCAGGAAGTCTTCCATCCCTTCGCAAGTGGTGCCTCAGTCCACCCAGCAAGACGAAAGGACAATTTACAATAAGGAACCCCATATATATACATATATATATATAGAGAGAGAGAGGGAGAGTCATATTATACGTGTACTGGAAAGTAAGACAGAATTCAGAGAAGAAAAGAAATGGGGGACAGTCAAGGATCGAAGGCACAGGAGATGGGACACCAGGCAGGAAAAGAAATTGCCAACAGGGACAAGGTAACACAATTCTCGACTGGAAAAAGAACGAACCACACAACTACATGGAATGATAACTGGTTATAATCCAGAGGAAAAATACAGTTTTTAGGAAGGGGGCAGGTGTGCCCTCGGGCACAAGCAAGGTTCTCTTACCTCGGATCGGAGTACCTTCTGCAAGGGAAAAGGAAAACGAAAGAAAAAAAACAACAAACACAGACGTGAAAAACAAGTGGGGGAAAATGGGATTTTTTTTTCCCCAGGACGAGCCAGTGGGAGGAAGGAACCCAAGGGGAAGGGCGGAGGGTCCCTGGGTGGGTGGCGGCCTGTTTCTAAGGCGGCTCCTCCGAGGCGCGATTTCCCAGGCGCGGGGTTTCGTTTGAGATGGTTTGAAACCCATGCACACTTTGGTCGAGGGGGAGGCAGGCCGGGGGGGGGAATTCGCCCCTCCCTTGCATCGCCAGGGAGCATTAGGGAAGCCCCTCGCCCACCCATCTTGCTCAGCTGCTGCTGCAAAAAAGAAAAAAAAAGGGTGGGAGAAGATTTAAGATCCAGGCCTCTTTCCATCCAGAACGTGGCTCCGAATCATGAGGACTGGAATCTTAGCGGATCTGCTTTGTCTCTGCTTCTGGGCCCGGGCGTGGGAAAAATGGGAGATTTGGAGGGCCGGGAGGAGTAGGATTTCCGTCTCTTTGTTACGCAGGAAACCTGCGGAAGGACCCTTTGCAACTGGCAGGACGCAGGCGAGTCCTCCGTGTTCCCGAAAGAACAGCATGGAAAAGACGTGGTGAAAGGGCCCAGTGTTTGCTAGCAGGTGCCTCCACCTACTTTTTAAAAGGGTCAGAGAAAAAGCCGTCCTCTAGCGTAGCATCGCCTAGGTCAGTGTTTCTCAACCTCAACGACTTGAAGATGTGTGGACTTCAACTCCCAGAATTCCCCAGCCAGCACAGCTGGCTGGAGAATTCTGGGAGTTGAAGTCCACACATCTCCAAGTTGCTGAGGTTGAGAAACACTGACCTAGGTTGAAGAACACCGTGATCTGGTATAAGGCAGCTGTCCAAGCCAACCTAAGCAGCTTCTTGGGAAAGGAAGGCACTCTGCACATGACCAGAACTTCTGTTTTTTTTTTCTTTCCACAGCGTGGCGCAGACTGCAGTTCAGCTTGGTTCTGCCCTCCCGCCCGTGGGAAATCAAATTCCTCGCCTGGAAACCACCACGCTTGTCCTTTCCCCCACTGGCTTTCCAAGGTGTATTTCTCAGTCAAGAGATATATTTTGTAAAATTCTCGAGGGTTTGACCCCAATCCTGAAAACAAAGCAAAGGATTTCATGAACGCGCTTCTGGATTCAGATTCCCCGGGCAGCGCAGGAACGGTTTAATTCTCTGCGGCCCGTGCAAATATTTTTAAACATCCTCCGTTGTGTGACTTGCCAAAACTTAGGAATGATATCCGCAGGAGAAGCGAGGCTAACACCAAAAGGTTTTTTTCCCAGCAATTTTTTCCCTTCAATTTTGCCTCTTTCATTCCTCCAACACCCCCTCCTTCCACGCTACATCAAATGCACCATTTTCAGGATCTGGGATAAAAAACGATGTGATTATTCTTTCTGATTAGTTACCATCCGTTGAGTGGGAAAGAGGTTATGTGGTTAAAGCTGGTTAAGGATCTAGTTAGATTTCGTGACTAATTAAAGCAGAGGTTAAAAACATCATCTAGAGAAAGAGGTTAGCGTCTAGTTAAGGCAACTGGTTCAGGTTAATAAAAGCAGGGCTTGTTAGTGTGTCGGAGCAAGGACGGTAGGCGAGGGGGAGGGAAAGGGGGCCATGTTAATTTGGACTAGCTACTGTGAAGGAGCAGCTGGGGGATTTTTAAAGAGCAAGAAAATGAGAGAGGAAGAGGAGCGGTTTATTCGGTAGAAACAGGACGCCCTCAGACAGATCTTTCTGCCTCCAAAAAAGAAAAGGGAAAAAAAGTCAAAGTGGAAAAAAATATCTGCCATCTGTGACTCAAATCTGGAATGTTTTAGAAAAGGGTAAGGGGCGACTGGGGTGAGGAATGGTCTCTTGGGCTGCATCGTGATTAAGTCCATTTTACTGGGTTCCTCCCTACCCAGTGATTTTTTCTTCCTCCCCCCAACAGGAACGAATGATCCGAGACCCCAAGCATCTCATCCAGGCAAGGAGATGGAGGGAAAACGGGGATCCCCAAATGATCCTTGTGGCAAATGATTCTGGGCGACCCGGTGGAAGGTCTCTGGGGCCTCGGGGCCTTGCGCCCCAAAGGGGGAGCATCGCTAGCGGGACACGCAGAAGGATGGTCAGGCAACCTCTTGAGCCTGGTCTCTGCCCCCGCCACGTGGGCAAAACCGTGCCCCGATGCCAGGAAGCAAAGCCTACCATCTGCAAAGCCATTACAGCAGTGTTGTCCAAACTTGGCCACTTTAAGATGAGTGGACTTCAACTCCCAGAATTCCCCAGCCAGCCATGCTGGCTGGGGAATTCTGGGAGTTGAAGTCCACTCATCTTAAAGTGGCCAAGTTTGGACAACACTGCATTACAGCTTTGCTATAGCCCTGTTCTGTTGTAAAGCGAACCTGCCTTTATCAAACAGCACCCCGAGGAATGTTTTAGCAGGGTGGTTGAACGGGACGCAGGAGAGACCAAGGTACCACAAACTGGGGTTGGTCTTAGTCAGCACTGATCACGGTGAACTACCCTACAAGGTTGTTGTGAAGGCAAATGCTTCACGTTGTGGAACACCTGCAACGGTCTACGTTCATTCTTTTTCTAAAGTCTGTCCTAGGGTTCCTTTTTAGGAATCCAAGTGGGGAAATTAGCAAAGTCGAAGGCTGGGGGTGTCTGGGGAGAGGGAGGGAGTCAAAAAAGTCAAGATGGCAAGTGCAGCAGCCATCTTGACTTTGTTGACCCTCCCTCGCAATGGCTGGTTGCCTGAGGGTACAGCTAAATGAAAACAGCCCATTAATTGCCTTAAGTCTATTATATTATTATTATTATTATTATTATTATTATTATTATTATTATTACTACTACTACTACAACTACTACTACTACTATCATCTTCCTTGATGAGGGAGACCAGGAGGGGACAGGGTAGGGCTGGGAGAACAGGGCACAGATGGTAGATTTTTTCCTCCCTTGTTGGAGTTTCACATCTAAAGAACTCAAAGAGTTTTTGCTTTGCCAAATTGGGGTGAGAAAGAAGCTGGCCCACACCCTGATATTTCCTCAAACGCGTTTTTTAAGGGCTCTGCTGAAAATGTACAGCAAGGCCAACGTCTGTTATTCGGTCAAGGACCACAGTTCAGAAGTAATTTAGAGAGGGCAGGGCTGAAACCTACAACATCTTGGCCCAGAGCTAAAATAAAGGGGCTCCGGATTCCCTTTTCTCCTCTTTCCAACAAGGTCTTTGCTCCCGAGCAGCAGGCAGATCAGAGCGGAAAACATCCGTAAAAAGATTAAAACTAAAGTTTCCTGCGAGTTGATATCTTCACGGGTGAAAATGTGTCATTTTGGTTGCAATGCTAGGAAGGGAGCTTGCTGTTGCCATTTTCCAGGATCTTTTTTCAATTTCCCAGTGTAGCCTACAGCGGAAGGACTTCCTGGTGGCCTCCCATCCCAAGGCGAGCCAGGCCTCTGCTTAGTTTTTCAATAAAGTCAGTCTAGCTCTCGAGCTGCACAAAAATGAAGTCTCTTCTGAGTCAAGCTCAACTCACAGTGTCATCCATGTGGTTTTTATCAGCCCTGCGAGGTAGGCCAGGGCAAGAGGCACGGACTGCAGGAATGCTGCTTTATGACAGCAGGGGAGAATAACAGGATCTTGAAAGGCTCTCTGAGTTTCTCCCTGCCTTATACTAAAGAAAATCAAGGCAGGGTTACCCTGAGTTTCTTTCTCACCCTTCCTTCTACCTGGATGGAGCAATCGCTTCTCCAAGTCCCTCCTGAATTTTCCTACCAAGCTAAGCTCTAAAGTTTTCTTCCGGAAATGTTCTTCAGTTTCCTTGTCCTGCTGGTCTCCCCTCCAAGTAATAACCACACCCAACCCTGCTTAGCTTCCAGAGCTAGACAAGGTCTTCCAGGCGCTGCCACCTTCCCAAATGTTTGAAATGTGTAAAATCAGCCAAAGGTCCCCCATTCCTCTCTTAACCTTAGGCCACGTTTGCAAGAAATAATGGGAGTTGAAGTCTGTCTACAAAGCCAGCATGGTGCTTTCTAAACCAGCATCTCTTCTGGCAAGGAAGGGGTGCAATGCCCTCTGTTCATGCTCAGAGACACGCTCCACTCCGCTTCGTCCCCAACAGGGCTTTGGGCTGCTCTGAAATTCCAAAAGCAGATCGTGCCCGTCCCACGAAGCCCTTGATGGGGAGCAGAATGCGGACGAGATCCGGGAAGTGCATCCGAGAGATGAACGGAGGTTTGGTCTCCATGGTAACCAGGGGAAGACGGTCCATGGCATCTGCCGATGGAATCCCCCCCGGGAAACAGGAGTTGGATCTCCTGCTGCCGCGTTGCCCTCAAAGTAGGGCGTCTGCTCCGGTCCCGTCAGAAAACGGTGCGTTATAAGTGTCAGAATATTTAATAGTTTTATTTAAATGCAGCGTCTGTGTATGGCCCTTTTGCATTCAGAAAGAAGTCGGCGTCCCTTAAATTAAGGAAGGGCTCCCAGGAACTGAAAATCCCCAAGCAAAGGGGGTAGGAGGAAAACTAGGGAGTTTCCACCCCAGAATTGTGCAAAGCCATTTCCGATCACCATTTCTGCTTCTTCTGCTTTGTCCTCTCGCTGCTCGCAAGGGGTTAAGGAGGGGGCGAGCAAAGCATGCCCCATTTGAAACGCCCCATGTCCAACTATGGTTTTGCCTTAAAAAAAAAAATCCTCCAAAAATGAGAAAAGCAGGAGAAATATTTTCATCCCACCCACCCGGCGGGATTGCTGTACGCTCAGCCTCCGGAGGGCTCCCTAAAGCGAAACTTTAAAATACGGGATTTGTTTCTATTCACATCCCTTCGCTGCAAACCAGGCTGAATTTCAGAAAGTTCTTAACCCGTTTCTATGAGATGTGAAACTCCAAGCCCCAGTTCAGTTCGCAGAGGCAAAATCGAAACAAGAGAGAGAGCAATTTTAGAGGCCAAGCTATGGAGGAACTGGGGAATTCCAGGTTTTCCAAAAACAAGCAGGATCTGTCCAATGCCGGAAAGTTTGTGCAAATGCAGATAGAGCTTTCAAGCTTCAGTTAACTGAAATGGGCGTAAGATTCATGAGACTGAAAAGAGTCGTTTTTGACAGCCTGCAATACCCCATTGTGAGTTAGTTCAACCGGGCAAGATAAACCTACGGAAATAAGGCGTTAGTAACGGAACAGCATGCCTTTGAGGAAAAAGCCATTAAGACAGAATTAGTTCAAGGGGTGGGAAGATCTGGGACAGGGAAGATCTGGGCGGCAGCTGGCTTGGCTTTGTTAATTTTATTTGTAAAAGGAGAATTGATTTATTTAAACAGAAACCACACTTACCAAAGGTATCTGAAGGTAACAAAATGAAAAGGAAACAGAAAAAAAAAATATGAAGGAGACGGTTGTTATAAGCCAGTTACTTTAAAAGGAAAGTACAACGAAAAACGAAAAACACATACATAAAATACATACCACAGAATGGGTAGAAACACAGACTGTATTATAACAGGAGTTTAGACAACAATTCCCCAAGCTGTTAGCTGGGTTGAGTTTTGAAGGCACATTTTACACTTGCTTCTGAAAAGCTCTGGATCCAAGATGTGCAAAACGCACAGAACGGTTGCTCTGAGTTGGAAAGAGGCTGCTCCAACCGTTTGGGACACGGGAAACGGGCCACGTTTGAACTCAAAACCCTTCTGGCGTGGCTGAAGCAAGCCGTCTGGAGCCCGAAACGGGTTTCGAACTCAAACTGGGTCGCTTGGAGCTCAAAGCGTTTCACATTCGCAATGCTCCTTTGATAGGAGTCTCCGTAAAAGGAGGACGGGGGGGCCGGGGACTCATGGAGAGATGCAACGGGAAGCATCCTCTAAAAATGAATCTTTGGGGCTCACGTGGCGATTTTGTTATGGAATATGCATTTTTCTCACTCTCTCCCTCCGTGCTAATGGTTCTCCCGTGGAGCGGTTTGCAAAGGGATGGATTTATGAGATGCAAAAATTCACTCCGTAATAGCTTTAGGTTTTTCGTTTTCTTCTTCCCAAGTCTGCCTACGAAGAATAAAATCCTTAAAGCTTCCCATCGAGCAGCAGGGAGACATCACTCCCTTCAGAAATGCAAACAGTCATTGCTTCACAGAACCAGTCTTGGAAAGACCTTTTTTCTAAAGCCATCTTGGAGAAGCTCTCAAAATAATCCTTCACCTCCACCGCCGTTTTGAAAAACATGAACAAAAACAGTCCTGACCCACAACTACCAAGTGCCCGGGGTCACTGGAGGGTCCCTTTTGATGACTGGGGTGTGTGTGTTGGATGGCTAGTGGCTGTTGCTTTATTTTCCCACAATGCCCCAAGGCTGCCCTTCAGGGGGGCATTGTGGGAAATTAAAATGGAAGCCAGATATGACTTCCAGCTGCAGCCGAGAGCAATGGCAATGTAAACATGAAATTAAATATTGATATCCGGGCTTTTTAAAGGTTTCAAAGTATGGAGTTTAATCCGTTCCGCTTCTCATGTTGTTTTTGAGGATTCTCACTGGAGCTCTGTGAGTGACCTTCAGCCATTTAAGGAGTACAGGTAGTCCTCACTTAGCAACTACAATTGGAACCGGCAACTCTGTTGCTAAGCATCACGGTCACTAAGTGAAACATCATGTGACCGCCACAGGGTTATGACCTCACTACCACTTTGGTCGTTAAGTGAATCACCCCAGCTGTTAAGTGCGACGTCACGTGACTGCGACTTGCAATTTTACCGCTGGCTTCTCCATTGACTGCTTGTTGGAAGCCAGTTGCGAAGTACACGAATGGTGATCATGTGACTGCGGGACTGTGACTTTGTAAATGTGAGGACTGGTTGCAAAGCTGTTTTATTTTTCAACCGTTGTAATGTCAAATGGTCACTAAGCGAGGACTACCTGTAAAGTGAAGCACAGCTTTCTTTGAGCCAAGCTCAACTCCTCGTAACCATATTGACAGACCTATGGAGGCTCCTTGGCTATAAAATGGAAGCGAGTTGTCATCCTCTTCTAAGATGATTTTTCAATTTTCCAATCTAGCCTGCAACCCAGGTCTTTTCTGGTGGTGACCCTTCTAAGCCTTAAGCCAGCCTGATCTTCACCTGTTGAGATCAGCAAGGTGCTGATCCCTGGCTGTGTGTTAAGAGAGTGGGTGGTGTGCAATGCTTCTAAATAAAGGAAGCAATAAAAAGGGACTCGTTCTAGATTTCATAGCACAGAATTTGGTCTCCGGCAGCTGATGAAGGACCCTGGCTCCTGCCATTCACCCTTGTCTCATTCCTTTTACTTTGCGCAATTGTGCAAATACTGTAAGCAACCTCATTTAAACCACCACAACTTTAGCGCTGCTTAATAGCAAAGACTTTTAAAAGTCAAGATCAGCTCCTGGTGATTTCATGGACACATCCAGGTTGTTTCTGTGGCCACCATAGGCTGTGCCATCCTGGTGGTCTCCCATCCAAGGACCACCAAGCCTGACCCAGCTTAGCTTCCAAGCCCAGGCAATCTCAACCGGGCAATGCCACTTCATCTGGTTTATGACCTCCGACTGCAGCCATGGCAAGATAGAGACATCAGACGTACATTGAAACGCTGTTTTTTTCTAATTCAGCAACATCTAACAGGTAACAGCAGACTGCATGCATGCCTTCCAAATATATTGGGCTATCATTCCTGAAATTCCAACATCCCTGACTCAGGTTATTCTCAGCTGCAAACTACAGAAGTTCTGTCTTTGCATCTGGAACCTTTTTGCAAGCAGATGGAGGTCTGGCCTACTAAGTCACTTAACCTTCTCTTAAGCTCAAGCAACATTTTAGCCTGAAAAAAGGGGAAATTTAAACAGGAATGTCGGAAGCTGCTCCCGGCCGAGTTGAACCGTTCGTTCACACGGTTTAGAATGGCCTGGAAGTGAGTGTGAGCCTTTGGCAGACAGCGAAGGAACGGGCCTTTTTGAAAAATGGAGCAATTTGCCCCAACCGACATATCGGAGTTTCTTGGAGAAGGTGGAAAAAACA
Source organism: Python bivittatus (assembly GCF_059951505.1). Taxonomy (NCBI): domain Eukaryota; kingdom Metazoa; phylum Chordata; class Lepidosauria; order Squamata; family Pythonidae; genus Python; species Python bivittatus. Next base: position 2,024,002 of record NW_028277087.1, read on the forward strand.
CGCTTTCCTGGACCTGAACTCCTTTCACACACTTGCTGGACTCACAGGGCAGACCGGGCTGAGTTCAAAATGCCGGAGGAGGAGTTGGACAGTGTGGAGAACGGCGTGGGCGGGAGGAATAAATGATTCCCCTCAAGCCACCATCGAAAGCAACCCACGGATTTTGTACCAGGCAAGAAGGAGGACACCAATTAGCTGTTGACAACTTTCCAGAAATCCCAAGAGTCAAAGTTGTCAAGGCAGGGGTGGAAGGGATGGCAGGCTGCTGCTTTGAGGGAGGGGTGGTTCAAAATGGCATTTCCTAAACCAGCGTTTCTCAACCTTGGCAGCTTTAAGACAGGTGGAAGGTTGAAGTCCATCTGTCTTAAAGTTGCCAAGGTTGAGAAACACTGTCCTAAACCGAGAAGAACCTCACAACCCCAGATCTTCCTTCTCTCTCCCTTGTTCCTGCAGCATAAAGAGCCCCCTCCCCATCTTTCGGATCTTTGCTTAAGCTAAGCTGGGAACGCTGTTCTCGGAAGAAGCCTGCACAATTGCATCTTGGGGCTGGTTCACACCAGCACCACAATCCCACTGATCCACCTTCTGCATTTTTTCATACCACTAGTATAAACAGCCCTGGAGAACTGTCTGACTTCCTAGATCTATCTTCTTTCCTGCCCTCCCTCCTTCCCTTCCCTCCCTTTCTCCCTTTCCTTCCTCCCTTCCTTTTTCCTTCCTTCTTCTTTCTCCCCTTCCTTCCTTCCTTCCTTCCTTCCTTCCTTCCTTCCTTCCTTCCTTCCTTCCTTCCTTCCTTCCTTCCTCCCTCCCTCCCTCCCTCCCTCCCTTTCTCTTTTTCCATTTCCTTCCTTCCTCCCCTCCCCTCCCTCCCCTCCCCTCCCTCCCTCCCTCCCTCCCTTCCTTCCTTCCTTCCTTCCTTCCTTCCTTCCTTCCTTCCTTCCTTCCTTCCAATAGTAGAACTTCCCCTACAAAAAGTCCTGAATTCAGAATTCAAGGAATTTCAAGGAAGTCTGGAAAAGATTCTTCTCGAGCCTCTGGAGACAACTAGCATTGGACTCAACTGTCCACCTCAGCATAAATGAGGGGACTTCTATGTCAGCTTTCCTCTTCTTACCAGGGGAGAACAGAAACAATAAACGCAGCTTTACAGCGATGCTTCAAAAGGTCGGTGCCATGCCTGAAGAAAGTTTCAGGAACCAGGAGGGTGTATAATCAAGGCAATACAGCACAGCCATTTAAATTGAGTCAGGCTTCCTTTTGACAAGCAAATCCAGATACGTTATAACCACGAGGACCAACTGGTAATGCACACTCGGTTACTTTGCATCCAGATGTAAAATTCTGCTTTTTTGAAGGAGTCAGGCCATCCCTCCCTACAGACTTCATAACATTGCCTCTGCCTGATAGATTTAATTTACTCAATATTTTCCTTTGATAGAAGGCAAATGCTTTGCTTGACACGTCCTCTTTATGAGCCTGCTTGATCTGCAAACAAGGGAACTCATACCTAAAGTTCCCTGTGGGGAAGCAAATGTTATACTATTAATGGTATTAAAGGAAGATCAAGGAAACTTCAGTGTCAGAAAAAAGAGCTATCCAAACTGAAACATGCACCGAGGCACCACACACCAGTATGCAGGGACACAAAATACACATGAAGAAGACACCAAAAGGAAACACAACAGATTGCCAAAGAGTGAACATCAAATGGAAAGCAAAGTTGGAAGTGAACTGCTGAGTAGATGGATGGAGGCAATGCTTGAACACCAAGATCCACTGGAATGAGCTGCTTTTATTCAGAATTTGCTGCTTTCCTCTTTCTCTCTGGCTTTCCAAACCAGCCTCCAACCAGCAGGAAATGGTGAAGTGGGAGCCCCGTTGCCAGATGCATCCCACCCAGAAGGGCACCATGCCAGGGCTGGAAGGCAAAGGGACAGCTAAGCTGGTTAAGGAAGGCCATTCTGCCCTTTCTCAAAGGCTCACATGCGACTCCACATTGGCCAGGACTCACTTCCACTGGGCAAAGAGGACCCATCGCATTTCAGGTGGGTGGCTGGGTGGCAGAGAGACAGAGGAATCGTTGGTGCGTCTGTAGACAACGATGTGCCTCTTCTGGGTGGCTTTCATTGCTACAAGTGTCCCCCAAAGGATCTTGGGATATGTAGTCTGGGAATGGTTAGAGCTGCCATCTCTAACGTTCATATATGTTGGGACTGCAATTTCCAGAATCCCCTGATCTGTTGGGACTGCAACTCCCACAATCCCACAATCGGTTGGGACTGCATTTCCCATAATACCCCAGCTTGTTGGGACTGCACTTCTAGAATTCGGGGAGTTACAATCCCACAGACCTGAAGGATGGCAGGATGGGGACATGTGAACGTAGAAGCTCCCTTCCTAAAGGAGTCCTTGTTTGCCCAGAGGAAGTACAAGTGAGTGTGAAATTCGTTCACTGTGTACTATAGATATACTCCTTGAGTTTTTCTGCTCAGTAGCAATATAAGATTCATTGCATACCTGCACATTCACAGACACACTCAGACAGCTCAACTTGTTTGGCCTTCTTTAAGGATCAAGTCTCAGAAGACGAACCTTGGGGCACTAAAGAAGGCCAGCATTGTCCTCATTCCAACAATGCTCGAAGATCCGTAGAAGAAGATGACTTCTTAATCCCCTTTTTGGTGCAATTTCTTTATGAGACTTATTTATAGGATGAAATATGTGGTGTCAGCCCTTCAAAGAAGGGCAGATTAAGAAAGAGACACCACATGAATTCTAGGAAAGCTATTTTATTGGAGTAACGTAGACTAACCAAATCTCGAAAGCCTGTGTGAATTTCTCTCTGTCCCTTCTTACCCTAAACAAAATCAAGGCTGGATATTTTGGGTCTTTTTCTTACGCGTCCTTCTATCTCTGGACCATGTAACCTCTTCTCCATGTCCTTCCACTATCTCAAACTCTTATTTCCAGAAAAGGGAGCCCAGTTCCTAAGCAAATCCTGGGTTGCCCTTGTCTGGTGTTTTTATTTTGTAAACATGTTAACGGAGCCCATAATAAGCTCAGAGACATTCTTGGACATAAAAATAATGTGGTGGGCTGGCGCTTTGCTTCACAGCTTGCTTCTCTTTAATTAAAGGGTTGGAAAACAAATAAAATTGGGGCAACCGTGCAGGCGCCAAGGCTGAGGCTGGTCCTGGTGGAGAACCAGCAGCTTTGGTTAGGGAACTCGGGTTCACCACAACGGCTTCTTTTTCCTGATGCCTGAAGCTGTTTCGAAATTAATTTGCTTTTTGTTTTTTCTAATATGAAGTTCAGGCTGATCTCATTGGCAGTGGAAAAAAAAAAGATATTTAAACAGAGAGGACAAGGAGATCCACCTGAAGAAAGGGCACAGCAGAATGGACATCTGTCATGCACATCATAAACTCAGGTGCAATATGAGCTTGTCCCAGTTTTTCTTCTGTCCCCAAAATTGTACTATTATTTGCCTTAATCTCTATGGAGCTGCAAACCCTCCCAAAAGGGTTTAAGACCTGCAAGAAAAGTGGGTATGCATCAGAGTGTGGGTGAAGCGACCAGGATGATCAATGTATGCCCACAATAATAAACGCTTCTGGAAACCATGTTGTGTAAAAGATCAACCTTTGCCAGAATCTTGAGAATAACAGCAGAAACACCTTTGTAAAAGTCAACCCATGAGAGAGAAAGAAAGGACAGGATATGTCCCATATACCTTACCTGATCTCAACTGCTTGATTCTTCCATTGCTAGCACTGGGGTCAACAGGCAAGAAATCTTTAAACCAAGTTATCTCTGGATCTGGGTTCCCGCTAGCCGCACATAGCATCGTAGCTGTCCGCGTACGTTCCACCACCTTCAGCTGAGGGCCCATGTCAATAGCGGGGAACCCAGGAGGCAACTGGTCCTCTGTTCAAAGCCAGCAAAGAAGAGAAGGGTTAGAATCTGTGGACCCATCAAAGCAGGAAGCATAAACTTTGAAGATGATCTGCTCATGTTATGCCTTAATGATATCACCTGTATTTGAAAAAACCAACCAACCAACCAACCAAAAACTTCTGTTCCCAAGAACAGTTCCCATGAACAAGGATGGTGAGATGCTTCTCTCAAATGAACAGAACTGGTTTTGTAACCAAAATTGAGCAGGTCAGTTTTCAGAAGACTGAAAATACATTACTGCTTTATGGAAGGTTGTAATCGGTAGAAGAAACAACCTTGAGGAACAGGAGGAAGAGCCTCAACCAAGAAAACAGGCAGATAAAAGAAATCTGAGACTAAACCAGAAATGTAATTTGAGAAAGTGTCTTAGATAGGCCACTCCCTAGTTCTCATGAAGATAAAGGAAGCGAGGGGGGAAGCACATTCAGACTTGCAAGATTCTGTTACTATAACCTTATAATTAAAGTGGTACAGGTGGCCCTTGCTTTACGACCACAATAGGGACTGGAAAATTCATTGTTAAGCGGTGCAGTCATTAAGCGAGGCATCATGTGACTGCACCCGATTTTATGACATTTTTGTGGTGGTCATTAAGCGAATCATGTGGTCATTAAGCGAATTACACAGTTCCCCACTGATTTTGCTTGTTGGAAACTGGCTGGGAAGATTGCAAATGGTGAGCACTTGACCTTGGGATGCTGCACCCATTGTAAATACTGTACATGCTGGTTGCCAAGCGCCCAGATTGCAATCACATGACTGCGGGGGTGCTGCAACGGTCGTAAGTACAAGGACCAGTTGTAAACAGTTTTTTTAAGCGCCATCATAACTTCAATTGGTCGCTAAATGGTCGTTAAGTGAGGACTACCTGTATTAGCTTGCATGACAAAAACACTTTAAGATTATGGAATACATAGCTCTCCACTGTAAACAGGATTATTATGGAGCAGGCATTATATCTCAACAGCTATTATTATTATCATCATCATCATCATCATCAGAGATGACGATGAAGAGGGTTCTGCTCTTCTTCTCAAAGGCTGCTTCAAAGCTCCATGCCTAAAAATAGTGTTTTAAAAAAAGATACATCCATATTTTGAAAAAGACAATAAATACCCAATAAAATAATATAACAGGTTTTCACGAGAAAGTCCATTTAAGAAACCAAGATAGCTAAAAATAGAAACTCCTTGTTTAGAAGAGGGATATCATGGAAAGTCAGATGCTGGAGCCAAAAAGGAACTGAAAATTTTCATTGAGCTGCTCCCATGGACTGTATGTTGGCAACGCTCTGCCTCTAGGGTCTGGTAGCACATGGCAGACTGCCATATTTAGAGGCCATAGTTAGTGATGAATAGTTGTGGACAGATCAGTCCTCCTCTAATTTTTTTTTTGGACCACCTCCCCTTTTTAAAATGGTGTCTAAACTGGAGGCCACAAATGGTACAGATTAAACAGATGTTAACATGAAGAGCTGGAAGATCTGCAACTAATTGGTGAAAGCACCGAGGAGGTCTTGGGTGACCTTCCATTCTTCTTGTGAACTTCTCAGACCCTTCTGACCAAATTCTGTGGGATTAGATGGGCCCCTGGCCTGATCCAGCCCCAGGACTCTTGTTTTTGCAAAAGCCTACTTGCAGAAATTAAAAAAATATTTTGATTTCCCTCTTTGGAACTTACAGGGAGGACATAATAGAAAGCTATAAAAATTGGGCACATAAAATGTGGATCGAGATCACCTACTTTGATGCCAAGGACACTGCTGTGCACTGCCATTACACGGAGTCCCAGTGGGACTTTGCACTCACGTTGTGATTTGCTTCCCACCCACCCACCCCGATGGCCAAGGATCGCGGTAACTTTTCCTCCACCTCTCCGAAAGTCCAAATTCGAGATCAGCCATTCAGAGCAAATGTGGTGAGATTCAAGACTAATTAAATGAACTGCATCTCATCCCCTGAAGAATTAAACAGTGGAATTCAGCTGATGACCACCAATGTGGACAGTTTTAAAGGAGGGGAGCGGACAAATTGTTGGACGATGAGGTCGCCCGGGGTTATGACTCTCAATGCCTGTCAGCGACCTCCGAATGTATGTATGTATGTATTTATTTATATTTCAGCTTTAGATACCGACTTATATTTCAAATTTAGAATTGCAGCAAGCAGGTCTCTTGAACCAGGATGGTATGGACGGAAGAGGGTGTCAGCCTGGGATTGGGGCTTCCCAGGTTCACATCCATCTTCAGCCATGGAAGGTCACTGGCTGACTTTGGGCCAGCTACTCTCTCCCAGTCCAGCCTACCTCACAGGACTGCTGTGGGGAAAAACTGGAGGGAGGGGCGCTGTGTCTGCTGTCTTGAGCTTGAGAAAGTAAGGCAGGTTCCATAGCTGACCCAGGCAGTAAATTAATTAATTGAGCCCCCCACCTTCTTTTTGCAAGCATGCTAAAAGCACCTGTTGCACCACTGCCCAATGTGGTGGGACCCCAAACCTGATCCTGCAGGGGCATTTTTTCTTTCGTGACCCACAAAACTCCACCTGCATCTTAGCACTCAGGCGTGGGACCCCCTTTCAAAACCCCATGGATAGCGCCTGCATGGATTTAACACGCCCAGGGTTCGAACAGGGCAGCCCAGAGGGAGCGAGGGCAATCGTGCTCTCCTTCCACGCCATTCACAACTTGCTAAGCATCTCTTTGATGGGCGCCGCCCCCCCGCAAGAGCTGCTCATAGCATTGCAGGCGGAAAAACAATGCCTCGCCTCCCATTGGCTGGCGGTGACGTCGTGCTCCGGAGCTTCCATCGGCCTTCGTTCCCAGCGAAGCCACCTCTTCCTGGCCCCAGCTGGCTCTGCTTAATTTCACAAACTAATTAATCTGCCATGGGATGGAGGAGTGCTCCCGACAGGCAGGGTGTACATTATGCGTGCCAGAGAGTGGGGAGGGAAGGAGAGGTGGGCAGTGTTTGGGAAGGCTTACAACCACCATTATTACCAAGTGTTTCTAATTAAACAAAAATGTTAATCTTGCACCACATTGTGCAAAAACTCCTCCGAGTTTAATTAAAACAACCGTGGCTGGAGGCACAATCAGATTCGAGATGTGATCGGCGGGGGAACGCACTTCCCCAAGGGGGACAAGGCCCAATTATTCAAGTGGCCCAAGAGAAGGGTGCTCTGTTGCCTCCCTTGCAAACATGGCCAAGTGTCGTGGACTATCCACGCTAACCAAAAAGTGGAACAGGTGGGCTTCCTTGGAAGCAACTGGTGGAGCTCTCTGTGAAAGGAGCTCTTGTCAGCCAACAAAGCCCATTAGCTAAACCTGATGGGAGCTGGAGTCCAGGAATGGGTGGAGGAGAGAACTTGAACTATGGAGGAACTTCCTGATTGTGAGAGCTATGAAACAGAGGACCAGTAGGCCTCCTGGAGTCATGGGGGCTCCATCCGTGGAGGTTTTCAAGCCAAGGTGGGATATCCATTTGTCTGGGGTGGTCTGAGGATTCCTGCACCAGGCAAGGGGCTGGACTAAATGACCTCCAAGATCCCTCCCAACCCTACCCTTCTAGTCCAATGCCAGAGGCCTCCAGGAAGCTCATAAGAACCCAATCCAAGAAGGATGCTGAGCAATGGGAAAGAGCATTGAGAAGAACCACCAAGGTGTTGAGGGGCCTGCGGGCAAAATCCTATGAAGAGCAATTGGATCTGTTTAGCCTAAAGAAGAGAAGGCGAAGGGGAGACATGATCTTCTAGGCCTTGAAAGGCTGTGGAAGGGAAGAGGGGGTGGTTATATTCTCAGTGGTGCCCAAGAGTAGGTCAAGAACCAATGCACGGAAGCTTTGAGATCCAACCTTGAAATCAGGAGGCATTTCCTGACTGCAAGAAACATCAAGCAGGGGAACAGCCTGCCTCTTGAAGTCATGGGAGCTCCATCCTTGGAGCTTTTCAACCCAAGGTGGGGTAGCCATTTATCTGGGATGCTCTGAGGATTCCTGCCCTGGTCAAGGGCTTGGACTAGATGACCTCCAAGGTCCCTTCTGACCCTATCATTCTCTGAATGTCTGAACAATCATAGGGTTCTCCACCCCTGTGTTTATCTAGCCCAGCATTCTCTTCCTGCAGTGGCCATCAGTTGCCTCTATGCTGGGTGTGAAGGGGATTCACCAACTCTCTTCTGTGTCCCCAGATGGTCTGCCTCTGACCATTGAAGTCCCACCGAGCTCCAATGGCTCATGCATGATGAGCAACTCAGGAGACAGGAATGAGTGTAGATCTGACCTTGGGGACAGAGAAGGAATGAATGAGGCACTAAGAGTAGACTCTGAGAAAAGATGATTCAGTCAAGAGAAGGAGAGAAATGTGAGAAAGGAACTCAAGATAACCCCGCCTTGATTTTCTTTCGTATCAGATGGGACAGAGAGAAACTTGAAGCAGCTTTCAAGATCCTGTTATTCTCCCCTACGACAATAAAGCTGCATTCATGGAATCCCTGATGTGGCTGTTTCATGATCTGAACTACCTTGCAAGGCTAACAGTCGGTCATTTATGCACTGTGCATACGTGCAAAGGTTTTTTTTAAGAGTTTCCCCCAACAGAGACATCAAAACAATAAGGTGACCCCTGGGATCTCCCGTATTTTTCTTGCTTCTTAGAATGATGGTCTGAGTGTCCACCTACTTCAACACTGCGTGATCAGATGGTCCTCCTAAGAAGATGGGGCAGGACTGTCTTTTTACTGCTCTGATGTGTTTTTTTTTAAGTGTTGGGGAAAAAAAAAGATGCCATCCACCGAGTGATCTCAGTGCTTCCCTGGATTTCGTTACGGAATTTACTTCTTCCTTGGCAAAGCGGCAAAAATAAAATGAGATAAAGTAACATCCGATAAAGTACAATTAAAGATCAAATAAATAAAAGATAAGACCAAATCAAATTCCATGGAATTAACCATAACAGATAAAATTAAAGATTAAAAAAACAAATTTAAAAATAAAGGAGAAAAGGTAAAACAGAAGATCTCTTTTGCAATAGTAATACTAATACTAAAGGCCGCCACTCTCCTGGCCTTCCAGAAAGGGGTGAAGACCTAGCTTTGCCAACTCGTGTGGGGCGAGAAGAGGGGCAACCAACCTGGGGGTGGCTGGCACCTTGAAGACACTCCCTGAGTCTAATAACTTCTAGTTAACATGAGTTCCTTGGAAGCTATTTATTTTTTTATAAAGAGATCATGTTGCATTTTAATGTATTTTAATGAATATTTATTCTTTTTACTGTAAACCGCCCAAAGTTGCTCTGCAGTGAGGTGGGCGGTGACAAATTTGAAATATAAATACATAAGTTAAATAAACACACAGGGACTAATTTGATTCAGCATTTTTGGTCACAACTTCAGTTCTCTAGACCAGGGTTTCTCAGCCTTAGCAACTTGAAGAGGTGTGGACTTCAACTCCCAGAATTCCCCAGCCAGCCATGGGGAATTCTGGGAGTTGAAGTCCACACCTCTTCAAGTCGCCAAGGTTGAGGAACCCTGATATACAGCTTTCGTAAGCGGTTGAGATCCACACATTTGATTAAGGCATAAAAGCACAAAGGCTTGGCAGACAAGTGGGTTGGCCTCCCTGTCCAACTTTGAGACCTTTCAAAAATATTTTGCCTTTTTTTGTGGAACAGAACAAAGAACAGAGAGCTGAGCTTTTCCCCTTCCTTTTTTTTCTTTCCCCTTTCCTCTCCTTCTTTGTTTTTCCTTTCTTCCATTTCCTTTCTCTTTCCCTCTTTCCTTTCCTTTTTCCCTTCTTTCCCTTTCCCTTTTTTCTTCTTTCCCTCTTTCTTTTTTCTCTGATTTTCCCTTTCCTTTTCCTTTTTTCTTCTTTTCCCCTTTCCTTTATTTTTTCTCTTTTTTCCCCTCTTTCCTTTCCTTTCTTCTCATTTCCCCCTCTTTCCTTTCCTTTTTTTTAATGACTGTTTCATTCCCCCCCACTTTCTTTGTTTTTTTAAAAAACAACTTTGAGATTATTGAAGAAAACGACCGAAACAACCAGATTCAGACATGGGGTGAGGACGTGGGTGGACGCAAGCTGTTTATTCCCTTTTTCTTTTACTGGGAGCGAAGAAGCAGGAATTTTTCTTGCATGGGGAAGGACAGTGGCCTGGAGGGGGCACTAATCAGGTGACCTTCTCTGAAGCCCCTCCAGGTCAGCCGGAGGGAGAGCCCTGATTGGCTCGTTCCATCCTTACTCTGCTGAGGTCATCAAGAGTCGGTCAGCTGGTCTTTTCAATTCTGCAGAACTGGGGGAGAAAGCCGTGTTTGTCTAGACTGGTCTGGTAGCACCTTTTCCCGCTAACGGATTTTTTAAAAAGGCAGAAACTTTTGTGGAAGCTCCTAATTCCTTTTGCGGACGTGGAGAATGGAAATGGTGCCAGGCAGAAATGCCTCTTCTCTCCTTACAAAGGATTTGGAGAAGACTACTGGGGGGCTAAAAGAAGTCTTCTGAATAGAAGTCTATTCATTTAAGATCTAGATCAGTGTTTCTCAGCCTTAGCAACTCTAAGAGGTGCATACTTCCCAGAGTTTTGCAGAGTGCAAAGATCAAGGCTAGCTGGGTCCAAAATTAGCCTCCTAAATCTACCTGCTTGTTGCCGAAATCCTTTGCTTTTCAGCATGGGTACCAAAGTGGCAGGGAGATGGGGGGGCATGCCCACAGTTACAAAGGAAAAGAACAGGCAGGAGGAATGCTGGATTGGTTATTTGCTCTTCCTGGACCGGAGAGCTTCACGGATTCATCCTTTGTCCTTTTTATTCTTGCAGCGGTTACAAAGGTGCCCAGAATTGGAAAGGAGAAGTCAATCTTTACAGCTCCAAAGCTGAACAAAGGTGGGAAGGGTAACTTTATCTTCGGGGATGGCGAGAGCAGGCCCTGATGGAAAATGCGCAGCATTGCTGAAATTCAAAGGCGCCCACAGAAGCTCCTTAATGAAGGGGTGGAGGCAGTGGGATAGACGGGACCAAGAAGGAAGGATTTTTTAATGGGACAAAGCAGGCTTCCCAAAGCCGGTGCCTTGCAGAAATGCAGGGCTGTGCGTTGGTCTCCTGTGGACGAAGATGATAGGAATGGTCGTCCAGTAAGATCTGAAGGGGGCCGGTAACAAATTCTCAGTACTTTGCAACTTCTATTGAATGTGCCATAGTGAACTGAGCATCGGGGGATCCTACCTGCGACAAGAGACATACAGTAGCGGCAATGTGCCCTGCAAGCCGGAGAGAAATTTGCGGAGTCCTTGGGCTTCTCTGAGCTTGGTTGTTTTCTTGCAAATGTTTCGTTACCCGGCTAGGTAACGTCTTCAGTGCTGAAGACGTTACCTAGCCGGGTAACGAAACATTTGCAAGAAAACAACCAAGCTCAGAGAAGCCCAAGGACTCCACAGTTCAACCCCAAGCTACACATACTTTCTTCTATTAGTGAGAAATTTGCACCGAGTGAAATGCAAATCTAATCATTTCAGTCTTGGCTTTTTCAGGTAAGCGGGGGGGGGGGGGGGGACCCTCTTCCCTGGAACCCTGGCCAGCCTCTAACAGCCAGCACAGTAAGACAGAACTCCATTGATCAATTGATGTGATGCGGTACGTGGCTTCTATGGCGGCTCCTTATGTTTCTTTTTAAATAAGGCCATTTATTCACAGCCATCGGGAAGGGAACCTAAGTTTATCATTCTGAGAAGGGCCATTACTCAATTACAGAGCAGCTGTCTGTTCTGGCAGACTCAGGTTCAATCGTGGGTCTTTCCCAGTCAGCTGGAAAACACTCAAGAAAGACCCTGCTATGATCTGCACACACAATATTGACAGTAATGCAAGACAAAACAGCCACCTACACCCCCCCGTGTCTCCAGAGGAGCGTGATTTCAGAAAGAGACCCGCCAAAGCAAAGATGGCATGAAATCATGTGCTGCGATTGCATTATTAAGTTGCTGTGAGTTGGGCAGCGTACAACTTTAAATAATACAGCTAGTCCTCATTGAAGGACCACTCGTTCAGCAACCGTTTGAAGTTATGACAGCACTGAACGAGGGGTACTTAGGACCAGTCCTCGTACTTACATCGGTTGCAGTGTTCCTTGGCCCTGTGATCGCTATCTGGGCACTCGGCAACCAGCTCGCCATTGCAACGGCCGCAATCACACGACTGCCATTTGTAAACTTCTCCGCCAGCTTCCAACAAGCAAAGTCAGTGGGGAAGCTGGCAGGAGGTCGCAAATGGCAACCATGTGATGCCATGCTTAACAACGGTGTGGGATTCGCTTAATGACAGCAATGGGAAGTGCCAGAACTGCCATCGCTAAGTGGCCTGGTTATGTGATGTTGTGCTTCCAGTCCCAATTACCATCCTTAAGTGAGGATGACCTGTAATAATAACAACTTCAGTGGACACATGAAAGGGGCAATGTAGCTGCTCTCCTTGGCTTGATGTTGTTGGAAGGTCTGGAAATTCAAGTGCCAGTGCCCACAGAGGATGCCAGGGTTAGGACTGGCTGCAATTTCCACTCTAATGCCTTCTCTGTGGCAACGCCTGCTGCCGCCACCACCTCCCCGCCATGTGGTTTGCTCCAAGCTTCGCTAATGCTGAATGTCGGCTGGTAAGGATTTGAACGCCACCTCCTGTTGCTCTTCCTTCGGTCTTGGCAGTGGGCCAGGAGGTCCAAATCCTTCTCTGTCCCGTCTCGCCCTGGGTGAGCGGCAACCTTATTTGCTAAACAGAAAGCCACGGCAATTAACATGCCACTTAATGAGGCCTTGAGACCCCAGCGTGGGTGTCGGGAAGAAACCGAGCGCGACAGCGCAGCATCGCCGCATAATGAGTGTGGCAGCTGGTCGGGGTGGCTTCCTCTTGTCAACCAGTCCCTCCTTGGCTGACACTTGCCTGTTTGCCAACACCAGCGGAGCGGCAACAACTGAGCACTCAGCGCTCGCCGGGATCCCTCTGCGGATAGGCCAGGAGCACCATCTGCGCTTCTGGATGGCTTCGGTTCCTACGGAGGGCCTGTCAAAGCATAGTTATCATGAGCACGGGGGGGGCGGGGGGCTAAAAAAAACCCCTTCTCTGTTTTCATCTCCGTCTCTACTTCTGCATCAATATATCTGTTTAGGAAGCTCCTGGTTCCCTGCGCCATTTGATTCATCCGAAGCACACCCGCTTGGTTTACTCAGCTGCAATTGCTTTTCTGATTGCGCCCGGTGTTCTGTTCTTTCTCGATGGGATGGACAGAAGGAATAACCTCGAGGGACAGGAGGAAGAGCCGCAAACAAGACAATGGTCAGATAAAAGAAATACGAGTCCGGGGCAGAGCTGTAAACTGAGAAAATATCTCAGACAAGACCCTCTCTGGTTCTCATGAAGATAAAGTGGTGGGGGGGGGAGCACATTCAGACTTGCAAGATTCTGTTACTACATCTCTTATACAGGTAGCCCTCGCTTAGGGACCATAATTGGGACCGGCAACTCCATCGCTAAGCGATGCAGTCGCTAAGCAAAACATCACGTGACTGCGATGGACATACAACCTCACTTCTGCTTCGGTCGTTGAAGCACTGCAGTCATTAAGCAAAACATCATGTGACTGCAACTTGTGATTTCTTGTCGACATCCTCATGGACTTTGCTTGTGGGAAGCCGGCTGTGAAGGTCGCAAATGGCGATCATGTGACCATGGAATGCTGCAATGGCTGTAAATGTGAGGACTGGTTGCTATTTTTTTTTTTATACTCTTGTAACTCTGAATGGTTGCTAAACAAGGCAGTTGGTAAGTGAGGACTAACTGTAATAAAAGTAGTATTGGCCTGTATGACTTTGGTTTCCTAGTCTGGTCTACTTTGAAGGGCTGACATTTGCAGCCTCCGTTTACTAGGAACGGAGTAGAAAATGGGGGAGGGGACTGAGGGACCCTCATTCCCCCACCCCGAAAGTTGTTTGGAATGATGTGCCAGGGAATTCTGGTTCCCTGAAATTGAACCGAAGTGTGCCTATTTGTTTTACGAGTCTCAGAATGGACTGCTCACTTTCAACAGCTCATTTTTTAATTGTACGGAGAAAGGAGGGACGGAGTCGAGCCTCGGACATCCCTCAGGTCCTTTCCCTGATGACCGTATGGACAAAACCCCCAAGTGTCTCAGGACAAACCTGGGATTTTGCTCAAACTATTTCTGCAGTGTTCTCCTTCTGCCGTATGAGATGAGAGTTGAACTCGGGTAACCAGGAAGAACAGTGAGCTGGAACTTCAGGTGTAGGAGGTGGTTGGAGGTACAGGCAACGTGTGAGAGCAATGACGCTGCGGTTCCAAGACTGAAATCCTTCCACAAATACAGATCTTTACATAGCCTGATGGCACCTTCTGTGCACAAGTGGGAAGCAGCAACACGCACACTAGATTTTTGCATAAAGCAGGGGCGTCCGTGGAAAGGAGTCGAGAAAGTCAAGATAACAGCTGTGATCACGTGATCGAAGCCCACCCTGTTTTTACACCCCTGCCCTGGTAAGAGTGCAAAGAGTCCTGGTGGCAGAGGAGGAGGAGGAGGGGGGCGGGGGGGGGGGCAGGACAGAGCTGGCAGGACTGACAGGCTCAGCGGGCAGGCAACCCCGATACACTCAGGTAGGATGGAAGGGAAGATCCTGGAAGAGGGAAGGCGGGCCAGTTGACACTCTCCATTGCAAGCGTGAAGAGGATGCATGGTTTTTACATCAAGCCCTCCATAGTTCCTTTGCTGAGGACCCCCTTGTTGGATCAGTGGCGCCAATCAAGGGCATGTCTGGAAGTGTGAGAGTGGGTAGGAGCGGTACCCAAAAAATGGTGCCCATGAGAGAATCACCTCTTTGCAAAATGGCTGCCTGTTGGTCCAGCTAGACACAAAACACCTGTTTACCAGAAGTAGCCCCCTAGGAAGCTTTCTACTCCCCCCCCAACAGAGACATTGGTGGGCCCCAAAAGCATGTTTGTAAGTAGGTAGGAAACCAGAGGCTACGGCTCTCTTAGCTTGACAGTCTCCTATTTCATCAGTTTTTATTAAACATCACTCCAGGTTTTCAAGCCAAGGTTGAATAGCCATTTGTCTGGGATGGACTGAGGATTCCTGCCTAGGTCAGGAGGTTGGACTAGAAGACCTCCAAGGTCCCTTCCAACCTTAGGAGTCTATGATTCTATGACCTCCAAGGTCCCTTCCAACCTTAGGAGTCTATGATTCTATGACCTCCAAGATCCCTTCCACCCCTAGGAGTCTATGATTCTATGACCTCCAAGGTGCCCTCCAACCCTAGGAGTCTATGATTCTATGACGTCCAGGGTCCCCTCCAACCCTGTGATTCTTTAAAACCACCTTTGGACAAGTCAGAGGGGAAAGGAGCATGGAGGGTATGAAGAGAGGTGTCCAGGGTACTGTGACATCTACTCCTGGTCTTCAGTTTACTTTGGACCCGGGGTTTTGAAGATGCTGTTCTGTGTTTCCTTACAATTATCTCATATTTTATCCCATTCTGTCTTCAGAAGCTATTTTATGAGGAAGAATCCCCATCAAGGTCAAAACAATATGCTAATCCAGGCTCAGGCCAAATGCTGGAAACTCTATGTTCAAGGGACACTTTGTCAGCACGTAGTCAAGTCTGGAAGCAAGTAGAACAGGATCTACAGATTTTGCTTCTCCAAGAGCAAAATTCCTCAACAGATGGCCTGAGATGTGCTGCAAATTCAAGAAGCGACAGTGACACTTCCTATCCACTTGAACATTCATCCAAAAGATATGGAGGGACCAGATCTACATATCTTGCTTCATGAAGTTCTCAACAGTCCCGTATCTAACGGGACACCCTCTTCTCCTTCCTGTACCATTTTTAAGCAGATGGCGACAAGTTGTTCCTTGTTCAAACAGAGGTTGCTGAGCTATCTGTCTGGGAAGCTTTAATCCCATTTGGGATTAAGAGGGAAACCCCCAATTTCTGAAGGACAGCAGAAACTTGAGAACAAACACATAAATAAAAAGAATAATTCCTGCCCCAAGCATGGGTAGAACTGAATGGCATCCTTCCAAAACTTTTAAATCATTATTACGATCCAAGATGAGAGTTTATTGGGAAAAAAAAAAGATCTGATTTCACTTAATGAGATATAATTTACTAAGGGGGAAGTTTAAAATATGAATTATAAAATTAAATTAAAATTAGTTGGAGACATCAGCTGTTGTAATGTCTTCACCGTGGCCAGACAATAGAGGCTGACACGCCTTGTGAGTATCTGATGGTAGCAGTTTGGTGAAAACTCATCGGTCCAAATTTACTACTCTATCTTCCCCATCTTCCCCCTGGACCAAAAAAGGGAACGAGGGGATCAAAATGAAAATCAAAAATATTTAATCAAAAATAACTTTTAGAGTGGGCTCCAGCTGCAGACAAATCTACGTTGGAATACATATCCACCAATCCCTGTTCTGAACTGCGATCAGTATAAATATTTACCCAGTTGGCTTACTTTTCAATGGACGCAAATGGGACACCTCTCCAGCCCAGTCCTAACCATGTTGGCTTCAGACAGGAGCTCCACTGAGTTCAATCCATTGCATTTTGGAGTAATCTGAAGTTCAGCATCAGAGCTTTAAATCTCAGAGCAGAAACCCCCAGGCACATTCAAGGTTTTTACCTCTCAGGACTGTGAGTTTGGCGTTGACGGTGATTTCTGCTACAGAATTCTGGGCGACACATTCGTAAATGTTTTCGTCTCTGGGGGTGCGGAGGGGCTGTATCCTCAAGACCGCTCCAGAGCCTTCATCAAATTCGATGGTCTGAATTGGGGAGAGATGGAGGAAGAAGGTTCAATTAGAGGAGAAAGGCATTTAGAGAGGGTGTTCAAGCGTGCCCATCGGGCGTCTGTGGACCTTTCTCCCCGTTCTTCTGTGACTCAGACTGAAAAAATAAACAGGGAAAGGGGAAAACCACAACGCCAAAAGCTCAAAGTGGGTGCCAGATACCATTTCCCCTTTTCTTGCAATTTTCGGTTCTCTTAACACAGCAGCTCCTCCCTAGCAAGGAGTCGTGTTTGGCCAGCCAGGCCAGCCAGCCAGCCAGCCAAGAAACTAACTTTGCACCAAGATAATAAGGAAGGTCAGTTATTATTCCTGGAAGGATAGAATGGAAGGTTGGAAGGGATCTTGGAGGTCACCCAGTTCAACCCCCACTCCAGCACAGGAATTCATCCTCTCTGATTCAAAAGATAAATTCTGAGGTTGACTTTGATCGCCGACCTTGTTCCCCAATGGCTGCAACTTCCATCTCTTGTCCGAGGGGCCTAGGATGGAAATGTCAAATGGGACGAGCTGTGAAACTCTCTGCTTTGAACCACAGTGACATTTCCATTCTCCCCGGAAGTCTCCAAACAGCAGTGAAATTTCCAATCGCTGCAGGTTTTCACAGGGGGGGGGGGGGGTGTCTGGCTGGATACTTCTGGGGGTTAATTGATGCCTACATGGGGGGATTAGATGCCAAGATCCCTTCCAACACATAATGCTTTATGATTCTAAGGGAAATAAAGGATTCCCAGAACTGGTGATATTTTTTCTCTCCTTCTTCAAAGTAAAAATGATCGCTCTGGACCATCCTGGGAGGGGTAACAAGCAAAACCCTGACACCCTCGTTCTGTGAGCAGATTCACTCCCCAAGCGATCTGTATGTGTGTGAACGTGTAGTCACGCACGGCATCCTTAATTTTGGCTTTGGCACTGGAGGAAAGAGGAAATCTGGCTGTAGTGAAATTAAAATCACAAAGATGCCCCAAAGCGGAGCATTTTGTTTAATATCTATATACCTACATTAATGAATCAACGGCTTCTGGTGCCAAGAGAAACTCCCAATTAAATAAAAGTTAATTTTAAAAAATGCAATACCATCCCATAAATGTTCAATGTGCTGCAGAGTCACCAACGCTCTTGAGGGATGCTGGACTACGCTGCTCAATGTGCGTGAGATGGGATGATTTAGCGAGATTTTGACTATTTAAAGTTCAGTGTTATTTTTAGGGCAATCCTGGCGTGTTGCGAGTCTGCAACTGCTGTGCGACAGCCCCCTGACAAAGATTGCCAACTCTGATCTCCACGAATAAAATACTGTAATACCTAAGTTTGCCTTTCTTCTGTGCATTCAAAACAGACCCATCTAATAGCAAGTTTCTGATCTGGTTTTTCTGATTCTGCACCACATTTCTGAAAGCATGGGATCCTTTGCTCCGGCGACTTGAGTGCACAGAAGGTTGCTGGCAAGTGTAAGCCTCTCCACAGGAATAGGAACGTGGACAGTGTTCAAAAGATGTGAGGAAAAAAAATTAAAGCACTTTTCATCACACACAGGAGACCCGGAGCTCTGAGTGAGATGCCTTTTTCTCACTGGTGGATCTATCTGGCAGGAATATTGAGCAACAGCGACCAGTGGAAGGTGGGAATGAGAAAAAAAAAATCTACTGGTTTCCATTTTAAAGTAAAGTCATCTAATTATTCTAACTATAAGCGCATAATCAAAGCGCTCGTCCTGCAGGGTTTTTGCTCCTCTGAATGTCACAAGGTGGCTCTCCCTTTTAAAAAATGAGGTGTAGAAAAAGGCAGGCCATCCACCCGAACATGGACATACTGTACCGAAATGCACAGATAGGGCCACGAGTGCAAAGCTGCAGATCTTAAGGCAAAGTGCGCACGGAGCGATTATACTGATCAATGCGCATGACTTCTTACGCTAATCTCTTTTTAGAGACATCACATACCGAGGCACGCCTTGGAAGAACAATATTGGGGATGGGAACGCCGAGGAAGAGAATATGAAATCGGCAGAAGATTCCACACCGGGGGCGTAAGAGGAATTTAGACAGCATGCGCTGGGTGCGCTCACAAAATGCAGCCATGAGAGGCTGATCTGTTTACAAAATAGCTGTCGGGATGTGCGTGGCTCCTCTCAAAACGCCCATCTGTCAGAAGTCGAGTTAGGTGTGCTCCAGAGAGATGGGTACCTTTGTGAGGCTCAAAAGCAGTGCTGCAATAAACAGGCCAGCTTTCTAGGTAGGGCAGTGTGTGTGTGCGTGCCTGTGTAGACCTATATGCCTCCTGCCCTTCTCTCTCTATATAAATGATTAAAGCAACAATATTTGCATCTCGCATCTTCCCAAGTATCTGTATATGTGTGTGTGTGTGTATGTGTACGTGATTTGTGTGTGTCTGTGTGTGTAGGTGTGTTTATATACATTTATAAAAAAACACTATGTATCTGGCCAGTTTCCCAGGGGTCTGGGGTGTGTGCACATGTGTGTATCTGTGTATGTCCATCCATCCCTCTTTGTATCCAGCCAGTTTCGCGCGCGCGTGTGTGTGTGTGTGTGTGTGTGTAATGGTATGTGGGAAAGACCTTGGGAGATAGGACAAAGAGATGCTGCCAAGAGAACAGTCAGATAAGAGAGGGCACAGCCTGCAGCTGCAAAGTGGGTGGGGCAAGAAGGGACCCTCCCTAGTTTCTCAGGTTGTAAAGGATATGTGGTGGGGGAAGAATTGGACTTTGGGACTTGAAAGATTGATGTTGGCTTTGCGGGGTAAACCAGATAGGAACCACAAGCAGATGAGCGAATTCTGCTTTATTGTAAAGCTACATTGACAGAATCTTGCAAGTCTGAAAGTACATTTCTGCCCCCGTCTCCTGTACAGCCTGAGAAACTAGGGAGGGTCCCTTCTGAGCCTCTTGACCCATCCACTATGCAGCTGAGGGCTATGCCCTCTCTTATCTGACCATTCCCTAGACAACATCTCTGGGCCCTGTCTCCCAAAATCATTCCCACATACCATTACATCACCACCACGTGAGGCACTCTGTTTCCTTGCTAAACACTAGGAAATGCCTCTGGATGTCCAGCTGAAATCTATTTCCTTGTAACATCATAGGACCCTGGAGAGGAAGGGTTGGACGGGACCTTCAAGACCAGCTGTGGGCTAAGCTGTCTCTTATCTGACTGTTCCCTTGGCAGCATCTCTTTGCCCCTTCTCCCAAGGTCTCTCCCAGATATCATTACAGAGTGCATGTGTGTGTGTATACATATGTATAAAACCCCCCACAAACTTTGCAATGCCCAACTTCCCAGGAGTCTTTGTGTGTGTGCGTGCACACACGCACGTGCACGTGTGCCTGTATTTATTTAAATAATTTATATGGCCTCCCATCTCATAACCGTGACTCCAGACAGCCTACCAGGATGAAAACCCCAGCCACAGCATCGGCAGAGAACCCACCGTGCCCGTGCTCAAAACACAAAACCCCAATCACAAAGCCTCATCAGCTGCCCAGCTTGCCCGACCTCGCAACCCAAACAGCTGGAGAAACAGCCAGGACTTCAGCGCCTTGTGAAATCCCAGCAAAGTCGGGGCCAGAGGGACGCTGCTCCCCCAGGCAGAAGGCATGACTCCGGGGGGGCCCAACAAGACAGAATCGTCTTTGCATCCAGCCAGCTTCTTGGAGGTGGCGTGGTTGGGTAGGGATTCACTTAATTAAAACCACATTTGGAAAAATGAAAGTCAGCCAAGCCAGGAGCCTCGGCCGGCTGTGGGAACCAACTGGCTTCCCTAATCTTGCTCCGTTGTAGACCCCCCCAGGATCTCCCCCCACCGGCTTTTCGGAGGCAGACGGAGATGCCTTACCTCAAAACGCTGTGAGTTCACTTTCTTCCCCTTCTTGTTCCAGGTGACGCGGGGCTTGGGGTCTCCCGTCGCTTGGCACACGAAGGACGCCACACCTCCCGACACCCCGATCTGGTCCACGGGGTGCTTGATGAACTGTGGGGGACCTATGGCCAAGGGGGGGAGAGAGAAACACAAAGAGGGATGGTGGATAAGTTGAAGGGTTGGCTTGCCAGAGTTACTATTTGCAAATTGACAGGGTCAGTGGTCCGGTTTCATCTGCTCTCTGGCTCAAGGGAGACCAAACTTCCTCTCCAACTTTTAAAAAGCAACCCTTTCTCAATTTGTTGTCATTTTATTAAGAAACATTTCTTGATAACCCTCCAGGGGACTGGATGTGTGACCTGGTTTGGACTGGGTAACACTTGGACAAGAGACTAACAGGAAATCCCCGGGCCGCAGATGAAACTGGGGAGTAAAAAATTAGAAAATCCTAAAAGATGTCCAATTTCTTACTTATTGTTGCTAAGAAACCTTATGATGGGATTTTTTAAACATTCCAACTCTTGTCTGCAGGTTCAGGGTTTCCTAGTGGCCTCCTATCCAACTACTTATCCAGTCCAGCCCTCTTTAGCTCTTCGAGATTAGCCTCTGTGCTGCTCTCCGTTGTGCCCAGTTTAATCTGGCAGTCTTTATCGGTGAAAGCCAGTCAAATAAAATTAAAAAATAAAAAATGCCCACATAGTTCGGCCAATTTGTCTGGGCACCGTGAAATGGGGTTAAGCTCTCTCCTCTGCCCCAACCAATGGCACCTCTGGAATGGAAACTGCTGCTGAAGCTGATTGGTTCATCTTTGGCTGAGTGGGCGGGCTTAAGCATCTCCACACTCATTTTCATCCCCCATATACAAACTCTGCCTCTTTTATTAATCACTTCACGATTGCTTTGTCTAACATCTCACACAGGTGCTGCAGCCTCCATCCTCTATAAACTTTCTTCAGGCTGGTTTCTGAAAGGGATGATGGGCTTCCTTGCCTTCTCTACCTCCATGAGGACAGGAAACTTGAGGCTGGGCAGAGATTTTCCAGGAAGATAAATGCTGACTCCAGAAAGACATGGCAAGGCCATGCTACAGATCTGCCCAATTCCCTTAGGCAGACAGAACAGGGATGCCCAATGGGGAAGGATAATGGGGGGTGTAGTCCAAAGAGATGCCTAGTGATCAGCTGTAGATACCCAAACCCTGCCAACCTGTAAACAGCGCTCGATCTGCAGGGGGAGTAGAATACCTCTTCCTGAAATCAGATCTCTTTTCTTATTCTCTTTCTCTTCTTTATTTTTTTGGTGCCTAATTAATTGAAGGCTGCAACAAGAATGTCACAGGCCCGACTCCTATTCAGCAGGGAGACAGAAAGGAGGAAAACTTTGCAGAGCCACGCTTCGGCTCTTGAAACGTACCAGCCAGTTTTGAATAAACTGGTGGTTACGCTTGCACGTAGATGCCCTTTGACGCTTTACACTGGATATATAAATTTAACCTGGCATAGGCACACACAGAGACACACGCATGCACACACTTATATACGGGTGTCTGTATATGTATTTTCTTAAGCCAGTTTAGAGTTAAACCAGCGTGAGCCAAGATAGGGTGGTGTGAATATTTATTTATTTAATTATTTAATTTGTCCCCCGCCCATCTCCCCCCAATGGGGGACTCTGGGCGGCTCACAACATGTTAAAGCAATAAATAAATACACAATTAAAACCTATAACAATACATTCACGAAAATAAAAGGGAAGAAATCCAGGAGGCCGATGGTTCAAGGCAGCAACGCCAGGCCACTAAGGGACTAGCCAACCCCACAGCTGATGATCCCCCTCCTCGCCCCAGGCCAGATGGCAGAGCCAGGTCTTCAGATCCCTCTGAAAGGCCGGGAGTGGGGGGGCCTGCCTCACCTCCGGGGGCAATATGTTCCAAAGGGCGGGGGCCACAGCCGAGAAGGCCCGCCTTCTGGACCCCGCCAGTCGGAGTTCTTTTGCTGAGGGGGTCCGGAGCATGCCCTCTCTGTGGGATCGGGTGGGACGGGATGAGCTCATGGGGGAGAGGCGGTCCCTCAGGTAGCCTGGCCCCATGCCATGTAGGGCTTTAAAGGTGATAGCCAACACCTTGAATTGGACCTGGAAGCAAACTGGGACCCAGTGCAGCTCACGGAGCAGTGGTATTATATGGGTCCTTCTTCAGGCCCCAAAAATAGCTCACACGGCTGCATTCTGGACCAGCTGAAGCTTCCGGATACTCTTCAAGGGTAGCCCCATGTAGAATGCACTGCAGTAGTCTATCTGCCCAATACGCCCAAAGATGCGAGAGTTGTTATGGATGAATATCAAATATGGGGCTGTGGGATGGTCTCCAGTGCAAATGTAAACCCCTCAATCCTCAACCTTGAGCCCCCTGCATATGGAAGCACTGTCTGATCTTCTAACCTTGAGTGTCCCCTCACTCTGCTCCCCCCAAATTTTCTTCCAAATAATGGAGACTCCTACAAGTCCAGGGGAACGTCTAGTAGCTCTACAGACAAGGCCATGGACTTCTCAACCATAGCTGTAATTCGCTCCTCCCTCCTTCTGCAATTTTTCCCGATTTCCCTATAGCCTTGGGGTTTCCTGGTGGTCTCCCATCCAAGGATGAATCGAGTCTGAACCTGCTTAGCTTTCTGAGGAAACTAGGCAAGGCCTCGCAGCTGCTGCAGCTGCTCAAACGTGCCTCGGCTGATATCCTGCCTTCGGAAGCAAACCTCAGCTCAACCCAAAGCATTGGCTTACAACGTTCTAAAAATAAATGGGAGTATTAGATTAGAAATCACAACGTACTGTATAATAAAAACCAGCAGGCCTTAATCACACCTCCCCCACGTAATAGCTTGCGAGAATAGAACGGTCTACATGGCACACTCAGGAGCGTCCATCACGATACACCCGAGCGGCAGATGGTGCAAATATTTCTTCAGAGCTCACGCGACTCGGGAGGTGCTTCCGGAGACGGCTCGGAACCCCCGTCTGAACCGTCAAACTGAATTAGCCCTTTAAGAAAGTTGTAAGCACGTTTTCCTCTCAAAGCCTACGTGTCTGGATGGGGTTTCCCACCCACAGATCGCAGAGAAGAGCAAACCATCAGCCGATCATCTGTCTTCATCGACTGGTTGGTGTGAGACATGTTGGTCCACCCAGCCAGGGTGAAGTTCCTTTGCCTGGATGGGGCCACCACGGAAAAGGTCCTGTTTTCTTCCTGCCCATCTGCCAAGTTACTCAGAGAAGAACTAGTAAGGCTGGGAAAGTTCTCCAAGTATATGATGGCGCTCTGGGATCAGAGCCATGCTGGCTGCTCAAAGCCGGGTTTAAAAGAAGAGCAGAGATTTCTGAGTTGCTCATCCGCAGTTAGGGGCGCCGGGGGAGCCAACCAAGGAGCGTGGACACGGGTCTCCGGGTCCCTGGCTCTCTTCCCTGGAAGACGCCTTGCCAGTTTGAGAGCAGCTCTTGTAATGGGATGTGGGAAAGACCTTGGGAGATGGGGGGAAGAGACGCTGCCAAGGAAACGGTCCAATAAGAGGCAGGAAAATTGAATAGGACCTGCAAACATTTCAAAAGCCAGATGCTAACTAGTACAGCAAAAAGCCACCATGGTATGACTGATTCCACTGTGGAAAAACTCAAGACCTAATATCCTGTCGGATTCACCCTGACCGTGGTCTTTGAGCAGAAACAGAAGGAATGGTGCCTTTGCAGTCAGCTGGCTTCCCCTCATAGCAACTGCTGAGATTTTTAGTTGGAAAGAGACTGATGAAAGCACACCCAACATAAACTGAAAATGTGTACTTTGTGGGGAGGGGATTTAGTGATTAATTTCCTTTCTCTTTCGTACAGAATGGGAGAAGGGAAGTTTTTGGTATCTGAGGAGTTGCAGCACCTCAGGGGAGAAGACACTGTAGAACTCTCTTTTTTCAAACTGCTTTTAGTGATCAACTCATGAGGTCTTTTGTCTACAGGTAGTTCTCAACTTACAACCATGATTGGGACCAGAACTTTGGTCACTAAGCGATGCGGTCATTAAGTGAGTCGCACCCGATTTTACAACCTTTTTTGCCATAGTTGTTAAGCGAATCACTCAGTCATTAAGCAAATCCAGGTTCCCCCATTGACTTTGCTTGTCGGAAGCCGGCTGGGAAGGTTGCAAATGGCAATCACATGACTCCAGGATGCTGTAACAGTCATAAATACATGCCGGTTGCCAAGCACCTGAATTTTGCTCGTGTGACTGCAGGGATGCTGTGATGGTTGTAAGTGCGAGGACCAGTTGTAAGTCACTTTTTCAGCCCTGTCATAACTTCAAACAGTCATTAAACGAATGGTTGTAACTCAAAGCCGACCTGTATTCTTACCATTTCAAGGTCAGCAGATGTGAAGACAACTGGTGGTTGGCTCGAAACCACTTGTGGTTGACCCGCAAGTGAAAATGGTGGCCAGGGCCATCTGTATGGGGGAGGTGTCAAAAAATGAAATGGTGGCCATAACCACATGATCAAAACCCTGTCCATTTTTACAACACAAGAAATAGGGCTTTGATTGCACAGTCACGGCCACCATTTGACTTTTTTGACCCCCCCAGGAGACAACCTGATGGTGGGGGTGTAAAAACATACCAAGGAATGAGAGATGAATTGCATGACTATTTAAGCAGAAGTACATTTTTTCCCTTCTGTCTACTTAAATGCTGTACTAAATAGATCAGATTTTTTTTATTTTTTTACCCGCATCCATCAAGCACATTTGCTGGTTTGACCTCTTTCAATGAATTTATTCATAATCTTCTGCAGCCTCCTTTTTCCTCAGCATTTCTTTTTCCCTTCTCGGGCCAAAAAGCCTATGATATTTTAGCTTTTAAAAAAACCCAAAGATGTATGTTTTTTTCCCCCGGCTGCAAGATCACCAGAGAGCCATTTATAATTTCCCTCCTGGATATTATTTAAAGGAGTGAAATGGCCTGCCTACGATTCCCCCCTTCGTAGGGGGAAGGACTGGAAACGCAGGGACAACGCAGCAACTTCTTCCCTGCAAACACAAGTTGGCCTGACAGAGTCCCCCCCACCTTGACCCTTTCTTGCACCCTGAAGCGTGTTCTGTCCTTGTCCCAAAATTCAACATCGCTGCCACGTGGAGCTGAATAGAAGGATCTGACAGGGAGAACGTCTCCTCTTGCAGCTTCAGCCACTTGGATTCTGAGCGGGTTCAAGACTGTCCTTGGGTTTGCTTCAGGCAAGACAGGGGCGGGCTGGGTGGGTGGGCAGTGCAAACTGCAGATCCGCCTTCCCCAACCAGGCGCCCTCCAAATACAGTGGTACCTCTAGTTACGAACGCCCCTCCTTACGAATTTTTCGAGATACAACCAGCTCCGGCCCCAAAAATTTACCTCGTGTTGCAAACCACCTCGAGTTATGAACCGGATCCGTGGCCATTTTTCCGCCCATGCCACGTGGTCCGCAGCCATTTTCCACCCGTTCCACGTGGTCCGCGGCCATTTTCCCACCCTGCCGCCCATTCCACGTGGTCCATGGCCGTTTTTCCGCCCTGCTGTGTGGTCCGCGGCCATTTTCCGCCCCTGACACATGGTCCACGGCCATTTTCCCACCCCTGACTCTCCCTCCAAGCAATAGCCGCCTCCCTGTCCTCCACGCCAGAATGGATTAACGGTAATTACATTGAACCTTATGGGAAAATTTGCCTCGTGTTGCGACCAATTCGAGTTGCAACCAGAGTCACGGAACGGATTAAATTCATAACTCGAGGTTCCACTGTAGGCTGGGAAAACAACCCTCAGGAGGAGGAGGCATGGCTCAAGGATCTGGTGTGCTTAGTTTGCAGAAGTGGAACTCAGGGAGAGATGATAGAAGTCTTCAGATCTTTCAAGGGCTAGACCAGAACCAGCGGGGAAGAGGTACAAGGAAGGAGCTTCAGGTTAGACATCAGGAGAAGGGTCATTTTTATGATTTGCCACTATGAGATGTGAGGCTGGCTACCAGCTTGGCTGGCTTCAAAAAAGGGTTGGACCCATTCATGGAAGTCCAGGGCTATTAGCCTTGGTGGAGGTGGGACTGCCTCTGAAGATCATCTTCTGGGAGACTAGTGGGCTTCCTTGAGCTTGCGTGAGAACAGATTGGTGGTGAGAACAGACTGCTGGATAAGATGAGCCAAGGTCCCGATCCAGTAGGGCAAGGCTTATGTCCTTATGAGGTTGACCTGTGACTTCTAAGGAGGTTGAGAGGACCCTTGGGATGGCCACCTATTTGCTAGATTCATGCCTCTCCTGGCTTGTGAAGACCACTCAGGAAGTGACATGTGGTTGGATCCTGGAATAATTTATGCAACACTTAATTCAACTTTGGAATTTGCTACCAGGAGATGTGGGGCTGGCTGCTCACTTGGCTGGCTTCACAAAAGGGTTGGACCCACTCATGGAAGTCCTGAGGTTCTAGGGCTATTAGCCCTTGAGGGTAGTGGGACTACTTCTGAAGGCCATCTGCTGGGAAACCAGTGGGCTTCCTGGTGCAGTTGGTTGGCCACTGGGAGAACAGACTGCTGGACTGGAAGGGCCAGGGGCCCCATATAGCAGGGCCCAGCTTTTGTTCTTATGTCTTGATTCTATAAATGTTAAGGCACGAGAATAAATGGGAGAGAGCTGGCTTAGTTGTCATTACATACAAAGGATCTGGGTGTCCTATCACAAATTGAACATGAGATGGCAGTGGGATGGAGCTGCTGAAAGAGGCAAATTCTATCTTGGGGTGCAGGAAGAAGAACACAGAGTCCAGATCATGGGAAGTCCCTGTTATCCTCTATTCTGCCCTGGCCATACCCTACCTGGACTCCTGTGTTCACTTCTGGGCACCAGAGTTCAACCAACTGGAGCAAGATCACAGCAAGGCTGCCAAAATGGTGGGGGTCTGGAAATCAAGCCTTATGAGGGCCTGGTTATGTTTCGTCTGTAGCAGAGACGGCTGAGGGGAGATAAGAAAGCAGTCCTCAAATGTGGGAAGGGTCAGAAGGAGGGGTGGACTTTTTCTCTATTGCTCCGGAGGGCAGGAGCAGAACCAATGGATGAAAACTCCAAGGACGGTCAGGCGGGGATCAGGAGGAACGTCTTGACTTCATGAGCTGTCAACCAACAGAAAAGGCTGCCACACGCAGTGGTGAGTCATTCACTATAGCTCAAGGGGGGCATACATGGGAGATCTTCCCTGACTTCACCCCCAGCAACATCCCTGCAAGGTAAGTTGATGGAGAGAGATAGAGAACATCATATCTGAGTGGTCTCACCACTCTAACGCCTACCCTTCCCTTACTCCTGGCTAGGAGAGGACAATAAAATACTGTACTTGGGAATTGTTAAGACTGGAGTAGGGATTCGAGCAAACCACCAGGTGGCAGCCCCGAACTACACCTGGCTGGGCTTGCAAAGCTAAGCAGGACTGGCCCTGGTGACCATGTGGATGGGAGACAACACCCCTCCATGCTAGAGCAGTAGGGTTGGCTGGGAAGTGGAAAGGACATCCTTGAAGAAGGCAATCACAGGCCACGTCTGTAGGGTTGCCAAGGGAGCTCTACGGCAGAGACCCCAGGAGTGGAGCTCAGCTCCCCTTGAGGGAAACATTCTCTTTGGAGGTCAGAGTGAGCATATGCTATTATGGGAAGTTTGTAATTAAATCAACGGAGCCCTTGTCCGATGCAAATGGGATCCAAGGGGCACATTCCAGACAAGGAGGGAAAGGACGCAAAAGGGCACAGACACGCACTCCTGGTAGGAACCTGACTGCCCCCTCCCCTCCCCAACACACACACACACCCACACACCCACACATAATTGGTGTTTGCAGAAAGAGTGACATGTCTAACCTGGATCTTCAGAACCAGTCCTGCTGGTAGATCAGTCAACTGCTGAGCGACTTGCTACAAAATTGGAGCAACAGCCCAAATGCATTGCCTAAATCCGTGCTTCTCAAACTCAGCAACTCTAAGATGGGTGGACTTCAACGCTCAGAATTCTTGAATTTCAATTTAATTTAAATTATCAATCTAAACTTAAATTTAATTTAAACTAATTTAAATTAATTTAACTACTTAATTTAAATTTAAATTAATAATTTAAACTTAATTTAAATTCATTGATTGTGGTCTAAATTCTGGTCTAAATCCATCTTTTGGTAGCCAAGGACTGTGCTTCCTGTGTGGGCAAGGCTGGCTTTCAAGAAACGTTCTAGGTCTTCTCTTTTGGGTACTTCTTTAGGGCTTCCCTCTGCAGTCTTCAGGTTTTCCCCTCCAAATCAGAGGTGGGGGGCCGTGCCCCATCAAAAGAGGTGGTTGGTATATTATATCAAGGAAAGACGTATATAGAAAGAAATGCAGATCTTTGTGTGTTTTTCATTAAGCTGCAGGACTTTAGATGGATCAGAAAAATAAGCAAGTGCATGTTTTACACGCAGGCAAAACCGCTTGGCTAGGCTACACATCTTTAATCTACCTTATAAATTTCTACTGCATTTCAACAAGCTGAATTTTTTAATGTATTTACTTATTTCTATTTAGAGGCGGCCCAACTCCAGATGAGTCAGGGAGGCTTACAATTAAAATAGAAAAAAAATAAAAATAAAAGATATACTGCCTCTTCTCAATGGGTACTGTACTGGATTTTGTAAGCTTCTCAGATGTTAGTGGATGGCCATAACAGAAGGACGGACGGACCGACGGAAGGAAGATAGGGAAAGGGAAAAGGAAGGGAGGGGGAGGGGAGGGGAGAGGAGAGGAGAGAAGAGGAGAGAAGAGAAGAGAAGAGAAGAGAAGAGAAGAGAAGAGAAGAGAAGAGAAGAGAAGAGAAGAGAAGAGAAGAGAAGAGAAGAGAAGAGAAGGACTTCCCAGAGTTCCTTTAGAAAAAGCAAAATGCTATTTTCTGAAAACAAGAAATAAGACTGAGCGAGACCTAAAGATGAAGGGTGGCATTTAAAAAGATAAAACTCGGTTCTGTTCTGCAAGCTAAGAAGCAGCCAATAGAGGAGAACAGGTAAGGGGCATTTCAGAGTTCTGCTCTAGCAGGCCAAGTCGTTTCTCTCCCCCCTCCCCTCCAATAGCTCTGTCCCAGTTGGGGCTGGACAATGCGCATTGTCCTTATGCGCCGAAGTTGCCTCTCCCGCCTGCAAAAAAAAAGCTGGTGGGCACGGGAAACAATTTATTCTTTCAGCCAGGGTGAAGGCAGCTGGATGCCCTTGTCGCCTACAGGAGCTAAAAGAAAATGAAAAATTCCAGGGACAATGGAATGTCTGTTCGGAGGCACTGTGAATAGCACAAATGCTTGGAGCTATTTTAAAAGGGAAAGTGAATTAAACCATCCTGTTCTCCCCACCACCGTCCCCCAGCCTCTAAAAAACAGCCTTGCGACAGAAGAGCTCCAGTTGAAAACTTGCTGGGCCAAATTGTTAGAATTTTACACTTACTGGCGTGAGTTAATGCAGTTTGAAAAGTGGTGGTGGTGAAGGGGAAATGCTTCCAGGTTCAAGAAAAACAATGAGAAAGTCTTGGTGCCCACTCGTAGCTCTGGTTCCAAGGATCCAGTGATGGGAGTAAACCAATTCTATCCCACTGCTTGCTGCAGAAACCTTGATTTTGTGCATCAAAGCATGAAATGAGAAACCTTATTCTTGAACCTGAACTCAGCATAGTGACATCTGAGCTATAACATTTCTTCCAAAAGGAGAGCATTTATCCAGTTCCAAAATTGAACTACTTAAGAGTGCAAAAGTATACTCAGGAAGGAGGAGGAGGAGGAGGAGGAGGTGGAGGAGGAGGAGGAGGAGGAGGAGGAGGAGGAGGAAGAGGAGGAGGAGAAGGAGAAGGAGAAGGAGAAGGAGAAGGAGGAGGAGAAGGAGGAGGAGAAGGAGGAGAAGAAGAAGGAGAAGAAGAAGGAGAAGGAGGAGAAAGAGAAAAAGAAAGAGAAAGAGAAAGAGAAAGAGGAGAAGGAGAAGAAGGAAGAGAAGAAGGAGAAGGAGGAAAAGAAGAAAGCAAAGATAGTCCCAATAGTAATAGGTGCCTTGGGTGCCATCCCAAAACATCTGGAGCACCCTTGAAGACCCTCGGCATTGGCAAAATCACCGTCAGTCCGTTGCAAAAGGCAGCTTTGCTTGGAACAGCTTCCATCCCGCGACGATCCCTTTAACCCCATCAGACAACATCTGCCTATCCCAAGTCCTTGGGAAAGACTCGATCGGTGGACCAAAATGCCAAATCCTGCCTAAACCTCTGGCTGACTGTGCCACCAACCATAATAATAATATCAGGCCAGTCGACTTCAGGAAGATATGTACATCTTCCAAGCCATACAGTTACCTGTCTTTTCCTAGATCGGCTCCTTGGCTAGCTTATATAACTGATCAGCTAAATCACTGGACTTGTCAATTAGAATTGCCTTAAAGGAGCAAACACTTCAAGTCTTGCTGGGCTCCTCATCATGGTGGAGCAGCAGGGGTGTTCCTGGGAGGGATGAGCGAAGAACGTCGGCAGTGTATGCCAACAGTTTACATTCCCAGCAGGGTCACCCAAGGTGGGACGGTCAACCCAGGTGTCCAGCTAAAGCAAGCCGGCACTTCTGGGCAGAAGTGACAGAGGAAGATGCGGGAGGTGGATAGCCACTTTAGTCCAGTGTTTCTCAACCTTGGCCGCTTGACGATGGGTGGACTTCAATTCCCAGAATTCCCCAGCCAGCCATGCTGGCTGGGGAATTCTGGGAGTTGGAGTCCACCCATCGTCAAGCGGCCAAGGTTGAGAAACACTGCTTTAGTGACAATGGCAAAGGCGTCAATTCATACTGCGTGGGAGAAGACAATGGTGAACCACTCCTGTACTTTTCCAAGAAAATTGCACGGATAGAAAATATAAAATAATTGACGATATAGTGCCAGATGATGGGCCCCTCAGGTCGGATGGCGCTTGACATGCTGCTGAGGAACAGCTGAGCATCTTTCAGACCACTAACGGTGCTTATGATGTGTGTGGATTAAAGCCTTTGGGACGTCTAGGGGCTGATGTTGCCACACAGCAAAAGAAAATCCGAAGCTGCAAAGACAGGATTATGGTGGGAACGTGGAACGTGAGAAGCATGAACACGGGAAAGCTCAACACAGCGAAAGATGCAGTGAAACGACTGCAAATTGGCATCTTCGGCATCAGCGAATTGAGATGGATCTGGTTGGACGCTTGAAGTCAGAAGATCACACTGTTTATTACTCAGGATGTGAAAAACCAAGAAGGAACACTGTTGGTTTTATAGTTAGCAAGAACAAGACTTGGCTACAATGCAATCAATGACCGAATAACATCAGACGTCATGGACAACATTTTAATACGATGATTATCCAAGTTGATGCTCCGATGCCGAAGAAGAGGAGGTGGATGAATGTTACGCTCAAGTTCAATCTGAAATCAACAGAACATGCAAACAAGGTGTGCTACTTGTGGTTGGACACTGGAACGACAAAGTATTAAGGAGGAAAACACAGTTGGACTGTCTTGGCCTAGGAAACAAAAATGAAGCAGGAGAATGGCATATCAACTTCTGCCAATCTAATGATTTCTTCATTGCCTGCACTGTCTTCCAACATCCAAAACAATGCCTATATAGAGATAGAATGCACAGAAATCAAATTGACTATATTATTAGTTCAAGGGGGTAAAAGAACTCAGTTAGACCACCAAAGTCATGGCCAGGTGCCGACTGTGGAACAGATCACAAACTGCTTGTGTGCAAGTTCCAAGTTAAGCTGGAGGAGGAGGAGGAGGAGGAGGAGAAGGAAGAGGAGGAGGAGGAGGAGGAGGAGGAACCCAACCAGTTTCCATGATATGATCTTGAACATATACCCACGATTTTCAAGGAGAACATCAGGAATTGCTTTGAAGTCCTCAACCACATTGACAAGGAACCCGAGGAACTGTGGCATGAAATCAAAGAAGTTGTTAAGGATGAATGTGAAAAAAAGACTGTCAAAGATGAAGAAACAGAAGAAAGCAAACTGGATGTCTGAAAAAAGGGTGGACATTGCCAAGAAGAGAAGCTGAAGCCAAGAAAGATAAAAATCTCAAGAAGGAAGTTAAGAATGCCAGAGCGTTACTAGAAGATGGAGCATTACAATAATCTATGTAAAGACACTGAAGATGGAGACAGAAATGGAGAAACAAAGAAAGTCTTTCAAAAGATCTCTGAACTCAGAAGGAGATTCTAACCCAAATTGATATGCTAGAGGATGCAAATGGACAGATAGTAACCAATTCAAAAGAGATCAAAGGAAGATGGAAGGAGTATACTGAAACACCGTACAGAAGAGATGTCAACATCCAAGATACCTTAGAAGATATTCCTTACTTACAAGAACCTCTAGCACTAGAAGATCACGTTAGTTCAGCACTCCAGTGAACGAACGAACGAACGAACGAACGAACGAACAAACGAACAAACGAACTCACTCACTAACTAACTAACTAACTAACTAACTAACTAACTAACTAACTTCTTATCAAGTTGGAAGGCTACAGGAACTGATGGAATATCCACTGAAATAGGGCCAGCAAGAGAAGAAGAATCACTCAAGCTAGGCCAGCAAATCTGGAGAACATCACAGTGGCCAACCGATTGGAAGAGGTCAATCTACATTCCAATACCAAAACAAGGAGATTTAACAGTGTGCAAACTATTGTATAAAACCTTTAATTTGACATGCTAAAAAAGTAATGTTTAGGATCATCCAATGCAGATTAGAGCCCTACATGGAAAAGAGACGCCAGATATTCAATCTGGCTTTAGAAAAGGCCGGGGAACACAGGACATTATTGCTGATGCTCGCTAGATAATTGAGAAAGCTAAAGAATACCGGAAAAAAGTCACTGTGTGCTTCATTGGTTATAGACATGCTTTCAATCGCGTCAAGCTGTGAGATGTGCTTAGAAAAATGGGAATCCCAGAACAACTCATTGTCCTCATGGGAAACTTATATACAGGTCAGGAAGCCACAGAATGGATAGGACATGGTGAAAGAGACTGGCTCCAGGTTGACAAAGAAGTAAGACCTGGCTGTATACTATCCCTTTATTTTTTCAACCTGTATGCTGACTATATATTAAAGGAAACTGTGTTGGAAGAAGATGAATGTGGTTTTAAAACTGGAGGAAGAAACATTACCCTGAAAAAAATGGGACTAAAATTAAATATAAAGAAGACCAAACTAATGTTCCGTTTTATGTATAGGGTTTGCTTTTATAGCCTGACTTTTTAACTAATTCATTAATGTTAATTAATTAATGTGGGTATTATTGAAGTGGTATATAGCTTCTGCCTTTTAGGATTAACCATCAACAGTGAAGGAAGCAACAGTCAAGAAATACGGACTGCAGACTAGCACTTGGTACAGCAGCCATGAAGGCCTTGCAAAAGATACTCAAATGCCAGGATGTGTCTCTGCCTACAAAGATCAGAATCGTGCAAGACGTGGTCTTCCCTGTGACCCTCTATGGGAGCGAAAGTTGGACCCTGAAGAAGCAGGAGAGGAGGAGCTTTGATGGCTTTGAACATTGGTGTTAGAGAAGACCCTGAGAATATCATGGACAGCCAAGAATACAAATTGTTGGATCATTGAACAAATCAAACCAGAGTTCTCACTTGAGGCACAAATGACCAGGCTCCAATTATCCTACTTCAAACACCTTATGCCAAGACCCGGCTCTCTGGAGGAGGCTCTCATGCTGGGAAAGGTGGAAGGAAAGAGGAGAAGAGGACGACCAGCAGCAAGGGGGATGGACCCAATTATAACAATGATGGGTGCACCCTTGGAAGATCTGAAAGATCAGGTTAGGGACAGATCTATCTATGTAATCACTAAGAGTTGACACCAACTTGATGGCATGTAATCATCCATCCATTGATCCATTGATCGATTGATCCATCCATCCATTGATCTCTCTCCCTAACTTGATTAATCACCCTTCCTTCCTTCCTTCCTTCCTTCCTTCCTTCCTTCCTTCCTTCCTTCCTTCCTTCCTTCCTTCCTTCCTTCCTTCCTTCCTTCCTTCCTCCCTCCCCCCCTCCCTCCCTCCCTCCCTCCTTCCTCTTTTTCTCCTCCCTTCCTCCTCTTTCTCTCCTTCCTTCCTTCCTTCCTTCCTTCCTTCCTTCCTTCCTTCCTTCCTTCCTTCCTTCCTTCCTTCCTTCCCCCCTCCCCTTTCTACTCACCCACCCACCCACCCAATTTAGCCAGCCACCCAGCTCCATTAAGACACTGGTTGGTGTTTAGCACTAAAAACAGTAAGAACAATGAAGACCAAGAAAAGAGCATGTACAAAGAGAAAACATTTTTGCTAACTTACAGAATCCTATAAGAGGCTCACCGCCCACCTTAACCTGGGCAAAAAGCCAGGTTTCCAGAGATTTTTTAAACACCCTCAGAGTGGGGCCATATAGATCTTGGGGGAAGTGGCGACAGGGTTCATTCATTTCCATTTATCTTCCACCTTTCCTCAAAGAGGTACAAAGCAGCCAGCTTGTTTCTCTTCCCATCTTCCACCCTGTATTATCCTCGCGACAATCCGAGTGATTGATTCAATTAAAAGAAAACAATGATTTCAAGGCCCTTAGTGCCAAACCATGCATGAAGGCTGACCCCCGTCTTCTTTCTGACAGCTGATATTCAGACCTGAACATTTCACTCTCCGGATTTTCCCTTTCCTCCTACCTGTTCTCAGGTGCGTTTTGATTCCCACACGGTCACCTCTGGTGTCTTTCTCTCTTCGTAGGAGGAGATTCGTGCTAGTGTGGGGTAGCCAAAAATCAGCAGGAGGCTGGTAGCTCTTTTTCCAACTAACACATTTTATGAAAAGGCAGAAGCTTTCTCTAATTATTTTACAAACCCAACTGACAGCCAAAATCTGCTTCTTTGCCATCTGCATATGGTTTTAGTCCTGCTCTCTGGAATCAGAGAGAACCAATCATCCTCTACCTTTGCATATTTGAAAAAAAAAATCCATCAAATCTCCTCTTATTCTTCTCTTCACTTTTTCAGGTGCAACACCACCAACCGCCCTGGCTAGTCCTCTGATCTGATTTAGCATCAAAGGCAGCAAGAAATATCCTTTCAATTGCAGGAAAAAATTGAGATGTGGGCGCACCGGAAGCCAGGAATTGGCTGAACTTTATCCTTACAAATTAAATGTCTGAAAGGCACTAGTAATCCCTTTTAGCCCTAAGAGCATATTCCTGGATTGCTTTTGTTTCTTCTTCCCTCCCAAACCCATTTCCTCTTGTGCTGTGCCTTTTCAATTGTAATCTAGAAGGCAAAGCCTCTGTTATGTCGGAGTCCCTTGACCATCCTCCACATCAAACAAAAACAACTCTAAATCAATAAATAGATACACAAAGTGATTTCTTAATAACACTCCCAACCTGAAAGATATTCCCCCCACCCCTTTTGAATTGCAATTCCCGCAAAGCTCAGTGAGTGACGGTCAGCCAGCCCACCTTTTCTCTCAAATTATACTACCTTGCTGGGTTGTTGTGAAAAATAAATACAGAAGCACGGGAAAACGAGCAGCACGTTATCCTAAGGGCCTTGGAGGAAAGGTTGGACTTTTAAAAAACTGTAACCATTAAAAAGCCCAGGATGGTTCTCCTTTCAGCTGCTTCTGTTTTCAGATCCCCATGTTTCATACAACCCCTTCCCTGATTCTAAATTCGAAAAAGAGTTTGGGTTAGGTTTGCTCTACCTATGACTCACGATCTCGGTTCTGAAAAAAGGGTTTATTTTCCCCAGTTTTCCAACTAAGGACTTTTCAGGCAGAAAGGGAGGTTTTACGAAGAAAGGGGGGTGGGGGTGACTGAATGCTGTGTTCATTAACCATACAGAAAATGCAATCATCATCATTGCAACCACAAAAACAATCCTCCTCAGCTCACCCTTTGGAGGAGTTTAAAGGGAGGGGAAACCCTTTTCAGAATTCATAGAAAGCGCTCCCTCCAGCAACTGAAATTTCCTTTGCAACTTCAAAGGATAATAAATTATTCCAATCGCATGTCACATTCCACTTTCTCTTTCTCTCTCCTCCTTTCCTCTGCCCCCTCCATGCATTTTTCCACCTGAGTCAATTTGGGGGTGGGAAGGGTTCTAGAGCTGGCTCTAAAATGCATATTTATATTTTATTTGCACATATGTGTGCAGGGAAATATACTCCTTCCTCCCTTCCTCCCTTCCTCCCTTCCTCCCTCCCTCCTTCCTCTTTCTCTTCCTTCCTTCCTTCCTTCCTTCCTTCCTCCCTCCCTCCCTCCCTCCTCTTTCTCTCCTTCCTTCCTCCCTCCTTCCTCTTTCTCTCCTTCCTTCCTCCCTCCCTCCTTCCTTCCTTCCTCTTTCTCTCCCTCCTTCCTTCCTCCCTCCTTCCTTTCTCTTTTTCTCCTCCCTCCCTCCCTCCCTCCCTCCCTCCTTCCTTCCTTCCTTCCTTCCTTCCTTCCTTCCTTCCTTCCTCCCCCTCCCTCCCTCCCTCCCCCCTCCCTCCCTCCCTCCCCCCTTTTTAATCTTTAATCTAATTTTACTACTTATTATCTAAATCAGTGTTTCTCAACCTTGGCGATTTGATGATGTGTGGAACTGGTGGCCGGGGAATTCTGGGGGTTGAAGTCCACAAGTCCACACATCTTCAAGTTGTCAAGATGGAGAAACACTGATCTAAATCACCACAATTGTGGGATTCTTTCCCACAAATTAAATACCACCCCCCCCCCCCAGTAAACTGATGAAGCCACATTTCACCTTTTGTAAGAATGTTAAGAATCAGCATGCCAGATCAGACTGAACAGTGTGGTTACCTGCTCTCCCATTTTCAATGGTGGCCAGCCAACCTAATGCCTTAAAAACAAGCACGTAAAAAAAAAAAATACCCCAGCTTCTAAAAAATACATTAGACTCACAAAAGAACTTTTGTGAGTCATGTTATAGTAGTGCTAGCAGAGGATTAATTTTAATTTTTTCCCTCTCCTTGGCTCAAAAACAAGTTCAGTTGGAAAAGGCCACTTTATTTATTTTTAATAAACATGGGTGTTGGAGAAAACTCCTGAGAATACCATGGGCAGCCAGGAAAACAAACAAATGGATTATTAAACAAATCAGCCCAGAGTTCTCACTCAAGGCACAAATAGCCAGGCTCAAATTCATAAAATCATAATGTTGGAAGTGACCTTGGAGGTCATGGAGTCCAACTCCCTGCACTTGAGACACATGATGTGAAGACGCAGCTCTCTGGAGGAGGCTCTGATGCTGGGAAAGGTGGATGGAAAGAGAAGAAGAGGACGACCAGCAGCAAGGGGGATGGGGGGAGACTCCATTGGAAGACCTGAAGGACCAGGCTGGAGACAGATCATCCTGCAAAAAATCAACCTATGTGGTTGCTAACAGTCAATGCTGACGTGATGGCACGTAATCAGTCAATCAACATGAAGACCTAGTTCTCTGAAGAAGTCCATAATGCTGGGAAAGGTGGAAGGGAAGAGAAGAAGAGGATGACCAGCAGCAAGAGGGATGGACTCAATTACAGCAAGACCTGAAGGGCCAAGTTGGGATGGATCCTCCTGGAGAAGGTCTAGCTATGTGGCCTCCAAGAACCTTCACCAACTTGATAGCACATAATCAATCAATCGTCTCACAATCATTGTTGAGAAATCTACAATGACTGGAAAGGTGGAAGGGAAGAGAAGAAGAGGATGACCAGCAGCAAGGGGGATGAGTCAGCTACAGGGGCACCACTGGAAATGCTGAAGGACCAGGTTGGGGTTAGATCCTCCTGGAGATAATCTATCTACGTAGCTGCAAAGAATCCACCCTGACGTGATGGTGTGTAACGAACCAGTCAAACAATTGATGGATGGATCATCAGACCAAAACATCTATGAATGTGTTGGCTAAGAACCGACACCAACTTGTTAGTAGATAATAAGCAATCAATACCAATAAAACATTAACCCAGAAGAGGGCAGCAATGACTTGACCGTGGCTGATCGCAGAAAAGGCTAGGCAAGGGTGCATCTGGTTAACACCTGCATGGGAGACCAGCAGGAGTTCTTAGGAGTCTCCTGGGAAAAGGACACCAGGAAACTCCCAGGAAAAGCTTTTGCTCTGAAAGCTGCATGGATGTCTTCACATAGCCACCAGGAACTGAGGGAGTCTTTACATTTAATAAAGAACCCATATTTAATGAACACAGAATTTCTGGCACGATCTAGCACAGTGTTGTCCAAACCTGGCCACTTTAAGATGAGTGGACTTCAACTCCCAGAATTCCCCAGCCAGCCATGCTGGCTGGGGAATTCTGGGAGTTGAAGTCCACTCATCTTAAAGTGGCCAAGTTTGGACAACACTGATCTAGCACTTTGAGCTGCTAGGGGCTGGGGGTGGGGGGGAATCCATTTTAAGCCTTTGCAATATAATATTTTGAGATATCCGTGTAGTAAGCAACCT
Organism: Python bivittatus; assembly: GCF_059951505.1. Taxonomy (NCBI): domain Eukaryota; kingdom Metazoa; phylum Chordata; class Lepidosauria; order Squamata; family Pythonidae; genus Python; species Python bivittatus. The sequence continues at coordinate 2,063,197 of NW_028277087.1, forward strand.
CCTTGTTGAGGATTTATGGTGCCCAATAGTAGGACTCAGGGCTAAAATCCACTTTAAATGCCATCGTACAACGTTTTGAGGCATTCACTTTTACTCACTCACTCATGATTTATGACTCAGGAGCCTGAAAGAACGCCTTTAGCTGTATCAGCTGGGATGGTAAAAAGTACCCCCCCCCGTACACACGTAAGCCGCATTCCCTACCTATGAGATGCCCCCCCCCAAACATATGAACTGCTGAACGTGCCCTTGTAAGAAAACATTCACACAACTGACCCTCAGTGGTGACAGGAGGAAGAAGCCCAACTGTTTCTATTCCCTGACCATATCTCAGAGATGGCATGGCAGGCACGCTGACCTCGAAGGGAGGGATTCTCATAATGAGGTCCCACGGATGCGTTTATCTAAAATATTCCGACGTCAGCCTGCCGTTTCCACCGGGTCTGCCTTTTTCTGCCTCTTGCCTTTTGCAACGTAGGGGGCCGAAAGCACAGACACCCTGGTTCTGCTGTGGCTCGTGGCCACTCAGCAAAGTGTCAGAGCTTCGCTGGGGGTCCAGGATATATACTCGAGGGCGTGCAAATAAAATCATGCTGCATCTTCAGAGTGATTTGATTGCTTTAGGTGAGCCAGGTTTTGTCTTTGTACTGAGATAATCCTAAAAAGGTTCTCTTACTTAAAGCCCTGGAAGTCCTGGTGGTGTTCTGTCCAAATCCTTAAGAATGAAATGCAGTGCTTGGATTTTGCTTCCTAGAGTAGTTGTTTCTCAACCTTCCTTCCTTCCTTCCTTCCTTCCTTCCTTCCTTCCTTCCTTCCTTCCTTCCTTCCTTCCTTCCTTCCTTCCTTCCTTCCTTCCTTCCTTCCTTCCTCCCTCCCCTCCCCTCCCCTGCCTGCCTTCCTCCCTCCCTCTTCTCTTTTCCTTCCTTCCTTCCTTCCTTCCTTCCTTCCTTCCTTCCTTCCTTCCTTCCTTCCTTCCTTCCTTCCTTCCTTCCTCCCTCCCTCCCTCCCTCCCTCCTTTCCTTCTTCCTCTCCCTCCCTTCCTTTTTTACTTCCTCTCCTCTTTCTCCTTTCTCCCTCCCTCCCTCAACCTTAGCCAGTTGAAGGTAGACTGCCTCTAAAATGGAAGTTCCACGTGGATAGCTTAAGGATGTAGAGAGGAGCCTTGCGGGATCGACCCCAGTGCTACTCCACTCCTGGGTTTGCCCCAAAGGGAGGCCAGAGAGGAGACCTGCAACCCATTTCCTCAAAGCTATTGCCATCCTCTGTGCTTCTTCTGAGTCTCCTGCACTCTGAGGTAGACTGCTTCGGCATGGGAAGGCTTCACTCATGACCACGCAACACCCTTCAAGTGCGGGGGGGAGTAATTTATCTAAGCCAAAGGCTCTTCTTTTCGAACCAAAAGGTCCTCTACAAGCCCTGAAAAAGGAAGAGGAGAGAAAAGAAGGCTGCTGGCACGGCAGAAAGGGTGCAAAGGAGCTGGCCAGGCGTTTGCTCCTTTTGCTTCGCTCCCTAACCTTCCTCCTTTCTGATTTATTGAAACAGCGCTATGGTGGGAGGGGAAGAGAGGGGGGGATCAGTATGACATCATGGTGGCTTGATCTAATTTGAGAGACTCAGTCAGGAAGGTGACCTGGCATCAGCTTTATTTGGTGTCCTTGGGAGCAAAGCAGGAAAAGAAAAGAAAAGAAAAGAAAAGAAAAGAAAAGAAAAGGGGAAGGACGGAGACATTTAGATCAGTGTTTCTCAACCTTAGCCATTTTAAGATGTGTGGACTTCAACTCCCAGAATTCCCCAGCCAGCTCAGCAAGCTGGCTGAGGAATTCTGGGAGTTGAAGTCCACACGTCTTAAAGTGGCCACGTTTGAGAAACACTGTTCTAGAAGGAAGAGGCTCAACTTGAGCCTTCCCCAGGTCATGGGTGTAGCCCCCCCAAACTCCTCTGAAAGTTCTCATGATGACAGAAGGAGAAAATCAAGTACGGGGGGGCGGGGAGGAATCATAATTAATATTATTGAATGACTTGACTTCCTTCCCTCCCCGCCCCAAACTTCACATCCACGGCCTCAGATCATTCTGACCATTCCTTGGGCTACTGGGATCCCTGACCCGAAGGGATTCCTCGAGATCATCCATTCCACCCCACTGCCTGGTGCTTCTCTATCTCGGGCAAAGGAGAGCTCAGAGCCCCCCTGAAGCTGCACCGGGAGCAACCGCATAATAAATACCTTCTTTCCAGAGGGCTCTTGCCTTTAGAAGCTTTCTCCCCCACCCAGCAGTTGCAAGGGCCTGCTGAAATGTCCTGGCCCCCCAATCCTGGTTTCTAACCCTTGCCATCTGGTGCAACACAGAGCAAACGGGCACCCCACTGGGCGGGGATCTGCAGGCAGCTCTCGGATCGCCTCTTCTGCCCTCCCTCTGGACTAAACCCGTCAGCTTTGTCACCGGACTCTCTTTCCAGCAGAGAACAGGAGCACCTTGAGCAGGTGCAGAGAGTCCTCCCTTCCATTGCATCCGGAGGCCAAGCAGCTAAGGCTGGAGCAGAAGAACACACACACCCTGGCTTTGCCCAGTCCGGCGCTGGGAGTGGGGCCCGCGCGCTGACTTACTTTCGGTGGCGCAGCCGGTCATCAGCAAGGAGAGGAGGCTGGCGACGGGGATGACCAGACGCACGGGGGAACTGGGATTCATGCTGGCTGAGGGCGAGCAGGAGACGCTGACCTCGGCCGGGTCACCTGCCCCCTTCACCAAGGCTCACGGGTCTTCTGGGATGGGGTCAGAACCTGCAGGGGGAGAAAGACGCCCAGTTGGTCAGTCCGGTTAGTCTGAGAGGGGAACGGACCAAGGAGGATGGAACTGGCATCTTATTTCTTCTTATGGTCATTTTATTGAGCGTTACAATTAAAAAGAAAAGAATACAAACTAAAAAAAAAGAAAAGACAAAGAAAAAATAGAAAGTGCAGAAAAGGAAAAAAAAGAAAAAGAAAGAAAAAATAATAATATAGCAAAAGAAAATGTATAAAGGAATTGGTATGTTATAAACAAGCCAGGATTCGCCCACCATGACGTCATGCCTTTCTAGCACCTTCCCTAACCAGATCCCTCCAAGATCCATTAGCACCCCAAATACCCAGCTAGGGTGACCCCCTCCTTCCCACAGGGCCACTATCCGCCGTGTAAGTGTAGCAATGCAGCTGACATTGAGGTAGACTGCTTCTAAAATGGAGGTTCCACTTGGATGGCTTAAGGATGTAGAGAGGAGCCCTGCTCCTTCTGAGTCTCCTGCACTTGGATGTAGACTGCCTTGGCATGGGAAGGCTCCACTTGGCTAATGGAGCTCATGACCACACAACACCCTTCAAGGAGGGGGGCATTTATCCTTCCTTCCTTCCTTCCTTCCTTCCTTCCTTCCTTCCTTCCTTCCTTCCTTCCTTCCTTCCTTCCTCCCTCCCCAGAGTGACTCTGGACAGCGTAAACACATTAACAATCACAACAGACAACACAAATCAAAGCCGCAAAGAGGCTCCTCCATCCCGACCGTGCTTCCTAGAGATGTGCTCCCTCCACGCTCTGCCCCAGTAGCTGCGTTTTCCGCAAGAGCCAGGGCAGCGCCAGGCCCTCTCCTGCCCCGATCGACTCCGGGCTGTTGAAGACAGAAAACTGAGCGCCGCGTGCTCAACTACGCCCTGATCGATATCCCTACATGCCCCCTCCCTGCTGCGCCCCAAAGCCACCTTTCTGCTTCTGGGGTGTCTGGGGGTTGGGGTGGGGTGGAGGAGCCCAAACAGGACCGCAAAAGGGGCCAGGCCGTGCGGCACAGTCACCCCCCCACCGCTCCCACCCCCAAAATCCCTGCTTCAGCCTAGGCATTTCGTTGAAGATTATTCCTTCGTTTTTCCACCTAGGGAAAACTGTCCAGACCAGCTCCCCACCCCAGCCCCATGACTTCTATTTTATTCTCTCTCTCCCCTCCACCACATCTCCACCCCTTTTTAAAAGCAAACCAGACCACTTATCTATTTATTGCCTCAGTTCATACGGAGCCCATCTCACGTCCACGGCTCTGTGTGGCTAACAACAATTCAACAGCCCCAGAACAGAGAGACCCCAAAGCCCAGGCAACCAGCAGCCGGGGTAGAAACACACTCGCCAGCAAGACACCGACCCAAGTCCTCCAGCCTCTTCCACTTCCACTTCCCTGATTCCACCCCCATCTCTGCATTTTTGTACAGCCAGTTCCCCAAACAGCACAGCTGGCTCAAAGTGTCTCCCACATCTGTGGCATTTTCTCTGAGGTCTGTTCCCACCCCGATCCCCGTATCGACTGTTCTCACTTTCTTCTTTCTGGCGTCTAAAGTCCACCAACAAATGCTGGTAGCCGCATCTGCTATTAAGGAGGTGTTTCGGAGTCTCAGATTCTGACAGTTTTTTTTTTTTTAATAGTTGTGCTCAGCTTAATCCCTGTATCCGGAGCCTAAATTTGCAGCATGGAATTCTTGAAAACCCTCCATTTAAATCAGAATCTTTCCTTGCCCCGCCCAAACCCACAGACTCCACCCGTTTTCCCACTAAACCCGCCTTCGGATTTGCCAGGGGGTGGGCCAGCTTCACTAACCCCCAATCCATAGGTTGCTCCATCTTATCTCTCAGTTTGCAGACCCTGCAGCTTGACAAGCATTTGTGCATCACTCAGAGACTGGCGATTAAATAGATAAATCTGTTAATTTACATACTGCAAATTAGCAGGTATATAGCAGATGTTTCCCCCGTCAGAAACCCAATACTTTTTTTTAATTTCCTTTTTCTTTTTTTCCCCTACTTTTTTGGTATTTTAATTCTTGCTAAATTTGCTCCATTTATCTGTTTTTTCCCTTCAATCACATGTAATGTTAATATATTCATATTAATAATTAATATTTATACACACACACATACACACACATACACTGACAGTACAATTGAGACTTCGATATTAAGTAATCCGCTTAAGATCAAAACCTTTATCATACAACAAATACTTTGATGTCAGACGTAGTGGGTTTTTTTTTCAATGTTATACCCAACTTTGGGTAAAAAAGCCAAATCATTTTATGCTTGTTATATTCACATCCAAAATTGTAACTAATATCGACATTTTTCCCCCTTTTCTCTATTTTCAATAAGCTATCTAAATAATAGGATGTTTATAATCTTCCATTATATTATATAAACATCGCTGCAATACAATGTTTCAAGACTTATCACAACAATTATAAGAAGAAGAATGTGTGCAGCCTGGCGATGGGCATTCTTGAAGAAGCCCCAGAAAGTCTTCCTGATTCAGCTAATCTTGCTAATTTCAAGAAATTGCAAACTTCCAGATTTTGCCAACTTTTGCAAAGTTCAATTTGATGCAAAATTTCATCTCTTCTCCAGTCCTGGAGTGAGAGATTTGAGCTGTGCTTGGTCAGAGATCAAACCAGTGTTTCTCTAAGATGTGTGGACTTCAACTCCCAGAATTCCCCAGCCAGCTGGCTGGGGAATTCTGGGAGTTGAAGTCCACACATCTTAAACTTGCAGAGGTTGAGAAACACTGGATAAAGCAATAAGCATCTTTTTTAAAGACTGGAAACCTTTTATGCACTTTTTGCTGAAAACGGAGAAAAATGAAGAGATGGTTTATGGATTCGATGACTGAAAAAGGACTAAACAAGGGGCTGAAGGGATTTTTGCAATATTACGGAGGGAGGTTGGATAATACGTTTATGAATTTCTGTTGCCGAGAAGGTTGGAAGTCACTTATTTTTTCTGACTTTCATTCTTTTATTCTTCCCTCTTCCCTCTTTTCTATTTCGTTTTCTGCACTTCCTTTTTCTTCCCTTTATTTCTTATTCTTTCTTCTATTTTTTTTTCTTTTAGATCTGTCTTTTATCGCTTGCAAAAAGTCTTCAGTAAAAATTGTTAGAGAGCGAGAGAGCGAGCTCTGGGCTGTGCTTAGCGTAGGAAGGGTTTAAGTGAACATCTTCCCCCTTCTTCAGGTCCTGTCCCAGGGCAGCCACGGGTCAAATCAATTTCTGTAAAGAATAAAGGGGCTGACCTTGATGGAAATATGCAGGTGATCTGAGGAAAGGGGGCTAAAACATTTTTTTAAGTCCAGAACAGCCAGATAACATTTGGAAGCAACTCAGACAGACACAGCCCTGATTTACGGGAGTTTAAGAAGGGGAGGAAGTTCAGCACAATCACACTTTCAAGATTTTGTTCTTAGAGCTCACCTTAAGTTAGTTTTAGCCCCCCTGTAGAGTTGGTTTCTGTTGGGTAATAAGATTAAGAGAAGACAAGAAATATAAATATCAACCTTTGTGTGTATTTCAAAATACAGTGGAACCTCGGTTTACGAACTTAATTCGTTTTGTGACTCTGGTCGCACCCCGAATTGGTCGCAACCCGAAGCAAATTTCCCCATAAGGTTCAATGTAATTACCGTTAATCTGTTCTGGCGTGGAGGACAGGGAGGCGGCTATTGCTTGGAGGGAGAGTCCCCCTCCCTACGACCACGTGTCAGGGGCGGAAAATGGCCGCGGACCACGTGTCAGGGGCGGAAAATGGCCGCGGACCGTGTCACAGGAGGGAAAATGGCTGCGTATCCTGCTCGTACCCCGAGGCGGAGTTCGCAAACCGAGGTAAATTTTTGCGGCCGGAGCTGGTCGTAACCCGAAAAGTTCGTTAACAGAGGCGTTCGTAACCCGAGGTACCACTGTATACGAAAGAGAAAAGCTAGGCATAAAATATATCTTCAACAATACATAAAAGTAACAACAAACAAATAAATAATATGATACAAATGTACCAAAAGAGCAGGGAATTAAGCAGTGAGCCTGAAAGGAAAATCAGAAAGCAAGAACAAGTAAGAAGAAGAAGACTTCTCTTCTCCAGAGTTCACCACCTGATTCAGTTATGTTCATAGCCAAAAGGCAGTCTCTTGTTAACTCTATAGTTAATTCTATTCAAGCTGTAGATCTTGCAAATATCCAACAGTTTCCTGGTCGGGACTACCTAGCAGGGCTGACAGTTGGCCTCATCCGAGGTGATCTTGGAGGGGAATCAGCAAACTGCGAAGGAAGGGAATGAAAGGAGAGAGGCAGGAACAGGATCGGCAAGCGAGGCGGCCCGTTTCCAGCACCCCGGGGAACGGATGGAGCCCAGCTCAGCCGCAGGATGAGCCCCCAAGCCCTTCCCTTGGCCTCCGTTTCTCCATCGCCTCCCCTCCCTCAGCCAGCCCTGCCAAGACCACCCTACTGGCCATCCTTGGTCCGCCCAATGACTCAACCTAGAACTTATTTGTCATCCAAAGTTTCAACTCACGTCCCGCCACCACGGCACGCCACACAGCCTTCCCTAAATTGGTGATCCCACCCTAAGCGGCGGGGATTGTCACTCCCAGAATGGGCGGCTGGAAATGTGAAAAACTGGCCACCCCGGTGTGTCCCGAAAGCTCCAGCGGGAGGGGCAAATCTGGTTTAGCAGAATAAAGTTAGCCGGCAAATAAGCAAACTTTCATAAAACGTCACCAACCGGCCGCCTGGCCAAAATCACCATGATTCGCCAGGCAATTAAATGATCACTTGCCAGTCTGCACAAAAGATGCACAGTCACTGCAAACTGCACAACACGTGGGTCCACTCTTCGTACTAACCATGGTTTATTTAACCATCTTTACAGAATCAGTTGCAATGAGCTGGATCAGAGCAAGTCAAATGCAAACCGACCACCGCTGGCCAGGCCAGAGTGTTAAAAAAAACGACAACAGCCAAATGAACACTTGGAGCACTGAAATAATGAATCCTGAGGGTTGGAGGGTCCTCAGAGATCATCCGGTCGAGCCTCCAACTTGGGCTAAGGGGTGTTGACAGCCCCAGAAGCCACAGAGATATCGCGCACGCCAGAGCATCATCATGGAAATGACACCGATTGTGTCACTTGCAGGTGGAACCAAGAAAACGACGCAGGAAAACGGCGTGAAAAAGCACCCTGAACCGAAAGAATGAGTTATATCCCTGTATTATTTTAAAACAACATCCTTCAGAACCAAGGCTACATTCTTAATCACGAACTGACACCCAACCCACTTCAAATCTCATTGTCAGCTCATGTTAACAACTGTCACATGGCTTAATTTCTGGGTAAATTATTATAACCAACTGGAGTCTGTTTTGACTAGGCCATTTGATGACAGGATCTCTCTTTGCGTTAAGCTGCTAGGTGGTTATTTATTACCACCACCACCACCACCACCACCACCCCGTGCTTTTATGAAAAGGCTGCCTTTTGTTTACAACTAAAACTTTTCACAGAATCACAGAGTTGGAAGGGACGTTAGAGACTACCTAGTCCAACCCCCTGCTCAGTGAAGGATCCACTAGTGCAGTGTTGTCCAAACTTGGCCACTTTAAGATGAGTGGACTTCAACTCCCAGAATTCCCCAGCCAGCCCTGCTGGCTGGGGAATTCTGGGAGTTGAAGTCCACTCATCTTAAAGTGGCCAAGTTTGGACAACACTGCACTAGTGCATCTGAGACAGACGATCGTCCAGACTCTGCTTGAAGACCTTTCTTTTAAGAAAGGTGACGTAAGAAACATCTAAGCAAGAATTCTGGGAGTTGAAGTCCACCCGTCTTAACGTTGCCCCGTTTGAAAAACGCTGGTCTAAGGAACAGAGGTGGATGGGACTTGTAACTGCTCCAGAAGTTAAAGTTCAAAATGTTAAAGTTCAATACATGTATGGGTGTGCACACACACTCATCCATCTTCATCGTGAACTGAGCAGCTCCCAAAAGATGGGCACATTCTTTCCGAAAAGATCCTAATATTGTTGAATTGACCCATCGCTAAGCCTCCAGATTCCAGCATAATTTAAACTACAGATAGTCCTCACTTAACGACCACAATAGGGACTGGAAAATTTGTTGTTCAGTAGAGCAGTTGTTCAATGAGTTGTGCCTGATTTTGCGACCTTTTTTGCAGTGGTCATTAAGCAAATCACTGTGGCCATTAAGCGAATCACGTGGTTCCCCACTGATTTGCTTGCCAGAAGCTGGCTGAAAAGGTTGCAAATGGCAATCACGTGACCCCAGGGTGCTGCAACCGTCGTTAAGTGTGAGCTGATTGCCAAGCACTGGATCGCGATCACATGAGCATGGGGGTGCTGCGACGGTTGTAAGTGTGAGGACCTGTTGTAAGTCCCTTTGTTCAGCACTGTTGTAACTTTGAACAGTCACTAAATGAACAATTAAGTGAGGACTCCCTGTATGATTTTTCAACCTTGATGGAGTCCCGTGAGAAACAAGGGGGGGGAAAACTCAAGGTGCAGACCATTTCCTATCCCTAGAACTTTGCTTCTTAATCAGGGTTTCCAGGAATTAATTTTTTAACTAACAGGTTCCGTGGCATGAAAAACTTTGAAACCCCCCCCCCCACACACACACCTAAATGATTCAACATGCTGGTCACATCTGAAAGAGGCGGCAAAGGAGGTGAGAACAGGATGGATAATGGTTTGATATACCACTCTCTAAACAACTCAGGTGTAAGATAAAAATATGTGTCTGCTTTTAGAAAGCAGCATCTGTGGGCAAGGAGCTCTAAGCATCTCTTTGTTCAATTTTGATCAAAACAGGCGATGTGCCAAGACTGTAGACACAGAGCACCAAGCAGAAGCAAAATCAGTATATCTCTGTGTGTGTGTGTGTGTGTGTGTGTGTGTGTGTGTGTGTAGACAAGTAACATTTCCATTTTAAAGTCCTCAGAAAAGATGAGTAATTATCCATTTCCACCTTTGTTTTGCTGCTCTTGGGAAGCAGGGACAGACGTGACGAAACAGATTTTAAAAAGCATGCAAGTTAACGGCTTATTCTCTTTTCCTAAGTTTTCACGCAATGAAGTTGGCCAGCAGGAAAAGGAAATGCAGCGAAACTGATCTATCAGATCCCCTTTTAGTGGACTTTGGATACCACAGACCCCGATTTCCCCCTATATACCCCTATGAAGCAAGGGGCGTGTCAAGTCCGTTTATCCGAGCAGCCCGGATAAGGCACTTAAATCTATGTTAATGTTCATGACACTTCTGGCTATTCACCTCACTTGCATCATGACTTCCGTCATAATGCTGATGACACACATTGACGCACATTGATTTCTCCACAGAGTGCATAATTAGCTTATGGAACTCATGGCCACAGGATATGAACATAAAGGGAGGCATGGAAATCCACAAATTCAGGAACAAAACATTCTGGAGAACTTAGAAATGTTCTCTTGCTCCTCCAGAATACATCTAATTCCCCAGGATAGTTCGATTACTGTTCCCAGAAAAAAAAGAAAGAAAAAAATCCTCCTTTGAAACATTCATTATTTCCTAGGATAATTGGGGTGGGATGGAAGGTTGGGTTGGAGCCACAAAAGGGTGTGAAAATGTTTCCTCATTCCGAGTGAGGGTAAGAAGCATTACCCTTGCTCCAAACTGGCTTTGTGATATTGGCCTACTCACTGACCATATTGTGCGGTTAGATTACAGACCAGCTGGATTTCATAGCCTCACTTTCCTTTAGGAATCTGTAATAAAATCATATTAGGAAAAAAGAAAAATCTAATGAGCCTGTTTCCTGTTGCAGTGTTATCCTAAAGCTTCCTAAATCTGAGAACGGCAATAAAATAAAATAAAATAAAATAAAATAAAATAAAATAAAATAAAATAAAATAAAATAAAATAAAATAAAATAAAATAAAATAAAATGCAACCTCTTTATAAGCAAGCAGAAATTGGGAAGAAATTTCTCCTCTCCCTTCTGCGTTGCCAAATGCAATTGCGATCAATCAGGTTGCTCGCTGGCTGTCAGTTTGCAGACATATACCTAATTCTTCCTCTGAAGCGTAATTTTGATGTATCAGAATGAAAGATCCATCAGAGGATCAGCTGAGAGACCAAGAACGAATGTCTAGCGATGCATATCCAGCCATCCTTCAATACAATTCCTTTATTTGACACGATCCTTTAGGATTTCATTAAAGAACCAAACCAGGTTTGCAGAAAAGGCTGGACGGTGGTAATACAGGCTGGTGGAAAAATGGCAGCTGTCCTTGAAATAAATTCTAGAACAGCTCTTGGGGACCAAGATGGAACTGGACCTCCTTCTGCTTTGGGCCAAAGATGGGGAATGTTTCAGCAGTTGTTGCAAAAAGCCAGAAGCAAAAACCAGGTGGAGCCACGACTGCATTGGCTGAACCTCTGTGACATCACAGAATGCTCTTCCGAACTCTGGGAATCCTGATTGGCTGGGCCACAGCCCCAATAGGACACCACTTGCCTTGCAGGTTGGAGGGGAGGAGCTACACAGGTGGCTGACCTATGGGCTGTCAGCCATTGCTGGACTACAACTCCCAGCAGGCCAAGTGAACAAGGCCAGTGGTAAGGGATGCTGGGAGCTGTAGTTCCTCAATGATGGAAGGTCTGGAAGTGAAATACAAGTTGCTAAAAGATCACCAGAACCAAAGACTGGGTAGAAAAAGCAAAAAAAAGAGACAGGGAAGTTTGGACTCTTCAAATAATTGTAATTTCCAGCAACTCCTGATAGTCTAGCCCAGTGTTTCTCAACCTTGGCACCTTTAAGATGGGTGGACTTCAACTCCCAGAATTCCCCAGCCAGCCTTGCTGGGAGTTGGTCCACATAGCTTAAAGTTGCTGACGTTGAGAAACACGGATCTACGCTATAGCCACAAACGGCAAGGCGAAAAATTCAGAGAGCAAAGGAAGTTTGACAGAACTTGGCATTCATAGCCACCCTGAAAGGACACTGTCAAGGTCCTAAGACGATGCTTTGATTTCTGTTACCCCTTTCAGCAGGACAGGAAGAGCAGCAGACAGCCCCAGAGTATAAGAGAGGGGAGGAATGGGTCATTAATAAGAGCCGTAATGCACAAGAAGATGTTTGCTGGATGCTCAGACGCTAAGAAAGTGCGTGCCACGGCTGCCAGAAGAAAAAGCAATATGCTTTTTACCGGAAAAGACCTTTTAACTTTCTCTTCGGAAGAACGGCTCACCAAATTGTGGGCGCACGCTTCGATGCCCAGAATAATGTTGCATTGAAAAAGCAAATCTGATGTAGAATTTAATTCTAATTGGAAATCATTCTTGGATCACAATTTCATACATGGATTTGGGCTAAAATTTGCGTTCTTTTATGTGCAGGGTTATCTTTTAAGTTGACTTGCAACTTTGAGTGTTGCTTATCGTTGATACTTTTGTTAGCAATTTGTCCTGCATTAACAGCACATTTAACTTAAAGTTCCATAGGGACATTTGAGCTTTGTTTAGGGAAAGGATCCAAAATATTTTATAGTATACATTGGAATATGCCAGTCTTTGTAGTTGCAGTTACTGTCCACCCCGATCTACCTTCCTATATATTTTGTATTTCTTTTCTCTTATATCCTTCTTACTTACTGTCTTTCAGAAATATTCAGTTAAACAAAGTGTGACCAGAGAAAGGGAGGGAGGAAGGGAGGAGAGAGAGGAAGAAGGAAGGAAGGAAGGAAGGAAGGAAGGAAGGAAGGAAGGAAGGAGAGAGAGAGAGAGAGAGAGAGAGGAAGAAGGAAGGGGGGAGGGAGGAGGTAATGGATGAAAAAGGGAAGGGAAGGGAGAGAAAAGAAAAGAAAAGAAAAGAAAAGAAAAGAAAAGAGAAAAGGAAGGAAGGAAGGAAGGAAGGAAGGAAGGAAGGAAGGAAGGAAGGAAGGAAGGAAGGAAGGAAGGAAGGAAGGGAGGGAGGGAGGGAGGGAGGGGGTAATGGATGAAAAAGGGAAGGGAAGGGAGAGAAAAGAAAAGAAAAGAAAAGAAAAGAAAAGAAAAGAAAAGAGAAGAGAAAAGAAAAGAAAGGAAGGAAGGAAGGAAGGAAGGAAGGAAGGAAGGAAGGAAGGAAGGAAGGAAGGAAGGAGAAAGAGAAAGAGAAAGAGAAAGAGAAGGAGAAGGAGGGAGGAGAGAGAGGAAGGAAGGAAGGAAGGAAGGAAGGAAGGAGGGAGGGAGGGAGGGAGGGAGGGAGGGAGGGAGGGAGGGGGTAATGGATGAAAAAGGGAAGGGAAGGGAGAGAAAGAAAAGAAAAGAAAAGAAAAGAAAAGAAAAGAGAAAAGGAAGGAAGGAAGGAAGGAAGGAAGGAAGGAGAAAGAGAAAGAGAAGGAGGGAGGAGAGAGAGGAAGGAAGGAAGGAAGGGAGGGAGGGAGAGAGAGGAAGGAAGGAAGGAAGGAAGGAAGGGAGGGAGGGAGGGAGGGAGGGGGTAATGGATGAAAAAGGGAAGGGAAGGGAGAGAAAAGAAAAGAAAAGAAAAGAAAGAAGGGAGGGAGGGAGGGAGGGAGGGGGTAATGGATGAAAAAGGGAAGGGAAGGGAGAGAAAAGAAAAGAAAAGAAAAGAAAAGAAAAGAAAAGAGAAAAGGAAGGAAGGAAGGAAGGAAGGAAGGAAGGAAGGAAGGAAGGAAGGAAGGAAGGAAGGAGAAAGAGAAAGAGAAGGAGGGAAGGAAGGAAGGAAGGAAGGAAGGAAGGAAGGAAGGGAGGGAGGGAGGGAGGGAGGGAGGGAGGGAGGGGTAATGGATGAAAAAGGGAAGGGAAGGGAGAGAAAAGAAAAGAAAAGAAAAGAAAAGAAAAGAAAAGAAAAGAAGGGAGGGAGGGAGGGAGGGAGGGGGTAATGGATGAAAAAGGGAAGGGAAGGGAGAGAAAAGAAAAGAAAAGAAAAGAAAAGAAAAGAAAAGAAAAGAAAAGAAAAGAAAAGAAAAGAAGGAAGGAAGGAAGGAAGGAAGGAAGGAAGGAAGGAAGGAAGGAAGGAAGGAAGGAAGGAAGGAAGGAAGATGCTATTCAAACTGGCACTGAGCCCATTGGGAAAAAGCCAAAGCCAGGTTGGGGGGGCACAACTGGCATATAAACCCCCTCTTGGCAACAGAGGCTGTTTTCTTCTTGCCATCTGGGTGCCTCAAGGCTGCGTTTCTCTTCCTCAGAGAGAGAAAGAGGAATTGAGGAATCCTCCTTTGATTTAAAGACTCTGAATTAAAAATAAACCCAGCTGCAGCACCAGTTTAGCTGGGGAAACTTTGAACCTGAACATTTCTAGCTTTCCAAACCGCAGTGGGAAAGTTCATCACATTTAAGTCGGAGGGACCAATAAGGCACAGGGCTGCTTTCTATGCTCCTACGTATGCCATTCTTTCGCTTAGAACCATGAGGACTGGAATCTTGCTTCCTCTTTTAGGAAAAGGGGAACCAAACCTTGGTTCTTCTGCAAACCTTGCACAAGCCTTCCCAAATAAGGTTCCTTCCGTGGGTCGTTGACTGAACTGTGACGGGGCGTCCAGACCATTTGGGCAGCTTAAGTGTTTCATTATCAAGATATCCATCACATCCTGGGTTTTGTGAGCAGATTGGGGTGGGGGTAGGGGGATAAATTTGGATTTTGCTTACACACCTTACCCACCTCTTCAGTCCTCCTTCTCACAGACACATTTTTCCCCCCAAGAGCATTTTTGCAAAAAAATAGCAGCCGGGAAGTGAAACGACAGCTTCCTACTTGACTTCTGACTTTTTTCAGAGCAGGTGGACAGACTTCTCCACTACGCACCTGGCTACAAATCCTGCTGATTTTCAAAAACTGCAAAGTCTGGGTTCTGTGTGAGCTCCCTAAGCATTCTTGGAAATACAGTCTGGATGCTTTGCGGCTTCATTAGAAGAATCAGATGGAGTCAGATGGGCCAGGGCACCAAGAGATAACTATAGGTGCTACCCCGGATTTGCGCGTGGGCAGAAAAATATGGATTTATCTAACAGATTGATACACCAACCATGGCCCGCTGCTTCTAGGTGGCTAATAAGCCACCCACAAATTAAACTGAGGAATCAGCAGCAACGCTTTCTCCACCCATCCAAACCACAAAGAAGCCGTCTCAAAATAGGCACCTCTAAATAAAGCAGTTCTAAGTTGGGGCTAAGAATGCGCTGGCCTCCATCTGAACTGCAGGTTATTTCATAGCCCAGGATCCGTCGCAGGGTGGGGTAATATTTTGTGTTTCTCGGGATTCATTTGAGAATTTCAAAACGCTCCAGGATTCAGTGCCCCCTGCCAAAGGTCGCCCCGTCCTAAGGCGATAACGTGGGTCCTCCTGCAATAATGAAAGATGCTGTTCCTGGTAATAAAACCTTTAATAGTGGGATTCATGAAGTCACCAAAGACATGTTGCTGTAAAGCAGTGTTGTCCAAACTTGGCCACTTTAAGATGAGTGGACTTCAACTCCCAGAATTCCCCAGCCAGTATGGAAAGGTCTCTGGAACTTCCTGCCACTAGATTCATATTCAACAGAGAACCATGGGACTAAAACAATTTTCTTCAAACTTGGCCATTTTAAGATGGGTGGACTTCAACTCCCAGGATTCCCCAGCCAGCCAGGCTGGCTGGGGAATTCTGGGAGTTGAAGTCCACTCATCTTAAAGTGGCCAAGTTTGGACAACACTGCTGTAAAGGAATCGTCCGCAGAGAACAACCCCTTCGGACATTATCTGGGAGAGGTGGGGATTTTGATTCCTGCACCTTTGTCCGCTTCAAAATCTGTACTGTTGTATGGACACAAAGGTGCACGCGTACACGCACACACACAGACACGCAAAGCTTGCTCGCTTCTGAACAAATGACAAAATTCTCAGTGCTTGGCATGGGGAGGATGGAAAGAGCGAAGGTTGAAATAGGGTGCTTTACAGTCTTAAATGTTCGATTATTTTAAATGACTGGGGACTATTTAGGGAGGAGACTGAACAGAAATGAACAGGGAGGGGTAAAATACTTGCAGTGTTGACTCTACCCTGCTATCAAAGCTACAGAACTTTTTCCATGGCTTCATCCTATTTTTGATGCATCTAAAAAACAGCCCCAAACCTCCTGAGATTTCAGCCACCTTATGCCTAAGATCTTGTGTGAATTATAAAATTATAAAGTTATAAAAGAATAGAGTAGAAGGCTTGGAGAGGATCTTGAAGATCACCTAGTCTAACCCAGGGCCAGAATCCATCACTAGAGTCCTCAGCAGATGGCCACTCAGCCCCTGTTCGAAGATCTCCCGTGAAAGAGAGTCTACCACCTCCCAAGGCAGCCTGATCGCAGAAACACAAACTTTTAAGGTAGAAGGATGGAAGGATCTTTTGAGATCATCTAGTCAACCCATTGCCCAGTGCAGGAATCCGTTGCTACAGCATCATGGCAGATGCCATCCAGCCTCAATGTAAACATCTCCCTTCCAAGGAGAGCCCACCACCTCCCAAGACAATCTCTTCCATTGGTGATCAGCTCTTGCCGTTCCCTAATCATAAAACGGAGAGGTTCAAATTCCCAGAAGTTTGAAAAACACTGGTCTAGGTGGGAAAAGTCTAAAAAATAAATAAAAAATCTTGGGAGTCAGCCAGCCTATCAGAAGGTCCTATCATGACTCTGGGGACTTGCGTCCATTCCTGGGACAATAGATCTATGAAATGCAAAATTTTGCAAGATCTTGGATGAGTCTGTCCAAATCATGAGATTTTACATTTTTGGACACACTTTGGACACATGATGTGAAGACCCAGCTCTCTAGAACAGGCTCTGATGCTGGGAAAGGTGGAAGGAAAGAGAAGAAGAGGACAACTAGCGGGAACGGGGATGGACTCAGTTGCACCAAGACCTGAAGGGCCAAGTTGGGACAGATCATCCTGGTCTATCTGTGTGACCTCTAAGAATCACCACCAACTTAATGGCACATAATCAATCAATCTGAATACCTCACTCTGTTGAGAAGTCTATAATAATTGAAAAGGTGGAAGGAAAGAGAAGAGGAGGACCAGCAGCAAGTGGGTGGACTTAGTTATAAGGGCAATGGGGGCACCCTTGGAAGACCTAAAAGACCAGGTTGGGGACAGATAATCATGGAGAAAATCTATCTATGTGGTCACTAGGAATCAAAAAGGACTTGTTGGCACGTAATCAATTAATGAAAGGCAAGCAAGGTGAATGCCCTCTGCACCTTTGGGGGGCAAGATCCCACAATGTGGGAGCCACCAGTAAGAAGGTACTCCTCTGGGCCCCACTCTTTCCATGGGGATGAGGACCATTAGCATCCCTCTTGGAAAGAACACCCAAGATGGGCTGAACCTGGGTGGGAGAGACGTTTCTGCAAAAGACATGGGGGTTCAGACATGGAGGGCTTTGTAGGTTACAACCAGCACACTGAACTGGGCCCAGAAACTGACTGGCAATCCCTGCAATGGCCAAAGCACTGGCAAACTTACTGCTTCTGGTAGGTAGGGCAGGAAGCTCTACCACAAGCTCTTTAGAAACTCTAGAACTGAAAGTGATTTTTTTTACAAGCACGAGTCTCCCAGAGTTCTCTTTAACAAGATTTATTGAGACGAAAGGGATGGGCCCATTTAGAACCTATATATCCCCTTTGCATCAGGGCACAGACTTCCTGATTCTCTTTCTAACACTCTTCCTTGAGCGGCCAGGAGGCAGATCTCTTCACTGATCATGGGGAAGCTTCCAGCTGGCTCTTTACATGACCGTCTCTGAATCTTTATCAATCAATCAATCAACTCTTCCATGTATGAGACCAGCCAACTGGGAACGTGGTCCGGCCTAGAAACAAACCAACTGTCAGGCTTTGGGGCCGCTGCCTAAAATCCAACACGATTCTTTTCCGAGCACCGATTCTCCCAGAGTTCTCTTTAACAAGATTTATTGAGCCGAAAGGGATAGACTTACGAGAATTGCATCAAGTGAACGTATTTCCATTTAAACCCAATATATCCTCATGCGCATGAGGGCACAGACTTCCTGATCTTCTTTTTTAACTGTCTTCCGGGGAGGTAGGTCTTTTTGCTGATCATGGGGAAGCTTGAGCTGGCTATTTCCAGAATCTCGAGCACCCTGGGAACCAATTGCGGCAGGCAACCTCATTTAAAGTGGGCCACTGCAGATTAAGTGCAAGACTATGAAGAAATGAGTCACTGCTTTTAGGTTCCACATCCCAGAAGGTCCCGTTACACGATGGTAAGATTCAGACTGAATCACACCAACCCTCCCCTGGCTAAAATCATCTCTTGGGTACAGCTCAGAATGTGCCTCACTGCTCAAGATGGGGATGAGATGAAGGTAACGTATGGGGGAGAGCAGGAAAACAAGGTTTCCAGAACACACGTGTGCCACGGTTAGGTACCAAGAGGGACATAAAGTCTGGATCTAATCAGGGTGGCCATATAATTTATCATCCAAACTGGGGCATACAGTCAGACTAGAGCAGTTTTTCTCAACCTGAGTAACTTTAAGAGGGGTGGACTTCAACTCCCAGAATTCCCCAGCCAGCATTTGTAGACTTCATCTCCCAGAATTCCCCAGCCAGCATCTGTGGACTTCAACTCCCAGAATTCCCCAGCCAGCATCTGTAGACTTCATCTCCCAGAATTCCCCAGCCAGCATCTGTGGACTTCAACTCCCAGAATTCCCCAGCCAGCATCTGTGGACTTCGACTCTTAGAATTCCCCAGCCAGGATGCATGGACTTCAACTCCCAGAATTCCATGCTGGCTGGGGAATTCTGGGAGCTGAAATCCACACAACTTAATCTTGCTGAGGTTGAGAAACACTGGTTTAAGGTGGCAAAAAACCCAAAGGAGGCTGCTAGCCCCGTTTCCAACTAGCCAGTTTTATTCAAAGAAAATTCAAAGTTTTTGTGAGTTTTAGCCATCACGCTCCTTCTGTGACTGTCCGGGAAGAACTGCTGATAGTCCCCCACTACTCCAAATCAGAGGGGGCCAAGATGGTTCTCCATCTCAGCCCCCCGCTTCCTGAAATTGCCTTCCACAGGTCATTCAGCTTGCCCCGACTCTGCCAGGCTTTCAGATGGGTACCCAGCCCCAACAATTCCCGGGGGCTTTGCATGAATTAATGAACCCAGCGCCATCAGCGCTAATGGTCACTCGGAGACAGTTTGACATTTAAATTAACGATAGCCTGTTTTATAGCTTCGCTCTTTAGTTTATGTTGCGGTCTTGTGAATGGTCTTCTTTCGGTCAGCTGCCAAGCATCGCCAGATTGGGGTGGCTTAGAAATCTAATTATTTAAAAAATTAACAAAATAACACACCACCACCACTACAGAACGACACAAATAAAACGCAGGTTTGCAAGCCCTTTAAAAACTGCACACACTGCTCCAGAGAAACCCTACTCACCCCAGTGGCATCATGATTGCACCCGCTGTGGCCCCGGGAGGCGAAACTGCAACAGCAGCGATGGCGATGATGAGGACGATGCACCACCTGGTGACCAGGCCATTGCCCATCCGTCCTAGCACAGCCCCCAAAGAAGGCATCTCTCTCCAGACTCCAGTTGCTCAAGTCGTGGTAAACTCTGGGCCAGCCCCTCCGCACAGCGCATTATAGGAGTCTAGTCCCAAAGCTACAGATGGGAGCATCGCTGTCGCCAAGCCCTCCCCGTTGAGAAACAGATGGTGGGACACTGATGCTGCAAAACAGTTTCCCCACTCGGCCTTGGGTTCACCCTCCAGTTGCATGGAAGGATTTGGGTCCCCCGCTTCATCTCCCGGATGCAAGAGGGGAAAGAGATGCGGTCACAAAATTCACACCGCCCAAACCTCGCCACAGCTTACGGTGCACCAAAATGATGAAACAGTTCCATTAAGCTAGTACAGTGTTTCTCAAACTTGACAGCTTTAAGCTGTGTGGACCTCAACTCTCAGAATTCCCCAGCCAGCATGCTTTAAGATGTCTGGAACTCAACTCCCAGAATTCCCCAGCCAGCATGCTTTAAGATGTCTGGAACTCAACTCCCAGAATTCCCCAGCCAGCAAGCTTTAAGATGTCTGGAACTCAACTCCCAGAATTCCCCAGCCAGCATGCTTTAAGATGTCTGGAACTCAACTCCCAGAATTCCCCAGCCAGCATGCTTTAAGATGTCTGGAACTCAACTCCCAGAATTCCCCAGCCAGCATGCTTTAAGATGTCTGGAACTCAACTCCCAGAATTCCCCAGCCAGCAAGCTTTAAGATGTCTGGAACTCAACTCCCAGAATTCCCCAGCCAGCATGCTTTAAGATGTCTGGAACTCAACTCCCAGAATTCCCCAGCCAACATGCTTTAAGATGTCTGGAACTCAACTCCCAGAATTCCCCAGACAGCATTGGGGAAAAGTGGTTTTTCTTTGGGTGATGACACCTGGACGCATTATCCAATCACAACAGGGACATTTAAATCGATTTAAAGATTGCCATGTGTCCTAAAATATATTTGAAAATCTTCCAAAGGATTCCTATTGAGACAAAAATCGATGAAATTACCAGTGGTAATTTGCTGAAATGACATAAAGATCATCCCGTGATATTGTTTTTATAATACCAGTAGTCCTTGATTTATGGTCTTTTGTTCAGCAGCTGTTCGAAGTCACAATGGCACTGAAAAAACTGACTCACGACTGGTCCTTGCACTTAAAACCATCACGGCACCCCATAGTCACATGATCAAAGTTCGGTCACTTGGCAACCAGCATGTATTTACAGGGTCACGTGATCACCATTCGCAACCTTCCCAAGGGGCTTCTGACAAGCAAAGCCAATGGGGGAAGCCGGATTCACTTAATGACCGCAGCAAAAAGGTCATAAAACTGGGTGTGACTCACTTAACAACTGCATTGCTTAGTAATGGAAGTTCCGGTCCCAATTGTGGTCGTAAGTCAAGGACTACCTGTATGTCCACATCCATGCAACTTTTCCTCTTCCTATACAAAGTACTGTACTGCCCTACTATATAAATACTCCTTGGAGACACAATCAGTGTTCCTCTCCCCTAATTTGTCACAATGAGCATTCAGTAAGACCTCCAGTTTACCTAACCCCGTTCAGCAGAGTTTAGATGCAACGGGCAAAATTTTAGTTCGTGCAAAGGCTGCTGTTTCCGAAGATGTCCGGGAAATTACATCACTTTCATCTTCACGCAACTCAGGGAAATTGTTGCAAGGGACATACTTTATATCACACTCCTATTTGTGCAAATAATGGAAATCACTTGCAATACTATGCAAAAGGGAAATGGATGCAAACAACGGGGTTTATATCCAACGCATATCCGACGCGTGCATTTGTATTTAACAGACGTCAGTTCCAAGAGAACCTCTTCCCACTAAATCAGTTCGTAAAAATCGAGGTTTTATTTGTATGTCTTTTATCTGGAATAATTTATAACAGGGGCACACAATTTCACCCCGTTCATTGCACAGGACCTTAACTTATGTTTTGCTGAACTGATATTCAGTATTGTGGCGATCTCCGAGTGTGTGTACACGCATCTCGCTGGGCACATCAACATCGAGCGAACAGCACCAGCACCACAATCAGTGTGTGTGGAAAACCTGCACAAATTAATTCCTACCCTGTCAGGCACAGAGATGTCTGCGGCGGACAGTCAAAAAAGTCAAGATGGTGGCCCTGACGGTACAATCCGAGCTTTGCCTGTCTTTTATGTGGATTGCGTTTTATGTACCTCGCAGGCGCCATCTTGACTTTTTTGACCATATCCTGCACACACTCCTGCAGGTGCATTTTTTCTTTTTTCCCCAGTGACACAAGGGTCCTTTTTCTGGCAGGCTGGAGCAGCCTGGGGAATTCTGGGAGTTGAAGTCCACATTTCTTAAAATTGCCAAGTTTGAGAAGCACTGACGTAGAGACACAATATGAGCCAACTCCCAACTCTCTTCTTTCTGTTTTTTAACAAGCCATTGATCCAGAAAAGGATAACCCCCCTTATCCCAAGGCCCCTAAGTTTACTCCGGAGGCTCCCCCCCCAGGCATTTTCTCAAAGGCTTTTGGAAAACCCAAGTGCACAGTTCTGAGCGGGTCGCCTCCATCCCCGTAGCACTCTCAGAAAACTCGGCCTGGTTTCGGGGGAGTCAAGATTCCCCGTTGCAAAATCCGTCAGCAAGGTTTGGTCCTCCGGGCACGGAGCTCCTTTTCCTGGATGAACCTTTCTGGCTTCCCAGAACAGACATTTGGGGAGCAGCCTGCAATTTCCCAGACAGCCTCCGGGTCTGCGCTGCGAGGAGCTGAGCGTCGGGGCGCGTTTTCAGAGCGTGCAAAGAGAACGACCCAATTCCAATTTAGTCTCGTCTAACGTTTCTCTCCCTTCCCCGTGTCCCAACGAATGCCCATCTAATTAACGCTAATGCATAGTATGTGGCTATTGCTGTGCAATTCGGGGGGGGGGGAGAAAAGGGAGGGGGGATCAGATAGCACAGGCTGTCATTCGTAAATCAGGAGCTAAACCATGTCTGGATTGAAGGGGGGGGGGGGTTGGAGAACTCCAGATTGCCCCCATTGGCTCCAAATAGCTTCTATCACTCCACTTCCTATATTGGGGTGGGCAGGGGGGCAGGGGGATTTCTGAGCTGGGGGCCTGGAGGAATGGCATTCCCCCACCCCACTCCCCCATGGGATCAGCTTTTCAGAATGGGCTCCTTGACCCATTCTGCCCTGAGCAGAATGGCTCCCCCCCCAACGGCAGAGAAGAGGCTTCACTGGGGCGCCCCCAGTTTTTCCCACCCTCTGGAACACCCAGAGTCCCTGCCTGGCACGGGGTCCCTTTTCTGCGAGATGGGCGGCTACACAAATGTGATCAATAAATCAATAAAATAAAAAAGTCAGCATTTTCCAGGCAGGCTGCCAGCTGCTCTTCAACGCCGTGCCAGTTCCCTCGCGTGCCAAGTGTGTCTGTCTGCTTGATCAGCTTCCATGCCAGCCAGGGCTGCAATTCTCCAGGGGCAGGCGTGGGGGAAAAGGCCGCTGCCCGACAGGTCTAGCTTGAGGACTGTTGGGAAGCCGAGGAGGAAGGAAAGCCCTGGGTCCAAAAGGGGAGGGGAAGTAGCAGTTCTGCCCGCCAGCAAGCCGACCATCCCGGGTTAGGCTCCTTCTTTCGCCTCCTCCAACCTTCCCAGGTTCCAAGGGGGGGTTGCAGCCGGAGGGGCCTCCTTCCGTCCAGCTTGATTATCAGCTAATCTACACCCCGAGGTACAATTATCTTCCCATCAGATCCCTATTTACGCTCCAGAAACCATCTAATTTTCCTAGCCAGAAACATAATTAAAAAGAGAGCGTCCCGGCTTCCTGGAACCGAGGCGTTCTCCTCTTCTCTCTCCAGCATCACTCCCTCCATCTCCTGCCCAGCCCTGCGATCTCCCTTGTCATTCAGGCTAAAAATACAGTCTTGGGTTGGAAGAGCAGATGTGGCCTGGCTGATGCACACGCCAAGGCACACAGGCGAGGAGCGGGGCGGAGGGGGGAACAGGGAACCTCCTTGCAGGGTGTCTTCCCATCCCTCTGGATTCCAGCTTCCATCAGCCCCAGCCAGCATGCCAGAAAGGATGAAAGTTGGAGACCAGAACATCTTAAGCAGTGTTTCCCAGCTGTGGCCATTTCCAGGTGTGCGGACTTCAACTCCCAGAATCCCACAACCAGCATGGCCATTGATGAGAATTCTGGGAGTTGAAGTTCACACACCTAGTTGCTGAGGTTGAAAAACATTGGACTGTTGTAGGGAGGAACATAGTTTGCAAGTTTGGGTCTGTGTAGCAAAGCTGCTCATCCCTGCCACCAAAATGGAGAAATCCAGACACACAGAGCAAGAGAAATCTTCTTTCTGCTGCTGGACAAAATGATCAATGTATCATTGAACCAAGGAACCTGCAGGCGCCTTTAGAGGTCATCTAATCTAACCCCTGGTTCAAAGCCAGATCCTCACTCCAGCCTTCCTGAGAGAAGCTGCTTGGCTTCCAACCTACTTCCAGCACTTCAGAAGTTTCTCCTCTTAATGACCCCAAATCAGCGCCCTTGAAATGTCATCTCCTCGTTTCTACTCCTGCTTTCTGGAAGAATCTTATTCCTGCCATACCACCATTCTCCAGATCTTTTCCTTCTCCTTCTCATCCTTTTTTTCTCTTTTCTCTTCCAGATTCACTTTTCTGGAATCACGTATGACCCACTGGCAGGTTCCTCCAGGAACCAGGAAGGGAACTCAGCTGTAGCGGCTGAGCCAAGTCTACACGCAGGGTGGCGGAGAGCAGGGTCGGGGCCGCAAACATCTGTCAGTTTAAGCAAGAGCCGCTCGCAGCCTGGCATCTGATGAACTGAGTGGTAGTTCACGAAAGCTGGCGCCTCTTAATCTGATGTGCCCGTCTGAAAAAGGTGCTGACGGGTTCTTTTCAAAATCCTGGTGCTTTTTTCTAGGATCTGGAGCTTGGAAGAGATCCTAGAAGGGGTGAGGACACCTTCAGAAAGTTTGATGCCCTGCAGTAGAACGCCGGGCAAGGAAGTGTCACGGGTGCCGCTACTAATTACTCTGTCTAGCAGCAAATTCTTGGGGGGGGGGTGCCAACTGCTTGGCAGCCAAAAAGAAACCTGAAAGAGGGACGGGACCCCAATGGGAAAATCTGCAAGGGGTGGGGGGCTTCCAGAGTATTTTGAAGGCCCACCCTTTACAATCACCATGGCCAGTGGCACGATCTTCTCGATCCAGTCCAACGCTGGCCAGGCCAGAAGAATAGGCAGCGCCATGTGAGATGACCATCCGAAGGGCATTCATGGGTCTGCTGCAGCCAAAAGGAGCGGTGGGGGGGACGCTTTAGCAGGCCCCCAGCAATGCCCATCCTTGTTCGGTCTCGACCAAGGTGCCAAGAGACCAAACGAAAGCACAAAGTTAGCCTCCAGGGCCCGCCTGAACTTGCCAGCTTTTGAACTGGCAGAAGATTTTTTACAGCCAGCGGGGAAGAGTCTGCGCGCGTGCGCATGTGCAGGGGAGACAAGAATGAGAGAGAGAGAGAGAGAAAAACCTAGCCTGGAGGGTTGAAAAAACAACTTGAGCTTCACAGAACAAGTCAAAGCTAGCCAAGCACGTTTTCCATCGGGAGCAGAAGCAGTGGAAATCACTGTGCCATGTGGATCCTTCTTCCCCTTAAAAAGGAGCCTAATTTGCAGAAACAGGGCTGTGGAAGATGGTCCTCTTTCCTCAAAGGCCTGTCCGGTTCTTAGAGCCCCATAACTAATCAACAAAGGTACACTGCACTCATCTGCTGGAGGTTCTGTAAAGTGTTTCTCAACCTTGGCCGCTTGAAGATGTGTGGACTTCAACTCCCAGAATTCCCCAGCCAGCAGGCTGGCTGGGGAATTCTGGGAGTTGAAGTCCACACATCTTCAAGCGGCCAAGGTTGAGGAACACTGTTCTAGTCGCTATTGCTAAGCTGAGAGCCTGATCTCATTTAAATTAATCTAATCCTTCTGCACCGCGCCTTGGGGCAGAAAATCCCATGCATTAATTAAGCAATGAATTTAAAGAAATTAAAACTCAGTATACCGCAGAGTGTCGTGGCTGGTTCCTCCCACACAATCCCACAAATTTAGTGGTGGATGGGGTCTATGGGCAAGTTGACCCTATGAAGCTCAGCTATTCGCTCTCAGCGCATCCTGTGGCAGGGAGTTCCAGGGGAGAAGCACGCTTTACGGGGGAAAAGATCAGAGTTTGCAAAAATAAACGCAATGAACACCATTGGGGCAGATGAATCAGCTCACAGATTGCACATCGTTCTTTGGGGAATAAAGGGGGACAGTGACTTTTCGCATTATATTCTCCCTAACAACCCAGTGAGGTAGACCAGGATGAGGAAGAGCAAAGCTTACTAAAGCTACACAGGAAATGGTTCACAGGTCAGCAGTGCTAGAATTCTATCTTGCTTTTCTATGCAGAAAGACGGCTGGAAACATCGAACAAAGATAGCAAAATACAAAAACGAGGAATCAAAAAATTCAAAATTACAGCCTAGTTTAAGTAAGACATAAAGCTCTCCAAATAAACTGCTGGATATTTTGAGACTGGAGAGTGTCATATCAAAAACATAAATCAAGGAAAATGGCTTGCAAATCTATCTATCTATCTATCTATCTATCTATCTATCTATCTATCTATCTATCTATCTATCTATCTATCCATCCATCCATCCATCCATCCATCCATCCATCCATCCATCCATCCATCCAGTTTAGAGAGCTGCTAATTCTTTAAGACTCTGGGTGATGTACAACATTAGAAAACTTAGAAAGCAAAATAATAATAATGCTGAGAGATCAAGAAGGACCAAGATAGATGCAGCAGCACCACCAACCTGAGCCCTCCACAGGTCATCAGTGAATGTGATTAATGTTACTTCAGTCCATGGTCTGAATCCTGATATAGGTCCAGAAAATCCATTTCCTCTGGAGCTACAGCCTAACCACCTTCCCAACACCCTTCCCTAAAAAAAGACTTCAGTCTTGTGGAAATAATCCAGGACAGTGAAGACTTCTTGAGGAGGAGGCACCCCACCGCCTCCTTCAAGGCTGCTAGAATGACCCCTTCCCTCAAGGAGGATGACACTACCACATGTACCCAACCACATCACCTCCTGAGTGGTCTTCACAAGCCAGGAGGAGCATGGATCTAATAAATAGGTGGCCATCCCAAGGACCCTGTCCACTTCCTTGGAAGTCACAGGATCAACTTCATATAAACAGAAGCCACCCAATGCTGGGTGAGATCCCTGGCCCATCCCGTCCAGCAGTCTGTTCTCCCAGTGGCCAACCTACAGCACCAGGAAGTCCACTAGTCTTCCAACCGATGGCCTTCAGAGGCAGTCCCACCACCATCAAGGGTTATCTGATCTCCATGACTTCCCACCCAACTAAGCCCCAACTCCGTGCCTCAGGCACCTCCCCAGGACTCGCTCAGGCCAGAATCCAGCTCTGATGAGATCCAAGTAACTCCTTCTGCCAGATCGCTAGAATATTCCCCATGGTGTCTCAGCAAATGGAGCAGCAGCTCGTCTCTCCTCAGCAGGGAACAAGTCCCTTTAACTAGGTTTCATCATTCCTTCAGCCATGATGTAAACCCTAATTAAACCCACACTTGAATGAAAGTACCCATTTGTACATCCAGGGCATTGTTTCTCAACCTTGGCCACTTGAAGGCATGTGGACTTCAATTCCCAGAATTCCCCAGCCAGCATGGCTGGCTGGGGAATTCTGGGAGTTGAAGTCCACATGCCTTCAGGTGGCCAAGGTTGAGAAACACAGATCCAGGGGCTGATCTGGATCCTGGGCAGAGAAAAAGATGCTGGGAAATGAACTTCTCCATGCAGAGCAGGAAAGATTAGGAAACCCTAATCATCCAACAGTCTATCCTTGGAGGCTTGCAAGTTCTCCGTCTCTGGAAGCTGTTAAGAAGAGGCTGGGAGGCTGAACCCATTTTCCAGGAAGGTTTAATTCACTCTGCTGCACCTAGGGTTGGGCTAGATGATCTTTGGGACCCCCTCTGCTGAGCCACAGTTCACCGTAACCCTGCTAGGCAAAGCATGCTTGCTTCCTCTTCTTCCCCGAGAACGTTTGTTCTCGCTTTTAAGCACAGATTCCTTAAAATCTATCCACCGGCAATCCAACCCCCTGCCATCTGTTTGTCTATACCCGTGTTGACTTAAAGGAAAATAATCTCAGCGCGACAATAAAGAGCCGGACCGTCATGGAAAGCAGGGACCCGCGGGGAGACGGGTCTTCGCAGACATCTGGAAGTGAAACGCTAACAGCCTGATTGCAGAAGATGGCCGAGGCTTTCAAATCCGTTTTCGAGGATCTGCTCCCCGTTCTTGCTAAGAGAGCTAGCAAACCGGTGCAAAAATCCAGGGCTGGGTCTGCCATGGGCCCCTAAAAGTGCAATGCCATGCTGGTGGTTATATCTCCCCCTCTTCAGAGGGTTGGCAAAAGTTTTCTTCCCCTTGCCCATCACTCATTTCAAATCTTCTTTTAAGACCTGCCGCCGGCTTAAGCCTTGACTTTCCAAGCCACTTTTTTCTTTTTTTCCTCAAGTGAATGAATTTACCTCCTGCTTTTTTCCCAGGCTAGCTCACGGCAGTCGTTGCAACTGGCCGGCTTGCGCAAAGAAGCCGCTTTGCCACATGGCCCGCCGTGCCCTGCTTCGTCCCAGCTTTCTCGTCCTCCAAGCTTCATCGATTGCCTCCCCCGAAAAAGCGATGGAGACAGAATACGCCAAACCCCAAAGAACAGGACTGTTAAAAAAAAAAGTCAGCAAGTAGTCAAGAACCCCATTCGGAACAGATCAGAGCCTTGGTCCTCACTTGCAACGCCTATAAAGAGTATTTATCTTCAAAACAGCTTTCAACCCTGCAAGATTTGGGATCCGGGCAAACAGAGAATTTTCCCAACTAGAAAGGCGCTTTTTAAGGCGAGCTCCCCTCCTTTTTAATTCCTCCATCTCTTATCCACAAACGCTCCCACTGGCGACTTGGAATAAAACCTTGGTGCGTTTGCACACTAGAAAAAACCCAAAAGCGTGCAGAGGCAGACAGAACCAACAGCAGTTCCGTGGATGTTCGAAAAAGATGCCTCAATTGTATGCCCACCCTTCCATTTGGTTGTCACGGAGCGGTCTGGAGAATGTCTCAAAGTGTGAAAGGCATCGCCATGTCTTTCTTTATTTTGCTCTTTTCTCCTCTTCCTCTCCGCCATTTTTCGGAAGAGACCAGCAAGGGACGCGTGCCGAACTTGATGAAGCTTTCTTTATGCATCAGAAAAGGACTTTCAATGGAGCCCACCCTGGGCCTCAGTGCCAAGGACCTGAGTTCGGCTCCCCTCCAGACAACAGCTCCGCTTGACCCCGGAAATACACAACTTCTGCTTGGACCTCCAACCTGCCACATCTATTCAGGTCACGAATGCATCTGTCCTAGCTTGATCTGTCCTGGAGACTACACAACCCATGCCTGATGAACCCAGTGCAACATCTTTTACAATGCGCACTGCCTGGTCTCTTGCAAGAAGTTTTACAACATCACAACATCCTTTAGGGATCCTCGCTGGCTACTGTTTTAAGGTTAAATCAGACTTTCTTTTCTTGAACGGCTTTCCAGAAGGGTGGACTTCAGCTCCCAGAATTCTCAGCAACGGCCAGGCAGGCTGGGGAACTCTGGGAGTTGAAGTCCATGCACTTTGAGATCCTCCTTCAGCTCCCAGAATTCTCAGCAACGGCCAGGCAGGCTGGGGAATTCTGGGAGCCGAAGCCCACACCCTCGGAGCGGGTCCCAGTTTGGAAAAGCTAACTGTGGTCTCTGAGATAACCAGTATTAGAGTCTAACATTTTAAACGAGCTTTTCTAAGAAAACAGCTGGTGCTATTTTTAAAAAATATTTGTTTAAAATAATATATAGTGCTTTTATGCTGGATTCACTTTGGGAAGAAGAGCAGTATATTGAGTAGTGTTACAAGAAAAGAGATTCTTTTAAGAAGAGTTACAAAGCAGTGGAATGAGTGGGGTGGACTCCCCTTGGTGGCGATTTTCAAATATGTCCAATATTTTCAAATGGCTTAGCGGATCCCCCCACGAAGCAAAAGGTTGAGCGAGATAACCTCCAAAGCAGTGTTCCTCAACCGTGGCAACTTTAAGAGCTGTGGACTTCAACTCCCAGAATTCCCCAGCCAACTTCTGGGAGTTGAAGTCCACAGCTCTTAAAGTTGCCAAGATTGAGGAACGCTGCTCTAAAGGACCTTCCAACTCATACGATCTAGGATTTGACCACAGGAAAAATGAGTCGTGCTTGGGCCAGCTTCGACCAGGCTTTACCACCTTCCGTCTAAATGCATGGGGTCTCTGCCCCGACTCTGGAGCAGTGGGCATTCACACTTCGTACAGGCGCATGCAGAACCCGAGCCGAGATCCCTCAGGGGACCGATGGAGGTGGGAAGATGCTTCAACGCCTGGAAGGACGAAGCAGAGAGAGACCTACATCCCCCTCTCCCCTCTGACCATGTTCTCCAAGACCCACCATTTATTTATTTCCCCGAATTGGAAAATTAGAGAGTTGGAAGGGACCCCAAGGATCATCTAGTCCAACCCTCTACCCCATGCAGGAAAACCTTAAGCCTCTTCTTAAAAACCTAAGAAAATAACGATGATGATGATGATGATGATGATGATGATGATGATTTTTGCTTGGCTGGCTTCATCAGCTGCTTCGGTCCAAAGCTCCCAGCAGCACCCGTCCCTAACACAGAAATCATTTTAAAACATGACGCATCGCATACAATCCAAGGCACCCCCTTCACCCCCCGCATCCCCCAGCCGGCTGTGGCCCGCCTTATTTGCCCAATCTTGCGGCAATTCTCCTGGTGCATCGCCTCCCAGCCACCCAAACAGGCCTTTGGAAATTCCTGAGTTGTTTTCTCAAAATATAGTGGGCAAAGCTTGCCAATTTTTGACTCAACTTGATTAAAACAGCAATTTTTAGCCTTTGGGTTTTGCTTTGTGTCATGGAAGGGGTGAGGAGGAGATAAATTACAGTTTACTTGTAGAAGACAGGAAATAGGCTGGTCCTAATAAATTACTGGGTGTTAAGCTCGAATCATCTAGGCCCCTCGTGTCCCTGGCTGCGTCTTTCCCTGAGTCCGTTACATCCCTTTCCCCAATCTCTCCTTTTGTCAGGGAAATGCCCCTGGCAACAGCAGTTTTTTGAAGCTACTTTTCTGCAGGATGCTTTGGAGCATGTCCAGAAGGTAGCACAGGTCTATGGTTAAAGCATACCCTTGGTCTGCAAAACATCTTTCAGGGTAAACCCTATCATTTTCAGTAGAGCTCCCTGAAAACCAGATCGCTGCTTAAAATCTCAGCAAGACAATTGCAGGGGAGAATACAGGCTTGTTCTCACTATCGGATGCTTTCCTATATATTTACTGAGAACCATGAGGACTAGAATCTTATTCAGTCTTTAGGGGAAGTGCCCAGGCCCATGGCTGGGCGTCTCAGATTAACACTCAGGCATCTCCAGAGTGGAG
Source organism: Python bivittatus (assembly GCF_059951505.1). Taxonomy (NCBI): domain Eukaryota; kingdom Metazoa; phylum Chordata; class Lepidosauria; order Squamata; family Pythonidae; genus Python; species Python bivittatus. The sequence continues at coordinate 2,094,144 of NW_028277087.1, forward strand.
CTGGCGGGGTTCTGATCTAGACCACGGTTTCTCAGCCTCAGCAACTCTGACATGTGTGGACTTCAACTCCCAGAATTCCCCAGCCAGCTTGTCTTAAGATGGTTGGACTTCAACTCCCAGGATTCCCCAGCCAGCATACTGATTGGGGAATTCTGGGCGTTGAAGTCCACTCATCTTAAAGTGGCCAAGTTTCAAAAACACTGCTCTGGACCATGTTGAAGCTCCAGCAGTGGGTGAAAGATGAAAGGACGAAGGAGCCGGGGAACAATTTTAAGGGGATGTGGATTTCTCCACAATGGAGAAAACCAACTTCTTCCTCCTATGCAGCTCAGGAGGAGCGACTTTGGATCTTTAAAAAAAAGTGGGGAAAAAAAGAGAAAAATTTAAAGTATCTTTAAGGGAAAAAGAATAAGGGAAGAGTTAATGCAATAATGGAAACCAGGTTCGTCCAAATGTCCAGGAGCTCTGATCTTGGAGATCAGTGGTAATTCTTTGGAAATGCGCTGGCCATCTGGGTGACTCTCTTTTCCCACAAAACCCATGAACATCAGTGTGTGAGAACGGATGCTTCCAAGAGAGTCGCGAAGCAGCCTTGCCCAAACCTCCAGATGCCCTTGGACTACAAAGCCCCCACCTCCCCACCCACCAGCTGCCCTCCAAGCACACCCAGATGGCTCCAGCCTGGGGTCCCACAGAGAAAGAACTAAATTCCCCTTTTCCCACTGACAGATCAGGAAGGATTTTTTTCAGAAAGGCAGCTCATTCTAGACCGACGATTCCCGGCACAGAGAGACGGACTGGCAAATCTCATTTTCCTTGTTTTGTGTGGACGGGGTGGGGGCACCTGAGGCTCTCGTTTGCAAACCAATCTAGGATTGGCAGTGGCACCTCTGGATCCCGAGGGGACCTCTGAAGATCATGAAATATCCTGGGTTCAAAATTAGCACAAGATTAGCCCAGCAGTCACTAGATTACAGGAAGCTGGAAGGTGGAGCAGACGGGCATAGCTATGGTCTAGCACAGTGTTTAAGATGTGTGGACTTCAACTCCCAGAATTCCCCAGCCAGCATGGCTGGCTGGGGAATTCTGGGAGTTGAAGTCCACACATCTTAAAGCAGCTAGAGTTGAAAGTCCACACATCTTAAAGCAGCTAGAGTTGAAAAACCCTGGCCTAGCACATCGATAGTTATATCCTAGAATGACAGAGTTGGAAGGAGCCTCAGAGGCCATTTAGTCCAACCCCTGTTCAGTGCAAGATCTACTAAGGCGTTTGGGGCAGGTGGCTATTCAGCCTCAGTTCGAAGACCTCCAGGAAAGGGGACCCCCACTTGATACGGCAGCCAAAGGTCCGTTCCCTTTCCCCAGAGGTCTTCAAACTCCAGTACAGAAGGCAACTTTCCCCATGCCAAGATCTCTTGAAGAGTAGCCCCTTCGGAGAATGCTTGAAGACTAATTCAGGACTTGCTGTTCAAGGGCTGAGCAACCTTGGAGATGAAGGGGAAGCCACTCCTTTATATTTTTCTTTTTTACACTATTCTTTTTTCTTTCTTCCCTAGTCTTTTACATTCTTCTTCTTCTTTCTTTTTTCTTTCCTGCACTTTTTATTTTTTTCTTTCTATTCCTTTATGTCTTTGTAGTCTGTCTTCGTTTTCATCAGTACTACCATAATACTTGATAAAATTATTTGGGGGGGGGGGGAAAGGACATTCCACCTCATATCTAACCTGAATCTACTTCCCCGTAATTTCAACCCATTGATTCAGGTCCTGCCCTCCAGCATGTCACAGAACAAGGCTGTTCCCCCCTCTGTATGACGACCCTTTAGAAAGAATCTAGTGATTTCCAGATATGAGCTCTAGCCCTTTCCAGAAATGCTGGACTACAGCTCCCATAATCCCCAGCTAACCGTCAGGATGGAGTCGAAGACATCTGGAACGTGCCAGATGATTTGCCTCCATCATCGCTCTGGGGAACAAGCCCGCTACTTAAATACATCTGATGCCTTCACTCCGTTCTTCTCCACCGAGACGTTCCCTAATGCGACCCTCTCGACCAGCTACGCCAGGTTGCTCCCTCACGCACCGGGTCCCAAAGAACCTCACTGTGATCTACACTCACTGAGATCTGCTCAACCCTTTGGGATCCGCTTCGTGGAGCCCCAAATCTTAGTAACGCACCCGTCTCCAACATACTGACCAAATGGAGATGTTCGGAGATGGCTTGAGAACGGAGGAATCAAAAACCAAGGTCAGCAACTTCTCCAGGTTGAGCTAAGAAGCCTCCCTCTCCGGCCCTAAATCCGATCCACTTCATTTAAAGTTTTGCTTGGCTTCTTAAGGTCCACAGAGTTTTCGGCCGAGCGCAATCAGGATAATAAACCCCAGATGAAACAAGGCAAGTCAAGCTGAATCCAATTAAAAATACAATTGTAAGCGTCCGGATAGATCAAACCAAATGTCTTGCTACGCGCACACCCGCGCACACCAGACAGGGCCACATTAGCCCCCTGATAGCTTCCTAGTTCGATTATGCTTAATTACATTGTGGTTTTGATTCTTGTTCCTCGCCCAGAGTTCCTTTCGGCAGATGAGTGGCCATGTAAGTTTGTTTAATGAATAAGTTTAAATTAATAAATTAAGTTTAAATTAAGAAGAAGAAAGATCGCATTGTCCTGAGTTCACCTTCCCATATTACAGAAATTATGAGAACATCTCAAACCCGGGGTAGATCCATGTGCAAGTGGGCCAAGCAGTACTTCTCCGCTTCCCTGTCCCGTTCCGCTGTTTTTTCCCTTTAAAATCTTTTAATTAAAAAACTAAATCAATGCCAAGCTGGCAGGCCCAAAGACCAATACACACATACCCACGGTCTCCAGCATCCTATTAATTGTAAAAGGGTAGGGAAACGTTTTGGCAGGATGCATGTGGAATTTGGAGAGCGTGTGGTGGTTGCGGAGGCGCTCACAAAATGGCTGCTGTGGGAGAATAACCTATTCCCCAAATAGGCACCACGGTGGGCTTGGCCAGTCACAAAATGCCCATTTACCCGAGAGAAAATGAGTCCCTCAGGATCTTCTTATGCTCAGCATATTTATTTGCAGCGATACCTTTGCTAAAGACTGGCATTTTGGTTTATAGCATGCAGCTTCTGGTTTAAAGTTGGCAGGGCAGGAAGACTGAGAGGAATCCAGGGGCACCCTGATGCCCACGGGCGCCCGGTTGCCTACCCCCAGTTTACAGGAATGCCCGTCAGAATCTTTAGCATCCGCCTGAACCAAAAGTAATTCCCCGCCCCCCCCCAAGGACAATAGCAAGGTCTATGAAGATACTCTTCCATTCCTCAAAGAAGGAGGTGTGGATTTGTTCTCGATAGTGCCCAAAGACAGGACAAGAACCAGGGGGTGGAAGTTTTACAGAGGGAGAGCTAACCTTGAAATAAAGGGGGAAAATCCTGATTTTGAGAGCTAGAAGCAGAGGAATAGCCTGCCTCTGGAGTCGTGGGGGGCTCCCTTCCTGGAGATATTCTTTTTGATATAATTTTTATTAAGAATTTTGATTATAATAGTTATATTTAATACAAACTACACTTGGAAAAGAAAATAGGAGTAAAAAGTACAAGGGAAAAGGGGAAAAAAAGAAGAAAAATAAGAATATAATGAAGAAAGAGAAAAGAAATATATGAAAAAGTGACTCCTAACCTTCATCACAAGAAGTATAAACACTTTTAGTAACTCTTCCCCCTCTCTAAAGTTACAAACCATTGTCTCTTCATCCCATATCCCATCTCTTACCTATAAACAAATCCATAAAACATCATCTTTTCAGTCCTGCTGTCAGCAGAAAGTCTATAAAGGGTTGCCGTAAGTAACAATATATCTTGTTTTAACTTCGATCAAATAAACCAACTTTACATTCCTTCCTTTTACTTCTAACAGTCTTAATCTTTACTTCATTCAAATACTGTCATAGGATTTGATTTCTCTTCGTTTCTTCTTTGTCCCATCGCACAGAGTTCTTCAAGGCTTTAACAAGCCTCTTTTGTAAATCCAGTAGGAAAAAATTATCCAAGTCACTCTCTTGGTTTGTCATTTGTATTTTCCTTTTAAATTTTAAAGCCTCAGCCAATTTCTTTTGTAGATCCAGTGAAACATCCTTTTCTCTGTCATTTTCTTGGCCGGTCAGTTGTAAATCCACTTTCAATACCATCTCTATCTAGTCAGATAAAATTTGTTCTACATCTGACATTTCTTCAATAACATCTTTTGGACACAGTCTATCCATAGAAGCAGACGTCATTACTGACAGTGTTGATATTGTGGCTACTATTTTCTGATTCTATTCTTCAAAGGTCTCCTTCAGTATTTTTATTATTAGAACATTTTGCACCATCTTGCAGGGCTGAATATCTTTCCTCTACTTTAAATATTTAGTCCCCTCTAGTGTCCGGTTTTCGAAAACATGAAATTTTTTATCTGTATTATGTCTTATAAAAACCAAAACAGGATCTATTTCCCACAAGAAGCTGTTTGTAGTTTATAATTCCAAAATCCTATTGTAAAAGTTTAAATCTTCCAATTTCATCTGGACCCTTAGCCTGTTTATAACTTTCTAGGACCAAAATCTTATTTAATTTTTTGCTGTTTATTTCAGATTCTTTAAATTCTTAAGCTTGTGATTAAAATTTTATTTCGTTCAGGATTGAAGGCAGACTCACCCGGCATTTTCAAACTTGTCACTCCAAAGGTCTCTAATAGTTTAGAAATAGCTAATGAGCAATTTCCAAAAGTGATTAGAAAGTGAGGTTTGCGAATTTAGTGTCCTTTAAAAGGCTCCGTCATGGTTGCAAGCAAGATGGCTAATCCTGTTACATCTTGGCACTCAAACTTGTGGAAAACTGCTGTCCTGTGGTCTCATCGCGAGGAGCAGCCGTCCGGGGCACATGTGGGCAATCTCCCATTCTCTCCTTATCTGGAGAGATTCCAAGGAACAGGTCTACTCATCGGTTCCTTAGTCTTTGCTATGGTTGCCGGCTTCGCAAGTCCACCATTACTCCCCGGGAAATCACAAAATGTTGGCCCCATGGAGTAAACCAGATAGGAATCACGTCCAGATGAGTTTATTCTACTTTATTGTAAAGCTACATTTACAGAATTTTGCAAGTCTAAAGTACAAATCTCCCACCATCTCTTTTACAGCCTGAGAAACTAGAGTTTCTTCTAAAACTCTCTTCTGAGCCTCTTTCTCCACCCATTATGCAGCTGCGGGCTGTGCCATCTCTTATCTGACCGTTCCCTTGGCAGTGTCTCTTTGCCAGTCTCCCAAGGTTTTCCCCACGTACCATTACACAAGAACTCCCATTCTCGGAAATATTCAAACATCTGTTTGTCTGGGATGGTCTGAGGATTCCTGCCCTGAGAAGGGGGTTGGACTAGAAGACCTCCAGGACCCCTTCCCACTAAATCTATAATTACACAATCCTCACAGAGTTCTGGTTCACAAGATGCACCGAGAAGAAAGGGACAGAGTTACAACAACTCAATTAATTTCCACCTATAACCAACGTAGCCCAAAATACATCAGTTGGAAAATTTTTCATCTTCTTTCTAACTCTTCTTTCTACGAAGTGGGGAACTGCAGGATCTCTTCAGTGGCAACTGGATTACTTGCAGCTGGATTATTTCCATTACAAGCCCCTCCATCTTTCTCAGTCTGGGAACTCCTGCATGACCTCTGGCTTCCCCAGAACACAGGACATGCCTCCCGGGAAAATACCAAAGGAGAACGGGTGCAGATTTGCACTTTAGAAACATACCCCACCTGCACCCACAAAAGAAGAAGATAAGCTGGGGTGATGGAGAAGATCTGGGGGGTGGGGGAGAAAACAATTCCTCCAGTTCTGAGCCATTAAAAAAATATCTTTTCTGAATGAGCTTCCAGGATGGGAGCTAAAGATATTATTTATGAGGGAGTGGGGACAAGCACAGAATTTCTCTTTGAAATTGAAAGAGCTCTAGGTTTTTTCCCCTAAATTTGGAAGTCAAAGACAGTCGAGCTGAAGTCTGTGCATGCAAAATCAATGCAGTATCTGATTTTACTCATCCCTTTGCCAAAAAACATACACCTGCGTGAGCACACATGCGCGCATACCCACCCACCGCATACAGAAGACTGCTGGCCAGGCTCCCTTTCCAGACTGTGGACTTGAGCAAATGCTCCAGCTGGGAGGAGTCTGATGGGCGGTTGACACAGAATCCTAGAAGATAACCCATTTCACAGAATCATCGGGTGGGGAGGGACCTCGGAAGTCATCTAGTCCAACCCCTTGACCAGGGCAAGAATCCGCAGACCATCCCAGACAAATGGCTGCCCCACCTTGTCTTGAAAAGCTCTAGGGATGGAGCCCCTACGACTTCAAGAGGCAGGTTGCCCCCTTGCTTGAAGTTTCTCCCCGTCAGGAAATCTGATTTCAAGGTTGGATCTCTCAAAGCTTCTCCTCGTTGGCTCCTGTCCTACTCTTGGGCACCGCTGAGAATAAATCTACCTCCTCTTCGCTGGGGCAGTCCTTCATGTATCAGAAGACTGCGAAGATGTCTCCCCTTCGCCTTCCCTTCTCTCAGCTTTATTTATTTTGGATTTATTTCATTTCTGCCCCATAACTGGGCACATAAAATCAGAGGAATAAGGTTAGGCTTCTTGAGAAGACGGTAATGGAAGAAGATTTTTTGGGTTTAATCTTCCTGGGGCAGGAGGTAGGCTTAAACACACCCTTTTGGATAACTGAGGCTCCTAAAAGGGCCTAAATTATTATATTTTTTTAAAGAGGTACAGGATGGAGTATTTTTCAGGGTTCCAGGCCCTTCCCCACCATCCTCTACCTTTTTAGGAGAACTTTTATTCACCAGCATCTCCAGTGCTTAGGGGTCTCTTTGCTTTCTGTTTTATACAGCTTCCCAGAGGCTTCAGACTTTAAATCACAGCTCTTCTCTAGAAATCCATATTTTACATTTGTCTGCCTGGCGGGGTATTTATATGAGCCGGATTCCAAAAGTTCCTCAGGGGCGCCGGGTTGCCTACCCTGAGTGGACCAGGTCACAATTGAAAGGAGCTTCTGGTTTCTTCCTGACCTATAAAGATTTTCTTGAGCTCAGCTGTGCAGGATGGAGATTTTTAATGCCAGAATCTTTCCCCCCAACAGGTAGGGAATTCTGGGGGCTGTAATGGCCCCTAGAGAAAAGGCAGGATGTAATGCAACTTATACAATATTTTTATGCCTGCCTGCCTGCCTGCCTGCCTGCCTGCCCTGCCCTGCCCTGCCCTGCCCTGCCCGCCCGTCTATCTATCTATCTATCTATCTATCTATCTATCTATCTATCTATCTATCTATCTATCTATCTATCTATCTATCTTTATTAAAGTTTTAAAGAGGCAAGGTAAAAATGAACACGAAGTAATATTTAGAATAAAAAGAGGGGGGAAAAGATAAGAAAAAGACAAAGCCAGAAATGCAGGGGAAAAAAAGAGAAAGAAAGAAAATATAACGAAGTGACTTCTGATTTTCTTTTACAACAGTTATAAGTACAAATATAAATTAACCTCTTACTCCATGGTTATGGCTTTACTTACATTTTTTCTATAATCTATTTTTTTCCCTAATCATCAAAACCACATATCGTAATATTGCAATCTATACAACACTGGGATAAAATTTATTTCTGGGGGCATGCATCCCCAACACGACATTTCAAGGGATTCCTTCTCTTCGTGCTAGAACCCTCCAGTGTTTTCCTGGGAGTAAACCCCGTGAAACAGCAGGATTTAATGCCTGCATAAAGAACCAGAGGCTTCTTTTACAGAAGATGCTGCAGAGAAGTGGAGAGTGCTAATGCTAAAACAAACAAAAAAAATACTCTTGAAAAATAACAGAGCAAGAACTTTGCTCCCTGCATTTCATCCACTTGCCAAAGCTCAGATCATTTCATCTTTTTTCCCTCCCTGCTGCTTTAAAATTGTAAGTTTTGGGGTGAATGTGCTCTGTCCCCCTTGGCCTGCTTAAAGGCACATTTCCACGGGCCCAACAGGAGACGCATTTTGCACTTTTCATACCCAAATATAAACACCCCCCCAACTGAACCAAATGAGCATTGCAACTTTTCAGGCTTTGCGTTCGAGCCAAACACAGCCTTTGGCGAGGAAGTGCTTCTTCCATCTCAGTGTTCATTGTCCCCTCTTGAAACGAGCTTCCCTGCTAGTTAATCAACTCAGGTTCAAGTTGATTAATCTACTCACGGAGTTTATTGCCCCACCAGATTGAAAAGAGACCGTTTCCCCCAGGGCCCTCCTGCATGAGCAAGGGGGCAGACGAGAAATGATTTCCACCATTAGCCCACGTGCTGGCGGTGGAGTGGAGCGGGGGGGGGGGACGGGGATGGATTTGCACCCAAATAAATATCCATCCAATTTCCCCAGGTTTCCCTTCTCCCCACCTTGAACCATCAGCTCTACAAAATCTATTCCTTATCGCTGCTGCACAGCTCCAGAGAAATGGGAGGACTTAATGTTGTGCCCCCCATTTTTAATTATAACCTCATTCTCTTCCCACCCCCTCCGTGAAATGATTTATTTATCAGGGTTTGCTTTGGGGGGGTCTCTCTCTCTCTCTCTGGGGGAAGTGATAAGAGACCTGAATTGGGGGGGGGGGGAGAAAAGGAGCCTGAGAGATGAAAGGGGGGCATCATTTGCTTAAATTGCCTTCCCTGTATCTCTCTCCCTCTTCCCCCCTTCCCCACCATGCATCCAGGATTTACCAGCCGCTTCCACTGCTGCTAATTCAATAACCTGCTATATAATTATTCCATAATAAACTACTATTATCCGAACATTCGCTCAACAGCTGCGAGTGCTCCGAGCGCAGGAAGCAGGGCTCCCCAGGGGGGTGGAACTGGGGCAGGCTTGGTGAGGGGGCGGCCTCCCATTAAGCCCATCCTCCACCAGAGGATTTGGCAGGAGCGAAGAACGAGGCAACCCCCCATCTCTCTCTCGCTCTGTACATATCTGCTGATAATACAGGTTTGTAAACCGGAGCTCGACTAATCACCGCTGGTGAGTAAAGATCACCTCCAGCCTGCCGAGCACAAAAGCTCTTACACAAAGCAGATAAACAAACCAGCGGTCCTCTTCTTCTTCCTTTCAGGCTCTTCTTTCTTCCACAGCGGATCCTAGATGGGGGGGGGCTTGGGGAGAGGGAGGCAGGGACGGAGGCAGCTGTCTCACCGTTCTCAGAGCCACCCGGCTAAAATTTGCACAACACGTTTGGACGGCAGCAATTCCCAGAAAAAAACATGGAAGAGGCCGTGGTGATTCCCATTTTACAGGTGGAGAATTTAACTTCTTCGTTTATCATTTCAGTGTACAGGTGGTCCTCAACTTATGACCATTCGTTTAACAACCGTTCAAAGTTACGACAGCACTGAAAAAAGTGACTTACGACTGGTCCTCACACTTAAAAGTGTCGCAGTGCCCCCACGGTCATGTGATCACGATCTGGGTGCTTGGCAACTGGCACGTATTTACGACGCTTGCAGCGTCCCCGAGTCACGTGATCACCATCTGCAACCTTTCCAGGGGGCTTCTGACAAGCCAAGTCAATGGGGGAATCTGGATTCGCTTAACCACTGCAAAAAAGGTTGTAAAACTGGGTGTGACTCACTTAACAACCGCATCGCTAAGCGACGGAATTTCCTGTCCCACTTATGGTTGTAAGTCAAGGACTACCTGTATAAGGCTACTGAATTCACAGGATCCTAACTTCCCATCCCGACAAAAACATTCTTGCTAATGGATTTCACCCTGTTTTCTACTTTTCTTCCTATATACATGACCTAACTGGGGAAAACGTAAACCAGAGACTGAACACTGACCCACAGGTTCCTGCTTTAAATCTGCTCCACTGCTCTGAATATTGAAAAGCAGCCTGGGGTGAGATTCCCCTTCGATTCCAAAGGTACCTACCTACTGGCACACCAGCTTCTACAACCTAGCACTCTCCAGGTGTGCAAAATGTCAGCTCTTAAATCACCAGCCTGACCCATTGAGAGGGTGAGAGATAAAAGGAAGGCTACTTTAGACACTAGTCAATTCCTTGCCATCTTCCAAATGGCTGAAGGGAAGAAGGGATGGATTTCAGCTAGACAGTGCCCCAGGGCAGGACAAGAACCAACAGGTGGAAGCTTTAGAGGGGCAGACTCAAACTCAAAATCAGGAAGAATTTCCTGATCTTGAGAGCTAAGAAGCAGAGGACCAGCAGGTCTCCTGGAGTCATGGGGGCTCCATCCGTGGAGGTTCTCAAGCCAAGGTGGGATATCTATTTGCCTGGTCTGAGATTCCTGCACCAGATGACCTCCAAGGTCCCTCCCAACCCTATCCTCCTAGTCCAATGCCAGAGGCCTCCAGGAAGCTCATAAGAACCCAATCCAAGAAGGATGCTGAGCAACGGGAAAGAGCGTTGAGAAGAACCACCAAGGTGTTGAGGGGCCTGCAGGCAAAATCCTACAAAGAGCAATTGGGTCTGTTTAGCCTAAAGAAGAGAAGGTGAAGGGGAGACATGACCGCAGTCTTCTAGGCCTTGAAAGGCTGTGGCAGGGAAGAGGGGGTGGATGTATTCTCAGTGGTGCCCAAGAGCAGGTCAAGAACCAATGCACGGAAGCTTTGAGATCCAACCTTGAAATCAGGAGGCATTTCCTAACTGCGAGAAACATCAAGCAGGGGAACAGCCTGCCTCTTGAAGTCATGGGGGCTCCATCCTTGGAGCTTTTCCTGCTCTGGGGAGGGGGCTGGACTAGATGACCTCCAAGGTCACTCCCGACCCATTGATTCTATGATTCCCTAGATCAGTGTTTCTCAACCTCGGCAACTTGAAGATGTGTGGACTTAAGCTTCCAGAATTCCCCAGCCAGCATGGCTGGCTGGGGAATTCTCGGAGTTGAAGTGCACACATCTTCAAGTTGCCGAGGTTGAGAGACACTGCCCTAGATGAATGTGAAAAAGCTGCAGGAAATAAACTGCACCAAACCAATTTTGGGCTCCCACCACAATTTTGGCTATGACTTGAGCAAAAGCCACCAGTGGGACTGCAGCGAGCTGCATTTGCACGCTAGTGCTGTTGAGCGTGCACCAACATGATTCCCGCTGGTGCCTATGCATGCAAAAGCTGCTGGGGATTTCGACAAGAGGGCTGGATTTTGGGGAACGGTGGCTGGCCCAGCGGCTCCTCACCTTTTCCAAAAACCTCCTGTAAAAGGCCAGGCTTGACCTGGTAAATAACATCTCTATGGCGAGTACAAACCTAACAAAAACCCTTTACAAATACACCAAGATTCTTCAAGATAAAATGTTTTTCGAGAGGCGTGGGGGTGGGGGGAGAAATGAATTCAGTTTCTTGTTCTTTGCTGGTTCAAAATGTCTCCTACTTACCTCCCAAACTGCTAAACGTCCACTAGCGACAGAGGGTCCCTCCAACGTGGAGCCCTCGGACCTAATGTGGCACCCTTGGACCCGTTTCCAATGCTTTGGGAGAAATTCAAACACCACCAGGCGCAGGGCTGGAAGCTGTAAGACGCCTGCAAATCTTGACATGCCCCAAACTGGGGGAAAGATCACAACGAGTCAAGCAAAGCTGCCAGAAAAGGGTGCCTGCTGGTTATTGCAAAATAAACACGGAAAAAGAAAAAGAAAAGAGGCCCCTTTGGCTGTTTTGGTGGCTTCCACCCCTCCTCCCCGGCTGCACACTTGCAGGATCACTCGGAAAACATAAAACACCTGTTAGCTGGAGAGCCACCAGACGCCTGGCAATTAAGATGGGATAATTTCAGGAAGAAGCGATCGACGGCACAGAACTTCAGAAGCCAATGTAGCTGGGGATTAGGCAGTTTAGTAGTGAAGCTCCTTTTTTGATTAGTAAAGGAGAAATCAGATCATATAAAATAAAATACAATACAATAACTCACACCCAGAGAAGCAGAAACGAGTGCTAGACAAACTGTCAGGGATGAAAGAATAGCTGAATCAAGGAACCATCCAGGAAGAAGCTCACCCCAATCGAGACGGGCAGGGCGAACAGCTATACCACCAGCTATGCCACGGCTATAAACCACCAGCAAACTGTACTCCTCCTTGCACCGATGATGTTCCCTAGCCTGGTAACAAAACATCTGTGGGAAAACTGCCACGCTCAGAGAACCCCAAGAACCCAACAGTTCCATCCTAAAAACTATTAAAACAGTTAAAACAGAATGCAAAAAAGAAATTAAATACAGACAGCAGCCAAGAGATATTATAATGCCCAGAGTCACCCCACAGTGAGATGGGCAGTGACAAATTTGAAATATAAATAAATATAAGTATAAATAACCTGTCAGTGTCAACATAACCAGGGAACGGGGCCTATCGCACACTCAGGACCCCAGGCCTGGGCAAATCATGGTCATCTTATAACTCACTGTGTGTGAGTTGGGCGGCCATATAAATTTGCTAAATGAATAAACAAACACTGATCTACAGTGAGATTACAGCGAGATCTCCATCTTCTTGATTTGTATACTGCTTTTATCAATTTGTGAGTTGTGATTTAATCGGGGGTATTTATATTTTTATTGTTTTTATTGTCTTGGTTTTTAATTGCAAGCCACCCAGAGTCACCCCCTGGAGGAGATGGGTGGCACATACATTTAATAATAAAATAAAATGAAAAATAAAGATCTAAAACAGGGTCAGGATGAAGCTTACACCTCTTGGTGTAACCTTTCCAGGCAGAATTGATTCAGAAAGGCAGAAAGTGATTGAAAATTTCAAACAGCCTCCCTTCAGCAAAACATATGCCCCCCCCCCCCCCAAGTTTGGAAGGACACCTTGACGTTTTGTCTCCTATGATTTGGGACAGCCCCACAAGATATCCTTCCCAATTCCACGTTTGGCAAACATTCACTGAGCTAAATAAATCAAGTCAGCAACCATCAAATAAATAACTCCGTGCCCGAGGCATAGACTGCTTGTGGAATTGATACCTACACGTTTTGTTACAGAACACAAGTGTCAGAGCAGCAAAAGAAACTAACTGCAGGGGTTGAGAAATCCACCCCCACTTCAGAGCCTGTATCTTGCCGCTCAATGCTGAACCACGCACAACCCACGAGGCCACACCAACATGCAAACAGTAACCCCCTGCCCCCTGGATTAATCAGATTTTAAACCAAAATGGTGCTAAGAAACAAAATGAAGAATTGGGGGGCTACGTGTAATGGCATGTGGGAAAGACCTTGGGAGATTGGGCCAAGAGACACTGCCAAGGGAACGTTCAGATAAGAGAGGGCATAGCCCACAGCTGCATAACGGGTGGAGAAAGAAACTCAGAAGGGACCCTCCCTAGTTTCTCAGGCAGTAAAGGAGACGGGGGAGATTTGTACTTCCAGACTTGCAAGTTTCTGTTCATGTAGCCTTACAATAAAGGAGAATTAGCTCCTGGTTGTGATTCCTATCTGGTTTACGCCACGAGGCCAAACCTAACTGTACTACGGGTACAATTAGCGTGGGCTCCACCAGCTTTTTAAAGCAACTAGCAGGTTTGGGGATGGGCAGTGAATCCTAACTGGATCTCGTGGACTGGTTAACCCTTTATGGTCAGTAATGTCTCCAGACTGGATAGAGGTGGGTTTTGCTTCTGAAAACAAGCAAAACCCCCACCCCTATGCAAACAGCAACTCAAGGCCCAAACTAGATTAGCTCTCTTGCAATGTATTTTAAGAAGATATTCTTGGAATTGCTTTGCCTGCATTTTATTTAGCCCTTCCTGGCAAGACACCCCCCCCGCCCCCCACTAAATGGAGGTCTGGTTGGGATGGATCAGGAGAAAGGCTGGGTAACCTCCTTTAGTTTGGACTATCGGCCAGTTAATCATTCTTCCTCTGGATTCATTTTGTCATATACACCGATACAAAACCAGAGCTTTTGAAGTGTCAAAATGCCAGTGGCCACGAGAGGGCAGGAAAGAGTTTTCTGTGTCTCTCCGTTGCCCCCTCGTGGCCACTTGGAATATGGCGGTCCAGGTAGAGGAACCCCGTATAAAATAAGACAGTGTTGTCCAAACTTGGCCACTTTAAGATGAGTGGACTTCAACTCCCAGAATTCCCCAGCCAGCATGGCTGGCTGGGGAATTCTGGGAGTTGAAGTCCACTCATCTTAAAGTGGCCAAGTTTGGACAACACTGAAATAAGAGATTCAAAGATCACCATTCCACACTGCTTTTTAAAATGAGGAATGGCATTTGTGGGGGGTGGAAGTAATCTTATTTTTCATTTGCAGCAATGTTGTCAAGCAGAATCAGTAATTAACTGAGTGAGTGGTGACTCCCTGCAGTTGTCTCTTCTCTGGGGCCCAGTTGGAAAAACTGAAGTTCCTCTCAATAGTCCATTACAAGGTCTTCAGGTTCAAGGGTTCCACGGATATTTTGTGAAAAGCAGCCTTTCTCCTCCTGGCTGCCATTCAAAGGGACTCCAACTCCCATCGCTGCCATGTAAAACATATAAAACGTCCCTGGTGGGTAAAACAAAGGAGGGCATTGATGTGGGACTACGGGATTTATAAACACATCTGGACAACAGCAGGCTGGGAAAGACTGATTAAAGGTGCTTTCACGAATACATATAATTACAGTCCAGATTTAGTCGCATATGCGATCTGTGATTTTATGGAGAGCGTAGATTAAATCAGAGCCTGCGGGCGTAAGGAATAAAGCCGAACCACAAATGATTATGTGAGAACAGGCAGGAGAAGAAAATAACTTTCCTTATTTTACTCCAGAACTGTTTAAGGAACTTTTCATTCTTTCAGGCCAGGCCAGGAAGCAGCATTGGGCTTCCACTTTTATCGCGTTCGCCTTGGGGGGAAAATCTGTTCGCCTTTGGCGACCACACTCGGCTGCCCGCTTCAACCAAGTTCCCTGAACTTTCTGTGACCGATGCAAGGGCTTAAGGAGTGAAAGAAATTGAATTGTCTGCAATGCTGACCAAATCACATTTTCCCCCACCAGCTGGGCTATAGGAGTGCCATGTATTCAAGAACTGCAACCCGTTACAATGCAGAATCCGGAGAGAGAACAAAACGACAGATTATTCTCTGCTTCTTTAATGCTTGTAAGAAGCGGCTTCATAAAGGAAAAAACTTAGGGGTGGCGAAAAAAAATGAGTTAAAATGCTCCGTGAATTTTAGCGCGTTGCTGAAATGTATGCGCTGCAGACAAAGGATCTACCTCTGCATGCGGGGGGGGGGGGGGAGAGGCAATTTGGTGCAAAATGTTCGAAAAGGAAACTCTTCGAAACACACGCGCGCACGCACAAATTCACCATGGTTCACCGAGTAGAAAAATGCTGATTGGCATCAATTCTCAGATGCCATCAGGCTGCAGTGGGACCAAGAACCAGGTTGGCAGATGGAGAGGAAGGGGTGGGGCATATGCAAATGAGACTCTGCCAGGAGCCAATGAGAGGAGAAAGATAAAATGAAGATCCAGAAGCTTAAGAAATCCATTCTTAATTTAGAGCAGTGTTTCTCAACCTCGGCCACTGTAAGAGGGGTGGACTTCAACTCCCAGAATTCCCCAGCCAGCATGGCTGGCTGGGGAATTCTGGGAGTTGAAGTCCACCCCTCTTACAGTGGCCGAGGTTGAGAAACACTGATTTAGAGTTACTCACCCACTGGCTTCCTGAGCACATCTTTCTCCTTGCGTTTCTACCAGCGCATTTTGCTTCTATGGGAAAATTCATGCCTTCGATGGGATTAGCTTTGTGGCTCTTGGTTCTGACCTCCCACAAACCGTTGGGAGATAAATCAGGGAAGCTGTACCTTTAAATCAGTGTTTTTCCAACTTGGCCACTTTAAGATGGGTGGACTCCAACTCCCAGAATTCCCCCCTTAGCATGGCCTTTGCTGAGGATTCTGGGAGTGGAATTCCCCAATCTGGAAGTTGTTGTGGATGAGACACACTGATTTAGAAAATGAACCCAATTTCCTGTGTTTGCAAAATGCATTCGTTGGGTTCATCTCATGCAGTGTTCTTCCATCTTGGCTACTTTAAGATGGGTGGACTTCAACTCCCAGAATTCCCCAGCCAGCATGGAAAGGTCTCTGGAATGTCCCGCCGCTAGATTCGTATTCAACAAAGAACCCTGGAATGAAACCAGTGTTTTTCAAACTTGGCAACTTTAAGAAGGGTGGAATTCTTGAACTCAACTCCCAGAATTCCCCAGCCAGCATGCATGGACTTCAGCTCCCAGAATTCCCCAGCCAGCATGGAAAAGTCCCTGGAACTTCCTGCCACTAGATTCATATTCAACAAAGAACCCTGGAATGAAACCAGCATTTTTCAAACTTGACAACTTTAAGAAGGGTGGAATTCTGGAACTCAACTCCCAGAATTCCCCAGCCAGCATGCATGGACTTCAGCTCCCAGAATTCCCCAGCCAGCACGCTGCTACAAGATGTTATTGCAAAGGCCACTGGGCTTTGAAGAAGAAGATGTCTCCCACAGCCACCCGCAAGGCAGCCCCTTCGCCTGGAAGAGGCGGCGCATTTAAGCCCCTCATTCTCAAAGGCTATTCCCAGAAACGCAAAGCTGTCTCGGCGGCCCCTCAGAGGCAGGGGGTGACATCCGCGCCCCTTCCCCAGACGAACTCCCCTCCGCGGGCAACTATAAAAAGATTAGCAGGGACTACAGGTTTGGGGCATCATATTTCCTCTCCTGGAAGGAGACACACGCAGTCCGTCTGCCAGCAGAAGGCCGTAAAACCGTCTAGCCAAGCCGCACGGACCACCCGATATCCCCTTTCATCCCCTCCGGTCCCCGGCCCGCTCTCTCCCAGGGACGCCAACCCGGGTCTTCGGCGTCTCGGTCGTGCCGAGCTCTGCTCCGAGTGGTTGCTCTTCTGCTTTCAGAGAAAGAAGAGAAGGGCCCCCCCAAAGGACCCCCTGCCAGGCCCTGCAGTGCAACCAAAAGCCGTCTGGGATGGGGTTAAGGCGTCCCGGGGTCTGCATCCCGCCTTCTGCAGTCTCTCAGAAAGTTTCCAGGGGTCCTTCTCTCCCAGGAAGTCTGCAATGGAAGTTTTGGTCCAGTAGCATTTGGGAAGGGGGGGAGGAAGAGGAGGAGGAGGAGGAGGAGGAGGGAGGGAGGAAGGAGAAATGGAGGAAGGGAGAAGGGAAAAAGAAGAAAGGAGAAAGGGAAGAGGAAGAAGAGGAAGAGAAAGGGAAAGGAGGTAAATGGATGAAGAAGGGAAAGGAAAGGGGGGAAAGGAAAGGGAAAAAAAGAGGGAGGAACAGGGATAGGAAAGCAATGGGAAAAAGGGAAAGGGAAATGATAGAAGGACGTCCTTTGAACTGAGCATAAATTCTGGTGATTGCATGGATGTAATTTTCTTGGCAATAATACGCATGTGGTTTGCTCCCATCTCCTTCCATAATCTTTCTCAACTTTTCCGTCTACTCCTCAAGGCTGGGATTAGCTGGTGGTCTCCCTTCCAAGTACCCCATAGAGATTAAAGCTTTTTAAAAACTCTTGCTCGGGAGCTGCGTTCCAGGATGCAATCAGAAGAGGCAGGATTAGGTTTCCCTTCACACCCTGGCTGCGGCCACACACTTTTACCATTTTTTTGGGTAATACATTAACCTGCGGCCACACACTTTTACCATTTTTTCACACAATACATTAACCTATCAACTAATCAATCTGGGTTCAAGCTTCACATATTACACAAACGCAGCTGCTGGGTCTGCCTGACGTAGTTTTGCAAGTTGTGCAAATGTGCTAATAAACACACATCCCCAGCCAATGCACTCTGGATATACAGTGCCTGCGTTCCCACGGCCAACCCTTCACTAATTGCCTTTTAACAAATCAATGTTTGGCTACGAACTCAAAATGGTAGTGTGCCAAAAAACAGTAAAAAAAAAAAAAAAAAGAAACTTTTCCTGGGTTCCCACAACCCCACTGATCCAATTCAATTTTAACCTGGCCTAGTGAGTCGTGTGAACCCAGCCAACCAGTGTCAGGGAGAGGCGGGTTGCGTTTTCTTTCAAAAATGTTGCCTCTTTTTATCATGATAGGCCTACCTCCCTTCTCTTTTTACCAGGCCAAGCAAGCATCTTTTTCAGGTTTCTCACCCACTGTATCCTAATGCTAAATTGGGCAGATTTTACTTTACACATGCTCAGAGAAAACGGAGAGAGGGAGGGAGGCGACTCTGCAAATTGCACGGCAGTTTTGTGGAAAACAGACCTCACGGCTCCAAGATTAACAGGGACAGGTAATTGGGAAAGGTGCATTTGTTCTCTGAAACTCTAGGAAATGGGTACTCTTACCTTTTCACAACAGCCTTGCAAGGTAGGCTCAGGTGAGAATAAGGGATCAAACACCATGTCATGGGTTTTGGGAGTGTGGTTTGAATCTGGCTCTCTCTGGTCCAAAATTGTTCAAGACAATTTAGTTCACTGGTTCAAGGACAGACACCCATTTCTGGACCCCTTTCCTATTTGGGGTTTTGAGAGATGCGGCATGCATTCGCACAAAATGGTTGTTCTGCTGGGCCACACTCATAAAACATTCCTTTTTCAGAAGGCAAATAAATACACTTGCCTAGCCCTTGATTTGGGATGCAGGGAGAAGATGCACGTTTTGCAAAGGCATTTTAGGGAGGGAGCTATTTTTATTTTTAATTTTTAACCCCGCCTGAAAAGTTAGTTCGGGGTTTTATGAATGCTGTCGGACCACCAGTCTTCGCAATTTCTCAGCCGTTTTCTTCTCCAGCCAAAGAGGCATCTGCTTCTCTGCCTTATTCTCAGCCTGCTTGAGAATTTCTTTGGCATTTCTCTGGGCGAGAATTTCGAGCCTCCTTTATTGCTGGGGCTGGCGGAAGGATACACAGGCGCTGAGGCTGCTTTTGTTTTCCCACCCTCAAAATTCCACCCAAATTCTCTCCGACTCTGAACAGAAGTTCCAAAGATTTTCTTTTGTCTCATTCAGCGTCGCTCAACCTTGGCCACACTTGAAGTGGTGTGGACTTCAACTCCCAGAATTCTCCAGGCAGTAGGCTGGGAGCATTCTGGGAGTTGAAGTCCATGCATCTTACAGATGCCAAGGTTGAGAAGCATTGTAATTGAAGGAGACTGGACGGGGGGGGGGGGGGGGAACAATAGGAGATGCCTGCATTTTCCTTCCAAATAAAAAAAGAAAATAGCAAAAAAAAAAAAAAAAAAAGTGGGAACTAACACAATGATGGTCCCCCCCTCCAAGTTTATCCCTTTCCCATTCTCAGCACCCACGATGCTTCTCCTTCGGTGCCCAGTTGCCACTCTCAAAAGGATCTTTCTGCGCTCCACGCGAATGCAGAATTTCCTCCTCCATTTCCACCCAATTAGCTGCACGAAGCTGTTCTGAAATGGGCGAAGGCTGTTTCGGATAAAGACGCATAAAATCAGGCGACGTAAGACCGGAGCGCGACGCAATGAACGCCTGGATGTTCGCACCGGTGGCTTTGCTGCAAAAACGTGGAGGGGGTGTGTCAGATTTTGATTCCCCCCTCCCTCTGTTTCGAGGCCATCTTCCCACATTGCCCTTTATAGCATCATTATCATATATCCTTTCTAGAATATATATTATAGTACAGGATTGTACGGTAGCTTATGTTTTAAATCATCTTTCTTTGCAGTGGTGGGGTTTGCAAAAATTCTAGCTGTCAATATCGGTCCTCGGAAGCCATCTTTTGGAAAAAAGGGGGGTCCCCCTTCCTTTGTTCCTTTTTTAAGCTGTTAACTCCCCTGGATGGTTCTCTTGGTGTTAAAGTATCAAAACATACTATAAGATAGCATTATACGTTGTTGTAAGCCAGTGTTTCTGAAACTTGGCAAGTTTAAGATATGTGGACTTCAACTCCCAGAATTCCCCAGCCAGCCATGCTGGCTGGGGAATTCTGGGAGTTGAAGTCCACATATCTTAAACTTGCCAAGGTTGAGAAACACTGTTCTAAGCCCTGATGGGAACGCACAAATGAGAAGCTGTAAAATAAATTATCGTGAACCAAGTCGCGTTCGTTCATTTCTGACAAGCGCAGGGGACAAAATCGCCAGCCTTGCTAACAGAAGCCCACAACAGCTATTAATCTGGGTTGGAGGGTGCTGGGTTTGATCGGCGGAGAAGGATCGCCTGCACAGAATTTCTGGTCGCCCTAGGTTACCAGAGACTTTGTACAGAAAAGTTTTCACTTATTCTTTTTACTCAGCTGTGGATTGCATTGAGATGGGCGGCCGTACAAATTTCGTAAACAAGCGGGCAACAGATATTTTTACTATTTATTTATTTATTTAGCAAACGCAGAGAGAATTTGCTTAATCAATGCAACGACGTTTGCATCAAAGACATTTCTTTGATATCAAAATAAACACTGCCAGATTCCCCTTCCCGAAGCCTCAGAACGGGCTTCCTTGTTCACCGTGGGAAGGCTACAGAAAGTTGGGTTTGTTTGTTGATTTACAGCCATCTTTTATCCCACCACCATCTGAATCGGCTCTCGGCAGTGGAGTGTCGCGAGTTCAAATCCCCCGGGGACAAAACATCCAAGTGAATGCTAGTGGCCCTTGGAAGGAAGGCTGAAATCCAAACTGCCTGTCTGTGGATTTTTCTCCTCCTCCTCTCCTCTTCTCCCAAGACAGTACCGTAGCTAGTAACCTTTTACGTAATATTTACAAGACCCGGGCCATTCTAGTGCGCTTTTGAACACTGCACAATCGAAGGCATGAATTTTCCCATAGAAGCAAAATGCACTGGTAGAAATGCAAGGAGAAAGATGTGCCCAGGAAGCCAGTGGGTGAGTAACCATAAATCAGTGTTTCTCAATGTTGGCAACTTTAAGATGGGTGGACTTCAACTCCCAGAATTGCACAGACCAATCATCCTATCTAACAATGTACTTCCGGCACATCGGTGCATTTCTTCAGAAAAGGGGTGAACTAGAAATAAACAAAACTTTTCCTGGGTTCCCACAACCCCACTGAATCACAAGGCGGACGTGCAAGCGATTGTAACTCTAATCCCACCAACCAATCTGAGTCTCCCCCACTCACTCCTGTCTCCGTTTCCCAAAAGGAACATCTGCATTTTGCAATAGGTAAACAGTCATAGGAAGACAGTAGAATAAGACAGGAGGTTAATTTTGTGCAATAAAACAGTTTTGGGGGGGGGAGTCTTTGTGTCGGTGTTCTGCACCATATTAAGAAAAAACCTAACAATACCCCAAGTCCAAATAAAACTTTTTTGGAAGATCCAATTAAAATCAGTGGGGCGCAGCCAAAAAGCATGTTTATAAGGAGGTTAATAAAGGAGAGGTGCGGGTTTATTAAAAAAAAAAAAAGCAGGGAGATACATGGAGTGTGCAATTGCTTGGATTAAGAAAGGGGGGGGAGGAAAATCAGAAGGGGGGGAATGATTTCTCCAAGTTCAGAAATCAAACCAGTCCCATCTGGTGGAACCGGAGGCGAGAGATGGAGATCCGCGGCTGCTTTAACCGGAAGCGGATCCAGGCCAAGAAGCGGAGAACGAGTTTTTTTCCATTATTTTGAGAACCGGCGAGTTATCCATCAAGCCGGCCCACAAAACGTAAGGAGGCGAATTCACAGCAGGAATGCGAGGGGGTGATCGAAAGAGATTAGGAAAAGACAGATGCCGAGGGAGTGGAAACAGGGCGAGAGAATTTTCTCTCGGCACTTTAATTTATTTATTATTAAATTTGTATGCCGCCCATCTCCCCCCAATGGGCGGCTCACAGTTAAAATCAGAAACCCCGTCAACAATGAAAAATCCCCCATAAATAGTTAAAATCAATTAATCCATTCAAAATCAAATAGAGACAAATGTAGACTTTGCAGAGCTCCAGAGGCTAAACACCAGGTATCTGCCCTGCTGCCCGAAGAAAATCCAGTCGACAATCCCCTCCCACCCCGCCATAGATACCCCAAGCCAGAAATCAGAAAACTTTCTTTCTTGGAGACGGAGATTGTGAATGGACAAGCACACTTATGACATCCTCAGAGTTGCACATGCAACCCGTAAAGAAGGCTGAGAATCTCTGCTGAAGCCCTCTTTGCTCTCGGCCTCACCCAGGACTAGAAACTTGTGCCGAGAATCTCTGCTGAAGCCCCCTGGGTTATTACAATTTCACAGTTTGCTCTCTGCCTCACTAAGGGCTAGAAACGTGTGCTTTTCCCTGACTCCAGGAAAAGCAGAGATTCCCGAGGGCTTAAGCACAGATACACACACGCACAGAGCCTGCTGCCAATATTGCTGGCTTTCGTTTCTAAGCTCTTACAAAGCTTCTGTTCTCTTTGAGAGTACAGTAAATAGAAATTTGCCCCAAAGTCTTTCATTCCAGAGCAGGTCGTACATTTATTTATGCAGAGAAGAGAAAAGCCATGCCTGAACAGAAACCACCAAGCCTTTGTAACCAGCTTTCCTCTTGAGAAAATGGTTTTATTATCAGAAAGGGAGTGAAAGGAGATGAGATGAGATGGGGTGTGTGTGTGTGTGTGTGTGTGTGTGTAAGACAGAGACAGACACAGAGAGAGAGAAGAATGACACATTGTTCATTTATGCCAACCAGGCCTAATTCATCCCTAAACCTAATGCATGAATCATGAATGAGCGGTTGCGTTCACATGCACCCTCTAAAGTTGGCTAAAATGGCATTTAAGTTTGCTGCTCAGCCTGGCACCAACATAGCCCTTCCCTCAGCAAGCTGAAGCCAGAAATGGATCTGCTTGCTTTGATGGGGCACATAACCTCAGCACAGCCTTTGTGCTTTGTTAACCCAGGTTTAGCATGTTGTGTGAATCAGGCCAACCTCTCTCCCTCTTTCTCCGTCTTGTTTCCATTCACTAAGCATAGGCAATCCGTAAGCAAGAGTCAGGAATCTCTGCTGGAACCCCCTGGCTTGACTATTACAGTGTCACACTTTGCTCTCTGCCTCCATGAGAACTAGAAACGTGTACTTTTTCCAGACTCCAAGAAGAACCCAAGGAAAAGCAGAGATTCCCAAGGGATGAAACACACACACACACACACACACATCTCCACGCACACATAGTAAACTTCGTAAAACTAGCTGGGTTTGGACAACATGCCGGATGTAGCTGAAATGGGATTAATGTTGTTTGTGGTTAATGTGCCGTGAGAACATGCTGGCCTTAGCAAGTGGGGTAACCTGGGCAGGTTAAGCCCTAACATGGGTCTAATGCGAGCAAAGCTGTTGTGTTTCCTTAACCCAGGTTTAAAATCAGGAGTCGAGGAACAACCCCTCTGCCGACTTGCTGATTTTGATGAAAGCTTCTACCTCTGAATAAAATTAGTGAGTCGGCAAAGGGGTTGTTCCCAGACGCCTTCTGATTCTTTGCCACCGTAAATTACCACAGTTCTCCTCTACAATAACCCAGGTTTCGTGTATGTGCGAAGCCGATCAATACACTGAAAAGGCTCATGACGGTGTGACCCCTAACTCCATCCCCAGCCCCCTTCTCAAGGCAGATTTTTCAGCAGGGGGCTGACCGTAGCCACCAGCCTCATTTATTTACTCCTTTATTGATGCACTGTGAGCAGGAAACTGAGCCAACTCCGGGAGGCAGCGAAGGACAGGGAGGCCTGGCGCAATATGGTTCCTGGGGTCACGAGGAGTCGGACACGACTGAACGACTGAACAACAACATTGATGCACTGATTTATTCGTTCGATTTCGGAGCTGCCCAGCTCCCAAAATAAAGCCCTTCTGCTTCATGAGTAAGACAGATAGAGAGCCACTTTGGTCTAGGACAATGTTTCTCAACCTTGGTAACTTTAAAGCGTGTGGACTTCAACTCCCAGAATTCCCCAGCCAGCATGGGAAAGAAAGAAAGAAAGAAAGAAAGAAAGAAAGAAAGAAAGAAAGAAAGAAAGAAAGAAAGAGGGAGGGAGGGAGGGAGGGAGGGAGGGAAAGGAAAGGAAAGGAAAGGAAAGGAAAGGAAAGGAAAGGAAAGGAAAGGAAAGGAAAGGAAAGGAAAGGAAAGAAAGAAGGGAGGGGGAAAAAAGAAAGAAGAAAGAAAGAAAGAAAGAAAGAAAGAAAGAAAGAAAGAAAGAAAGAAAGAAAGAGGGAGGGAGGGAGGGAGGGGAAATGAAGGAAAGGAAAGGAAAGGAGGGGAGGGGAAGAGAGAGGGGGAGGGAGGGAGGAGAAATGAAAGAAAGAAATGAAGGATAGAGACAGAAGGAAAGGAAATGAAAGAAAGAAATGAAAGGATAGAGAGAGAAGGAAAGGAAAGAGAGAGGGGGAGAGAAAGAGGGAAGGAAGGAAGGAAGGAAGGAAGGAAGGAAGGAAGGAAGGAAGGAAGGAAGGAAGGAAGGAAGGAAGGAAGGAAGGAAGGAGAATAAGGCAATGGTAAACAACTTCCATACAGTTTCGAAGAAAAGTATATGGATGGTCCATCTTGCATCCTGGTTCAAACCATTATGGTTGGGTTAAAAAAAAATGGAGCAAGGAACTGATTCAGCCCCACATGAGGAAGAGTCAACGTGTTCCTGAACTCAACCTAGTTTGGCATCGGAATTCATTCAAATTCAGCGATAGGTCAGTTTCCATGACTGAGGGTGGTCTGGATTCAAGCCGGGTCTCCCACTCCTAGTTCAGCACCTTCCCCACTACCCCGCCCTGACCCTTGGGCTAAGAGTGGGGGGACGGGCTCGGAGTCCCCCAGGGGCCTCCCTTGGCTGAAGGGGGACTGGAACCCAAGTCTTCCCATTTTACTCCAGCCTCCACTACACCATTTTGGCTGTCAAATTAACCCCAGAGTCCCTAATCCACAGACAGACTAAGGCAGTGTTTCTCAACCTTGGTAACTTTAAGAGGGGTGGACTTCAACTCCCAGAATTCCCCAGCTAGCATAGGTGGACTTCAACTCCCAGAATTCCATGCTGGCTGGGGAATTCTGGGAGCTGAAGTCCACACAACTTAATGTTGCTGAGGTTGAGAAACACTGGTTTAAGGTGGCAAAAAACCCAAAGGAGGCTGCTAGCCCCGTTTCCAACTAGCCAGTTTTATTCAAAGAAAATTCAAAGTTTTTGTGAGTTTTAGCCATCAGGCTCCTTCTGTGACTGTCTGGGAAGAACTGCTGATAGTCCCCCACTACTCCATGGCTGACTGGGGAATCCTGGGAGTTGAAGTCCACACATCTTAAGGTTACCAAGTTTGAGAAACACCGGACTAAGGCCCTGGGTGTTGAACCCAAGAAGAAATCCATCTGGACGCGACAGCCACACAATTCAAATTTACGCAAGGGGCAGACCAGACCGAAGCTTCAGGACCACAAGTTGTGTGAAAACAGCACGGATGTGGTCTCCTGAGATCCTCCCTGTCGTTTTCAACACAACCAAGGGTGGAAATGATTTAAAAGGGTTCCCTCTATGGGGAATTATTATAATAAATGTTTTGGATGTTAATTACATTTAAATGTGAATCAAGTGGGATTGTTTTGCTGTGGTCCAATCCACTTCTGTGCTGGCGTGATCCCCACTGACGACCACACGCCCCATTTAGTTTCTGTGGGGAGGCCAGATGAAGATTTGATCATGCAACCCACTGCAAAATTCACAACATCCTTTGGGGGTGCATGCCGGGAGAATCTTCCCCTCTTTCTGCACATCCCTCCCTTCTTTTCGTTAATTCTCCTTTCCACAAGAAAAGATCCGCTGTGCTGGTTTCAAAGCCCTGGAATTGTAGGATCAAACAAGCCCCGAATTTTGGCCGACGGGCTACAGACAACCAGAGGGAAAATCTTTGAGAACAGCTGATTTGATTTAATTTTGCGAGCTGCACGCTGATGCGCTCTCTGTGGTTCTCCACAGCCATTTCTGATCCCTGACCTTGTGGTCCAGAAAGGCCCTCCAAGATGGCTTACCATTTAAAACAGCCCTCACCAGAAATGATGCCTCTGATGTGTGGGAACTACAAGTCCCAGAATTCCAAGCTGGTACGGCTAGTCCCTGAACTAAGAGTTGTGGAAGTCATGTGTTTGGAGCTGCACTGGAGTGCACAGATAACCTTAGAGAAGGTATCCTATACCTTCATCTCAGGCACCTCCCATCTCTGTATCCTGTTTACAGGCAGTCCTCGCTTAACAACAGGAATTGGGACCGGAATTTCCATCACTAAGCAATACGGTCATAAAGTGTGACATCACACCACTGCATCGCTTAGCAATGGAAATTCCGGCGGTCCCTGTTGCTGTCGTTAAGCGAGGATCTCGGGTCGTTAAGCGAGGACCTCCTGGCAACTTCCTGCCAGCTCCAACAAGCAAAGTCAGTGGGGATCACAGAAAGCTACATCCTCTGAATCACAATCTTCACAACATCAGAACAGGATCTTTGAGGCATCTCCAGGAGGGTTGAATTGGTTTTCCTGCCCATGGCAGAGGGATGGACTAGATGATCTTTGAGGATGCCCTCCAAACCCCAATTCTGTGATTTTATCACATATATAGAAAATACAATATACCACGCAGGAGCATTCACCTGCATGAAGAAACTCCAGATAATTAAGAGACGTATTAAAAGAGGTCAGAGTAAAGTCTGCCAGAAATACACCCATCTAGGTTTTCTTGGCATCACAGAAGCGGCTTGTCGTAGCCTCCCTCCGGGATTTTTTTTCAATTCTCCAGTCCAGCCTCCAGTTCTAGGATCTCCTGGTGGCGTCCCATCCAAGGCCAAATAAAACTGAACCTGCTTATCCTTCAGGACCCAGCTATGATCTGCAAAACGCCATCAGCAACTGAGGCAGCACCCAAACACCTTCAGGAAAAGCCTCCGAACAGGGAGCGCAGGACGAGGGACCTCAGAGCGGGCTAGAAAAGGCCATGGCTGGCCCTCGGAGGCATTCCACGCTGCAACACTTTGTTGCAGGCAAAGATCGAGGCACTCCAAGTCTCTCCACTCAAAGGATCTTTGAGGCTGGGCAGGCGACCAAGCGGGGAGCGCCGCAGACAAGCGAGAAGATGCCTTCCAGCGCTGTGAAGCACACTTAAGACTCCTAATACCTCGATGCTTAAACCGGGATCACGGCTTCAAGGCGCCTCGCCCCCCCCCACCGCCGTGTACCCCCTCCGGCAGCTGATTTCCAGCTGCTGCAGTTGTTTACTCAGCCGAAGCCAAAGAGGGCAGTTGTTCCACGGGGTTTACGACAGACTAGGAAAAGAAAAATGCAACTGTTTTCCAAAAGTCTTTCCAGCTGTTCAAAAGAGGCACCCACAAGTGCCGATGGAGACAGGCCAGCTCTTCTTTTTTAATCATCCTCATCGTCGTCTTACACTGCCAAGCAGGGGGTGAACAAGCCACAGACCATGTGCAAGGCCGGGGTGCCAAACGTGGAGATGAAATGCAAAACTTCTGCGTGCAAATTCTTTTATTAAATTATTAGTATTGAAAAGAACTTCAAAGAACATCAGGGCGTTTAAAGCACCTGCTCGGTTTAATATATCTATTTTCTTTTATCTCCCCGCCCCCCCCAACAATTTTTAAACACGTCAGGTTCTTCGCTCTGGGATCCCCTTTACGTATTGTGGAGGCACAGTATGTAAAAATATATAAAAATTAGAGCCCTTTTGTTTCTGTTCCCTGGCAACTGAGAGGCAGAAACCCAGTGAAGTCTGGTCTAAGGCTGTCCCCAAAAAGCCGAGGCAAATAACTGCTCATCTCTGCTGTGTGCCTGCATCAAGTCACCGGCCCTCTCAGGTTGACTGCTTCTGAATGTGGAAGTTCTACAGCGTGGAATCCACGCTGGACTGGGGTTCTGCAGAGAGGATGGGAAAGCTGTACAGAAGAGACAACCTTGTAGCCACACAACTCAGAAGAGGCATGACCCACAGTATCCTCTCCAACTTTTCGAGAGATGCCTTCAAAGACTCACACCACCCAAAAGAAAAAAAGAGAGAGAGAAATTTAGACAGATGTTTTCCCACGGTCATTGTTCGGGAAGCCGGGTGAGTGAAGAGAAAAAAAAAACAACATTATCTGGCAGAGACCTCTCTGTTCCTTCTCCCCCCCCGCCCAGCAGATCCGATTTTTCACACCCTGGAAATGAGCCTTTTTCCCTTTTTAAAATTTTTGGGGGGGAACAAGACCTGTGAAGTGTTTTAAAAAGAGGGAGAAGCCGCAGCATTGCAGAAAACAATTGGGGAGAGGGCAGAAAGGATTCCATTTTTTGCCAATGTCACCCTGCTGGGGTGACCCCAATTTGGGCTACAGACCATTTATATCATATTATAGCCCCCCCTGAATCTGCTGGAGTGGGTGGCTATACTAAATTTAAATAATAATAATAATAATAATAATAATAATAATAATAATAATAATGGGGAGAAGGCTAATCTTTCAGGACTGGCTGGGACGAAGTGGGAAGCAATGCGCCAATTGTTAATCCCCACCCCACAAACTGTATTGCAAGAGAATTGGTGGCATGCCACAAGAGGCCTCTGCATGACTCACAACACTGGCATTGCTTTCTACCCTCTCATCTACATTACAGGAGGGTGCCCGGTGAGACTCTGAATGAGTCTCAGATCCGGGAAGGCTTCTTCCCAACCAGAAGCGAAGGGAACATCTGGTGTGTAGTTATAGAAAGCTTCCTGTGCATCGGCACACGATATATATGTAATAATAGTTTAACTGGTAATAATTTCACTCCTCAGGTGGAGACTCTCATCCAGTGTTTCTCAACCTCAGCAACTTTGAGATGGGTGGACTTCAATTCTCAGAATTCCCCAGCCAGCATGCATGGACTTCAACTCCCAGAATTCCCCATCCAGCATTTGTGGACTTCAACTCCCAGAATTCCCCAGCCAGCCATGCTGGCTGGGGAATTCTGGGAGTTGAAGTCCACACATCTTAAAGTTGCCCAGGTTGAAAAACAGGTGAGGGTGCCTGGCTGCTCAAATTTTAATTTTAAACCAGCTCTCTTTTCTATTATGCTACCTTTAGGCAGGTAGCAACAATTCCCTGGTCAATTATATTATTTACATTCCTCCAGCTTTGGCATACCGTTCTTGCACAGACTTTATTCCTTTGCATTGTGATGATAAGAGCGTTGCTCAGCTGAATACCACTGTTTTCTCGCCCGGGTAAGACACGGGCTCACAGAATCACAAAGTGGGAAGGGGAATAAAGAGGTCCTCCTGCCCACCCCCTTGCGCACTCTCTGTCCCTCGACAAGGATCCTATCGATTCTTCATCTGGTGGCCTCCGATTCTCTATGGATTTACTATGCTTTATTTCAGACCACTTTCCAAAGTCACGTTGGGTGGGCCGGAAGTGCTTCTGTATGAAATCAGAGCCTGTGGTCGCCTCCTGCTTGGAGTAGAAGTGGGGTCCCCATGAACCCAGAGATGTTCTTGAGATGTCAAAATGGGGGTGGGGGGGAGATAGAGACTGCAAATGAGACGATGCCTAATTTTTGGTGGCTTCAGTCGTATGTTTGAATCCATTCTGGACCCTCTCCAAAGAACAGACAAATGTGGAGAAGTGTACATGAGGAACAGGCTATAAAATGCAAAGAGTTTTCCTGATGCAACTCTGCATGATTTAAACAGCTGGGCATTGCCTCCTTCTTGCACCGAGCAGGCCAATTCCATCATGGCCTCTTTTCTGGGGGTGGCTGAAGCTTCTGTCTAACCGAGCACAGAGACACAGAGACAGCAGAAGGCCCCGCCCTTCGAAGAGGAAGGCTACCGCCACCCTGCATGAGTCACAGCATTGAGCTCCGCTCTTGCCCTCAAGGAGGTGCATGCGATGTGGTAACGCCTGTGGATAAGCAGGCAGTGGGCAGCTCTGAGGCTGAGCATGGCCCAAAGCTCCTTCTTAAAAAGTCTGCTTTGTGTGCAAAAATAAAATACAATAAAAAGTGCATGTTTAATCTATGGGTAGGATTAAAGGAACATTCCCTAGATCCTGCCATCTGGTGTAAGAAGGCCATGGGGCTGACGATCTATAAAATCTTCCTACATTTCTGTTTAACTCAGAACCATGAGGACTAGAAACTTCCTGTTTTGTCTTTAAGTAGCAATATCTATATGCCAAAGGTATCAGGGCTCAATATTCTTCTTTGTCTGGGACCCTGGAGAATCAGAGGAGAAACAAACTAACTCAACGTAGGATGACTTCCAAAGCCTGCCTCTAACTCTGGCTCCAAAACTTGCACATCACAGCTAGTTTGGGGACTCTATTCTGCCTGCGCGCAGGTTAAGCAGAGGAAAAAAGGAGGAAGGAATACGCAGCATTTAGCCCAAGTGCTGCTAGACTGGAGAGAATTGCACACGCTCCTCTCCCTTTCTCTCCTCTCCTTCCCGAGGGACCATTTCGTGTCTGTCTACTTTAAAAAAAAATCCAAACAAGTGAGAAATTGTCTATTTTAAAAAGGCAGAGATTGAAGGTACTTGGTAAGCAAACGAGCGAGAAAGGCAACGCGCACCTCACGCTGACACGTTGTGAACAAAGTAAATTAACTCTTATGTAAAGATTCCATTTTGCACACACACACACCCCGCGTTCAAGCAGCTGGCAAACCCTCGCGAAAAACCCTGGCCAGGCGGTGAATGGTGCTCTCCCGGACAGAGGGTTGCCTACCGGAGGGAGGAAGGAAGGAAGGAAGGGAGGGAGGAAGATGGGGAAAAGGGAAAAGGAAGGAAATAAATGGATGAAGGGAAGGGAAGGGGAGAGAGGGAGGGAAGGAGGGAAGGAGGAGTCTGATGGGAGAGGGAGGGAAGGAAGGAAGGAAGGAGGAAGGGAGATAAGGGAAGGGGAAGGGAGGGAGGGAGGGAGGGAGGACTGAGTGAGGAAGGAAGGAGGGAAGGAAGGAGATGGCAGATGGGGGAGGGAAGGAAGGAAGGAAGGGAGGGAGGAAGGGAGGGAAGGAAGGAAATGGAGAAAGAGGAAAGAAGGAGGGAGGGAGAAGGGAAGGAGGGAGGAGAAGGAAGGAAGGAAGGAAGGAAGGAAGGAAGGAAGGAAGGAAGGAAGGAAGGAAGGAAGGAAGGAAGGAAGGAAGGAGATGGCAGATGGGGGACGGAGGGAGGGAGGGAGGAGGGAGTTGGATGGGGAGGGACAGAGCAAGGGATGGATGGATGGATGGATGGATGGAAGGAAAGTGATGGACGGAAGAGAGGATGAAGAGGAGAGGAGAGGAGCCGTTTTGCTGAACCGTTCAACCGCTCAGAGATGAGATCATACCCAAATACTGAGCAAGGGAGAAGAAAGGTCGCTGTAAAAGAATCATTAAAATAAAGCCCCGAGTGGCACCCTTCGGAATTCGGCTCGTTCGTCACTCCTCTCGGCCTCTCCGGCGTCTCCCTCCGCCCAACGTTCGGGGTCTCCCACCTTTTCTTTCCGGAACAAAGCGGGTCTGGAGGCCGGGGGGGGGGGCGCGAGCTCATAAATCAGGGCTCTGTAAACATGGCGATCCCCCTTCGCCCAGGCGCGGAGCGGCCCATTGGCATCGGCGGTCAGGCAGCCGGCCAAGCCTCGCCCAGTCCGCTGCGAGCCTCGGAGGGACCGGGACGCGCTGGCAGGGCTAGAAGGCTCCCGGACAAGAGCCGCCCGCTTCCGTGCCGGGGAGCCGTCCGGGCCTGGGCGAGAGCCGCACTTCAGCACGCCGCGGAAGCGCGGCGCCGCATCCCACGCGTGGGCCGGGCTGGGGGCGGCGGGGCAGTTTTTCACCTGCGGCGAGACTGTTTTAGGGCAGACCCTCCGGTCTCCATCTCTTTCCCACTGCCGAGGGGCAGGACACGGAAGGTCAGCTGGCAGCAATCACAGGCGGCACCAGCCAGAGGCCCTGCATGGAACACACACACACACACACACACACACACACACACACACAATCTAATTTGGAAGGTGTCTTGCCCAGGTTCACCAGCTTTCTCTGCACGTACTGGACAAATCCCCAGCCAACGTGGCTTTTATGGCTGGGGATGATGGGAAGTGTAGTCCCGCAGAGCTGAGGGGTGCCTGGCTATGGATGGGTGGTCACCCAGACCTACTGCTAAAACACAACACAACACGCTAAAACACAACACAACACAACACAACTCGACCCTCTGCGAAAGTTTTCCCCCAGAAAACTCTTCCTTGCAAAATTCAAAGGTCCGATTGTGAGTTCAAATTTTGATACTCGTATTTCCCCCTTGCTGTTCTGCGTTCGAAAGCTGGAGTGGCATTGCTGCAAATCATGATTCCTATTAGCCCAGGCCCATCAAGATTCAGAAGGACCACTGGGGAAAAGCCGGATTTCGTTTTGGTTTAAATAACTCACTTCTAGCGTTTAAATCCTGCAGGGTGACCGGCTACCCTTTGTTCATTAGAGGTTGAATAAGCAACAAAAGAGGATTTGAAAAGGCTGGGTGGAAGAAGGGAGGGGAAGGTGGGGAGAGAGGGAAAAACAATGGTGTCTCTGGATTTTAAGCAAAACTTCCAAAATTTCATTTCTACCTCCCACTCCACCCCTCCACACACATACTCGGGCCTTGGTGGAAATTTAGTTCAGCCCACTGTCAATGCATCTGGGGGTCAAAATCACACAACAGAGATTTTTTGCCAAGCGTGTTTTGCAACGAAACCCTTGAGCGAACGCCAGGCCAAATGAAATAACCGTTGTTGTTTGGGAAAAAAATGGCATAGAGAAAAGACACGCACTTGTGCTGAATGGAAGAAATACTGCAATCAGAAGGCAAACTTTTTTTTCCACTCGGTTGCAAAATCCCTTTTGTTCCCAGTTCCTGGAACTTAGGATAAATGACACAAAAGAGAAGAGAAAACAACCACGGTGTTAACTGCGACCAGTTTCGAGGAAATCCCACCTTCCCTTCCAAAAAGAAGCAAAAAGACATAAAAATGGGCGGCGGAGTTATAAAGACAATCCATCTGATTTTGTCTGATTTTATTTTCTAAAAAATCACATTTGGGTTTCTAGAACTGGATGAGTCTACCCAGCCAGGGAAGGGGGGAGAAAGCTCCTTCCATCCCTCCTCTCTGCACACATATGCAGAAGTTAACCGCCTCCTTTCTCCACTGAAAGCCCAGGCGATTGGCTTGAAAGAAAACAAAAACGGAACGAGAGAAGGAATGGTGGAAAAAGTGGAGGAAAAACACGGCGGAGAAGGCTGGAACAGCGCAGAAGAGAAATTGGGAGATTCCCAGAATGCTCCAAATGGAAGAGGGGAAAGATGTTAAAGGACAAAGAGAATTAAAAAGTGTTTCGGTGCCCACCCCAAATGTTTATTTGCTGTACAGAAAAAACTGCCCAGCTGTTAATTTCCAAACGGAAAATCCCAAAGTTTGCATTTGACACGGCCCAAACACAGCCAAACTAAAATAGAGAACCGGGGGTGGGGGGGTGGGGTGGGGGGGTGAGAGGGCAGGGGGGTCTCCAATGTCTGCGTGGGGTCCCCTGAACGCCAAAGGAAGGAAAAAGGGGAACCGCCTGGGTGTACATCTGCTTTCGATTAGGGGGAGAGACTGACTCAGTTCCCCCTTCCCCATCCGAAGAAAGTGAGAAGCGAGATCGAATCCGAGGACGCTGCCCACCTGGCGTTCGTTCGCTTTCGGCCCTAAAATGCAATTTGGCTCAACGGAGCAGACCCCCCCCCGCTTTTTTTCTTTTTAAAAGAGAGAGACTGCATTTTATAAAGAAGTGAAGGAGGGAGGGAAAGCAGGATTAAGAGAGGAAAAAACAGCCCCCTGCCCCATTTATTCCACAGCACCCACTGAAGAGCGAGAACAAATGTTCCCTCTCCCCCCCCAGCCCAGATCTCCAAAAGATCTCCTTAACACAAAGTATCTCTTTCTGTTTTTAAAACCAAGTAAAAGAAGAAAAATAAAGCTTACGCAGGAAGCCTGGCACCCTGGCCATCCAGGCACCGACCCCGGGCCCCCCTCGCTGCCCTCCAGCGTTGCAGAAAAGCAAACAGGGAGAAGGGCTCTGCGGTCCAACTTTTTAAGTTTGGGAGAGACGCGGCCAGAGCTGAGCCAGGCGCTGCGAGTGGGAGGAGCTGGGGGGGCCCCACGGGGAAGAGAGCGCGATGGGGAGGGGAGGGAGGGGAGGGGACCAGCCAGGGTGGAGGAGAGAAAAAGGGGGTTGAGGGAGGCGCCGAGAACGTCCCAGCAATCAAGTTTTCCATGCAAGAATATCTGATTTTTGAAAAAGCTGTTGCATCGACACACAGCGTTTCTCCACCTTGGCAGCTTTCGGATGCGTGGACTCCAACTCCCAGAATTCCCTGGGTGGGGAATTCTGGGAGTTGGAGTCCACACATCCAAAAGCTGCCAAGGTGGAGAAACACTGCCCTAAGTCTGAGGGTCCCCTTATTCTGGCCAGGCCTGAATTCTGCACAGGTCCAGGCACACTTGTGTGATTTATACCATGCTGGAGCTCAGGGAGGCAAGCGGAATTTTTGGACTGCGGATGGGAGACCACTAGGAAATCCCAGCATGGAAGTTGACATTGGGAAGCTGCAAAAGGGGTTCAGAAGAAGTGAATGTATGGCTGCTAAGAAAATCAGGAATTGAGCTTGACTTGAGGTTTGGGCAACATTGGGCTAGCGAAGAGGGTGGAGCCTCCTACTCGGGTGTCATTTTTATTAACCCCAAGAAGGCCTTGGGGAGCCCTCTATGGTCAGGTTTCATAGGTCTTTCGCAGGGGCTCCCATATCTGATCTTGGCTGAGCTTGACCAGATTAGGACCTGGATGGGAGACCACTAGGAAATTACAGAAGGACCCTCTGGAGGAAAAATGGCAAACCACTTCCATACTGTTCGCAGGATAAGCCCCTGCTACATCATCTGAGATGATTTTGCCATGTGGATTTGCCGAACGTCACCTGAAGGCTAGACTACCTCACTATCCTCTACTTGGGGCTGCCCTTGAAAACTACCTGCCAACTGCAGTTGGTGTAGAATGCCCCACCTGCTAGTGGGCAGGTGACAGTGGCTTTCGTGATGCAATGCCTATTTATAGGCGCTGCATCCATTGCCAAGAGGGCTAGACCTTTACACCACTATTTTTCAACCTCAGCAACTTCAAGATATGTGGACTTCACCTCCCAGAAATCCCCAGCCAGCATGCATGGACTTCACCTCCCAGAATTCCCCAGCCAGCATACATGGACCTCACTTCCTAGAATTCCCCAGCCAGCATGCATGGACTTCACCTCCCAGAATTCCCCAGCCAGCATACATGGACCTCACTTCCTAGAATTCCCCAGCCAGCATGTATGGACTTCACCTTCCAGAATTCTTCCCTGCGTGCAGGCTGAACTGCCAGGGGACCCTGCTCCAGAAGGCAGATGCCGTGACACCCACCACCCGGGTCCCACCAGATGATGCTGTTTTAAAGATGGGACCTGGAGCGCGGCCGCCCTGTAACATTTTACCGGCCCAGCAGAAACAGGGGGAGAGGGGCGGACCCTCAGATGGCCAGGCCCTGAGCCCCCAGGGCTTCTTAGGTGACAACCAGCACCTGAATTGCACCCGCAAGCTGACTGGTGGCCAGTGCATTTCCCCTAACGGAAGCGCTACGTGGGCGTACGGAGGTGCCCCCGAAACGGTCTGCGTGGCTGCATTCTGGACCGGTTGCAGCCCCCGAGCGGTCTTCAAGGGCAGCCCCATGTACAGCACACGGCAGTAGGCCGTGCATAAGATGCGTAAGACACGTGTGACTCTGAGAAGAGACTCCCTGACTAGGAAAGAGTGCAGCTGAAGGATCTGGCAGAATTGTGCACCGGTTCTCTCTGGGGGAGTGCAAACCGTTCCAAAATAAAGACAGAAAGTCCCTGGTCCTGGGAGAAACCCAAACCCACAGCCCCTCGTCAGGGTTGAGTTTCAGCCTGCTGTTCCCCATGCTGACCCCAAAGGCCACCTGGGACTGGGACAAGCGTGGCTTGAGCGCCACTCAGCCAGGGCGAGACGTACACCTGGGTATCATTAGGAAACCGAGGATACCTGGCCCCGTGTTGGCAGAGGACCACCCCCAGCAGCTTCCTGTAGATGGTAAAAGGAGGGGGGAGAGCCTTGAGCCCTGTGGCACCCCACAGTTATGGGCCTCAGGCTAGACCTTCTGATTCCACCGGTCAACATTGACTGGAACCAGCTGCCTAGGAAGGAGCAGAACCACTGTGTTTGCTCCTACCCCCAATCTTTGCAGATCTTCCAGGAGGATGTCATAATCGACAGTATCAACAGCTGCTGAAGGATCCAGGAGAACCAGGACTGGAGTCCCACCACATCCCTGTTCCACCAGAGGTCCTCAACGAACGAGATCAGTGCCATCTCCAAACCACGTTTCAGCCTGAAGCCCAACTGAGAAGGACCCAGGTCATCCGTTCCCTCCAGGGCCCTCTGAAGCTGCAGCCTGACCATCTTCCCCACAACCTTGTGTCAAAGGAAAGGTCAGAAGCTGGATGAAATCTTGGGCAAAGTATTTCCCTGTCTTCTTTGTCAGATTAATCTCCCAAATCTGGAAACAACAGGGAAGGGGATAAAAGCACACTGATTTGTGACACGCCGCAAATCGGTGCCAATTGTGAAAAGTTTAGTGGTTTGGCATAATCCATTGTGATTCCCCCTTCGTTGTCTATCATAGGGACTAGAAGCTTCAGAAGGGTCGAGGGCAAGGCCAACGTGATTGTTGTTGAAAAGAAAAGAAAAGAAAACAGCAATAAGAACATAATGAATGAGGGTGAGACAAACACAAAACTTTCTTTTTATTTATCTGCGGGCCTTGTAACCTTGGAGGAGGAGGAGGAGGGTTGGACTTAGGTTGAAAATTTAGCCACTTCAGACACTTGGCTGATGTCTCAAAAACTCTGCATTCCTTGTTTTGGTTAGAAGTTCCCTTTGAAGGCCTGTGTGTGTGTGTGTTTATGAGAGAGACAGAGAAAGTGTATCTGGAGGCAAAGCCATGTATATTACATTTCTCAAACATCTTCCCCTCTTCGTGAATTAAGGAAAGAAAGAGAACGCCGCTCACTTAAAGCCCAAGGCAGCTTTAATTCTGGCTCACGAAAACACATTTCCACCCACGCGATTCAACCCAGTGGGGGCGGTGAGTGTGCAAGTACAGTGTGTGCAAGCCCAAGAAATGGGCTATTTGGATTGCACCCCAACAGGGAAAACGTCTCCCCACATCTCTACCTAAAAGCAATTTAATCTGCAACGGAGATGTCTCATCTTGGCTCCGTACGAGGCCTGCCTTTCTAGCTTCCCTTGCACGGGAGAAAACTAAAAATATTCTTTGTGCGGGTAATAACAGAGGGAGAGCGAGCTCCTTGAGAGAACTACAAGAAAGCATCAGTCCGACATACCTGTGGCACGGGGCACATGCGTTACTCTGAATAGGCCCAGCATCGGTCCCTATGCCC
This sequence comes from Python bivittatus, assembly GCF_059951505.1. Taxonomy (NCBI): domain Eukaryota; kingdom Metazoa; phylum Chordata; class Lepidosauria; order Squamata; family Pythonidae; genus Python; species Python bivittatus. The sequence continues at coordinate 2,131,643 of NW_028277087.1, forward strand.
AGATAACTCTCAGAAGTCCACAAACTTAGCTTGAAGCCGAGAGCCGCCCCAACTTCCTGGCTTCCACCAGGAACTTGAGATAAACTACACCTATGCCTGGAGGCTCCATTTTGCTGTCGTAATGGGTTTCCCTAAAAACAGCCCTGCTCAAATCCAGTTCTCAGAGCAGCCCATCACACAACCGCGGACAGATCCTCAAGACAAACCGGAGCCGTTTTGAAAGGCGCCACCGGGGACCTGCAAGAAGGCTTTAAAGATGTTTTTCGCCATCCCTCCCCTCAAGGCTCCCGCCTGCCCGTGAGGATATTCAGGCATCGTCCAACTGAACTGGGGACCCGTCCTTTGGGATCCTCTTCCCCGTCTCCTCCCCACCCCAAAACTTTCTGTGTTTCTCCAACCTCTGGAATCCGGTTTAAGGCTGCGCTCCTGGTTCCATCTTTCCGGGGCCACAAGCAGGAGCCCCGGGAACGCGAGCAGCAGAAGGCGTGGCTGGGCCACCTGTGAACCTGAGATTCGGTACAATGGTTTGCAGTGAACTGCAATCAGACCTTGGCAGTTGCCCAGGAATACAGACTCTGGGGACAGGCTGAGGACTGAGAAAGCAAAATTTATATCTCAATTAAGCCAAAGAAATGAAGCTGGGAATTTGCATATGGCCGTGGACGGCCACCTGATGAGGGGACGGTAGAATAATTATTATTGCTGGTATACAGTTTCTGTATGGGTTTTCCTTCTTGGGCACCGGCCGGTCTCTTGGACTGGGGCAGTGCATTAATTTAACAGATTTGTATATGGCCATAAATCTTTATCAGTGTAACTCTGGGCAGCAAACAAAGGATAAAACTCAATAAACAAACAAAAACTTATTTAAAAGGAAACCGCTGGGATGCGCGCACACACAGAGATTCTGGACAATGAACAGCGAGGATAACACATAATAATACAATACAATGACATACCTATACATACATACGTACACACACACACACGTATAAAACATGCATACATGTAAAACACACATATGTATAACACACACATCTAAAACACACACACACACAACACACACATGTCTAAAACATACACACATGTAAAGCACACACGTCTAAAACATACACACACGTAAAGCACACACACATCTAAAACACACACACACGTAAAGCACACACAGTCTAAAACACACACACACGCAACACACACGTCTAAAACATGCACACACGTAAAGCACACACGTCTAAAACATACACACACATAAAGCACACAGTCTAAAACACACACACATGCAACACACACATCTAAAACATGCACACACGTAAAGCACACACGTCTAAAACATACACACACATAAAGCACACAGTCTAAAATACACACACATGCAACACACACGTCTAAAACATGCACACACGTAAAGCACACACACGTCTAAAACATACACATGTAAAGCACACAGTCTAAAACACACACACATGTAAAGCACACACATGTCTAAAACACACACACGTAAAGCACACACACGTCTAAAACACACACGTAAAGCACACACATGTCTAAAACATACACACGTAAAGCACACACATGTCTAAAACATACACATGTAAAGCACACACACATCTAAAACACACACACGTAAAGCACACAGTCTAAAACATACACACACACGTAATGCACACACGTCTAAAACATACACACACACGTAACACACACACGTCTAAAACATACACACACACGTAACACACACACATCTAAAACATACACACACACGTAACACACACACGTCTAAAACATACACACACACGTAACACACACACGTCTAAAACATACACACACATGTAACACACACGTCTAAAACATGCACACACATAACACACACACATATAAAACATACACACACTGGTAAAAAACACATGCACGTATGTATAAAACACACACACACAGAGGCCAGGGAAAGACTAAATCAAATTCTGTAACTTGATAATTGCACAAACCCATTTTTCCAGGTCCATGCAATAGGCCGAACTACAAACCAACTGATCTGAGATTGGGTTCACACAGTACACCAAGCCCCAAAAAATCCCAACCAAAGTTAAAATTAACTAAGATGGGCAGGAGGTTGGACTACAGGATCTCCAAGATCCCTTCCAGCCTCTGCTTTCTATGATCTGGTTATTTAGGCCAGCGTTTTTCAACCTTGGCCGCTTTAAGCTGCGTGGACTTCAACTCCCAGAATTCCCCAGCCAGCCATGCTGGCTGGGGAATTCTGGGAGTTGAAGTCCACGCAGCTTAAAGCGGCCAAGGTTGAAAAATGCTGTTTTAGACTTAGCACATTGTCCAAATGCAGCCGCAGGGGCTTTTCCTGAGCCAGTTAAGCGTGTCTACGTGCACACAGAACCCCTGTATTGCGACCATCGGAAGCAAGAGGAAAAGCTTAGCACATCTGCATCTTCTCCACTGGCAAGGGGCAAGGAAGAGACTGCCTGGCTGCGTAGCAGAAGCGGGGAGCAACATGCCTCCATCGATCAGACCAGCAAGCCACCTCCTCACACACCCTCCTCCCCCCCTTTCAGACCCCCAGCCCCGGTCAGTCGTAGGTGTCTGGGGCTCCCCTGTTTCACGCACTCCCCCCCCCGCCGTCCTGGGTTTTGCATCCACTTCTGCAGTTCTTCCTTTCCACACCTGGCAGAAAATCCAGCCGGCCGGGAAGGGCAATGCCCCAGGGTGACGCCAGGGGAGAAAATGCAGGCCCTTTGCCCGCCAAAGCTGTTTCTTCCAGCGCTTGGAAAAGGGCTGGCGGTTTTCCTCCTCCTGCTGCCCCGAAAGGCCTCGCTGGATGAAGTCACGCCGGACTAATGTTCGGGAATCGCTGCGTATTTCCCCAAGGCCTTCCCGACATTTTTCCTCAGTTTTTCCCTGCAATGATTTCCCAACTTCACCCCCCCCCCCCCACGACTCAGCTCTCTGGCTCCCACGGAGCTCAGCAGCGCCTTGGCACACAGCTGCCCTGCAAATGTTTTCCTGCTGGAAATTATCCAGACATGCTCAGAGGCTATATGAGCTTCTGGCTCCTCGAGCTGCCCTAAGAGGTTTTAAATAGTTTAAATGCTTGCACTTATTTACTACTATATATCTCCCCCACCACCACCAAGAACCAAAGGAAAGAGTTAGGAGTGAGCTTCGATGCTGCTTCCAAATCCCGTTTTCTCTGCAAATGAGGCATCTTGGAAAAAAAATAGCAATGCCTTTTATGTTTTGGATACGTGCAGTAGGCACACTCACAAAATGGCTACCGTAAGGCAGGACTGGCCCAGGCCACGGCTGGTCACAGAGCCTCTCTTTTACTAGAAGGCAAGCAGGGTGAACTTGCCCCCAATCACCCTTCCTCAGCTGTCTGCCCCCAGGATAGCCTCATGCTGGCTGTGCATCTGGGCACTGTAGTTGCACACATCATGCAAAGGTGGGTTACCAAATGGGCTCAGCTTCACTTTCTGGATGTGTGCAAGACACCGAATCCTAAAGCGACTCCAAAAGCAGCATGCCGAGCCACACACGGACACCTTAACCGGGGTTAGCTTTAAACATGGTTAATAGGTACAGCGAAAGTGCAACTACCAGAGGATTAGCTGGCTTGGTTGGGGGAATGCAGCCCGTATTTTCCAGGAGGACCAAGCCTGCCATAAGGGTGGGGGGACAGCAACTCTCTCTTGTCAGGTTTTGAAAAGATAAAATGGACCTGGGGACAGATCATCATCTAAGTGGTTGTTAAGAGTCAAGGACAGCTTGATGGCATATAATCAATCAATCAATCAAACAAACAACCAGCCCTTTAAGGTAGGCCAGGTCAGGAAACCGACAGGACAAGGAGTGCAGGAATGTGACTTTCCTGCTATAGGGAATAATAACAGAAATCTTAAAGCCTGCCCAAATTTCCTCATTTTGAGCTTTTCCTCAGTCTTTCCCCTTTCTCGGGACTGAGTAAACTCTTACTTTCCCCTTTACTGTTTCTGCAGACCTTACACTGCCTGGGGAAGAAATAGGAGCCACCACTGAGAAGGCCCACTCTTGCTACTGCCTGCTTTCCTTATGGCATGGTTTCTCAAACAGGAGGAAAAGTTCCCCTTGAGAGCAACCTTGAACCCGTGGTAGCGGGGAGTGGGGGAGTTTGCACATTTCTGAGGGTCCAGAAGGGAGTGGACAGGCAGGGACCTGCCGTGGTCTGTGGGGATGACCTTGGGAGACAGCAGGAAGAGCCCTGGAGGAGACAACCGGTCTGTAAGAGGTGTCTCAGCCCACAAGAGAAAAAGGGACGTGGGAAGCAACTCAGAAACCCTCCCTAGTTTTCCAGAGTGTAAAAGGACAGGAGGGGAGAAATACTTTCAGACTTGCAAGATTCTGTTAATGCAGTGTTTCCCCAACCTTGGCGGCTTTCGGATGGGTGGACTTCAACTCCCAGAATTCCCCAGCCAATTCTGGGAGTTGAAGTCCACCCATCCGAAAGCCGCCAAGGTTGAGAAACACTGTGTTCCTGTAACCTTATAAGGAAGATGGAGCTAGTACTCCAGGTTGGGCTTCTCCTCTGGGCCACCTCACAGGGCTAACAGGATCTCACCATCTGCAGAGTTGGATCCTGGGGACGGGAGGAGGAAAGGTGTCGATAGCTGGCACAGGGAGGAGGCCCAGGTCCGGATCCGGATGGAGCCAGGAAGACAACAGCCACCCCCAATATCATTCATATCCTTTCAGGGGCTCATGGCACCCCAAAGCTTAAGAGCCCCACTTTTTCAGGAGTCCAGCCAGCGCGGGCTTTAAAAGTAAGCCACTGAAATTGAGCAAGGTGATTGAATTGGTCTCTCCAACGTGGCCATCAGGTATTCATACACACTGACCAGTGGCAAGTGGTCAAAGCTGGAGGCAATTCCCCCCCCCCCAATCACAGCTACCTGGTTTACCCTATTCAACCCCAGCTAGAAATGGGCTAAACCTTTCCTTCCAAGATCAGCTAAGAATCCAGTCCTCAGGAGTTTAAATACCGAGCTGATTTAAAGAAGAACTCCCAAACCAGTCTCGTATCAAAGCACGGTCCTGGTGGTGGAGAACATATAAACTTTTTTAGCCTACAACCCCCATATTCCCGGATACTAGAGGACTGGTACTCCGCCTTGGGGGAGTGCCAGGTGAGCTAGACTGGCTGAGGGTTTCCCCCCCCCCAATTTATTCTAAAATGTGAGTCAGTGTACAGAGTGCAAAGCAGGAACCCTGTTGCAAATTAAGCCCGTGTGGGGTCTCTCCCCTCCGCCAACTCCACGTTCGTAATTCTCCATGTACACAAGTCATATCCAAAGATAATCTCCCACATTTGCTCCTTTAACTGTTTCAATCTGTTTCTCCAATTGGCCAAGGCAGGATGAGAACAAACCACGCAGGCCGTTTTTGCAACCGCCCTATACCAAGAGAGGGTCAAAAATTGCACAGGGAGGGGGCCAGGGGGAGGGAAGGGCAGCAAACTACTATTACTGCTACTACTATTACTACTACTTCCATCCCGCTTGTATTTTTTACAACTTAAGGAGGTGAACATGATCTTCCCACCTATTTTCTTCACAACAACCCTGTGAGGTGGGTTGGGCTGAGAGAGAGGGTCTGGCCCTGCCATAGTCTAGGGGAGTGACCTTGGGAGACAGGAGGAAGAGCCACAGACGAAACAACCGGCGTGTAAAAGGTGTCTCAGCCCACAGAAGGAAAAGGGGCGTGGGAAGCGTCTCAGAAGGGACCCTCCCGAGTTTTCCAGAGAGCAAAAGGAAAGGAGGGGAGAAATGCTTTCAGTCTTGCAAGATTCTGTTAATGCAACCTTACAATAAAGGTAGTGTTAGTACTCCTGGTTTTGCTTCTTGTCTGGACTACCTCACAGGGCTTGCTCCTTAAAGGACCCTGGTGCTCTATCCTGAGAGAGGAAGAAAAACAACACCCTATCCATTTTCACTGCACCATCCACGATTTTGCTAATGCGACCTCACAGTAAAGACACAGCTGGTACTCCTGGTCGTGCTTCTCCTCTGCCCTACCTCGCAGGGCTAACCTCAATCCTGCAAGTCTGCAAGGAAGGAGGGGGAAACAGAAGGAAAAAAGGAAGGGAGGAGGGAAACAGAGAGAAAGAGAAAAGGGAGAGAAAGAGAAGAAGAAAGAAAAAGCAAAAAAGAAAGAGAAAGGGAAGAGGAAGAGGAAGAGGAAGAGGAAAGGAAGGGAGGAAACAAGAGCACAGCAGGACAGGTACGGGACATTTTGAGCAGGAACACGCTCTCCTTTGCTAGAGAAGAATTTAAGCAGTGGCTCAACCCTGCACTGTGCTTCGGGGGTCCCCCGGGGTCCCCCTTGGGGCCCACAACCCCTGCCCCCAGCCTGCTCCTTGCAAGTTTCAATTCCTTTAATTAAACGACAAGCCCAAGCAGGAAACGGGCCCGTGGCAAGCCAAAACTGCCTTCCAACATACAGCCCTTAAATGAAATTAATTAAATGAAATGAATAAACGAAAGTCCTCAGCAGACAGAACACAGCCGGGGCTGCCGACAAGCTTCTTTTGGAAATGCCTGGAGCTTCTTTGAATAAACCCACCAACCCACCAACCCACTAAGAAATAATAAAAATAAATGATCGATTTCCTGGGGGGGGGCAAGGCAACGAAAAGGACGGAGGGAAGTGGGAAGCTGTGGAGAACCACCTGAGCACTAGGTGAAGTCGAGGGGCGATGGGGCTGCTGGGGAATTCTGGGAGTTGAAGTCCATGCATGCTGGCTGGGGAATTCTGGGAGTTGAATTCCAGAATTCCACCCTTCTTAAAGTGGCCAAGGTTGAAAAACACTGGTTTCGTTCCAGGGTTCTTTGCTGAATACAAATCTAGTGGCAGGAAGTTCCAGAGACCTTTCCATGCTGGCTGGGGAATTCTGGGAGTCGAAGTCCACCCATCTTAAAGTGGCCAAGATGGAAAAACACTGCATGAGATGAACCCAACGAATGCATTTTGCAAACACAGGAAATTGGGTTCATTTTCTAAATCGGTGTGTCTCATCCAGGACAACTTCCAGATTGGGGAATTCCACTCCCAGAATCCTTAGCAAAGGCCATCTTAAAATGGCCATGTTGGAAAAACACTGATTTAAAGGTACATCTTCATCCCATCAAAGGCATGAATTTTCCCATAGAAGCAAAATGCACTGGTAGAAAAATGCAAGGAGAAAGATGTGCTCAGGAAGCCAGTGGGTGAGTAACTAAATCAGTGTTTCTCAATGTTGGCGACTTTAAGATGGGTGGACTTCAACTCCCAGAATTCCCCAGCCAGCCTGGCTGGCTAGGGAATTCTGGGAGTTGAAGTCCACCCATCTTAGTCGCCAAGGTTGAGAAACACTGGTCCAAAGCATGCAGATTTTGCAATGCAAACTTTAAAGCCTCCCAAAACAAGTTTCTTCTAAGGTTTCTGTTTCCTGAGCTGAGCTTATCTCTCTGCCTTCAGTATTTCTGCCCTGAAATTAAGCGGAGGATCATTTATTAGACTTAGGTTAGCGACATAAAAGCCCATCAGATTAGTTATCTCTGCATTTGAGCTTAAGATACGAAACCTATCGAGGCTTTTTTTGTTGTTGTTCAAGGCTTGGGCCTTAATTAATTTCCCAGGAAGAGCACGTTCACATTTTCCGTATGGAATTAAAAAACGCCGTGCGCTTTTCTTCAAAGACTATTCCCCCCTTCCCTCATTCCCGCATCTCCTTTCCCTCTGAGGTTTTAAACACCGGGACGGGGAAGGGGGGGGGCGGGCAGGGTCGCTGCCAATTGCAAAGATCCATCTCTCGCAGAATGCATGACGAATGGCATGACCGCCGATTTTTCCCATGCGTGGGTCGCCAAAACGAAACAAGACACTTGCATGAATGACGGGCTCAGACGCCAGAATTTGAGGCTAAACTTCCCATCACCGCTGAAAGGGCGGCCATTCTATTTGGTGCCCGTGTATAATTTTCTGTAAAGTACCAGAAAAAGACCAAACTACAGGCGGATGATACAAAGAACAAAGAAAGACCAAAATACAGGCGGATGATTCACTATGCCAGTGTTTCCCAACCTTGGGCACTTTAAGATGGGTGGACTTCAACCCCCAGAATTCCCCAGCCAGCTGGGGAATTCTGGGAGTTGAAGTCCACCCATCTTAAAGTGCCCAAGGTTGGGAAACACTGGTTTAGTCTTAGGGTTCTCTGTACAATATGAATCTAGTGGCAGGAAGTTCCAGAGACCTTTCCATGCTGGCTGGGGGATTCTGGGAGTTGAAGTCCACACATCTTAAACTTGCCAAATTGGAAAAACAGTAATTTAGTGCCAGGGTTCTCTGTTGAATGGGAGTCTAGCGGCAGGGAGTTCCAGGGACGTTTTTCAGCAACCAGATGAACATCCAAGTGGGAGCTGGGCCCCTTCCAATTTCCCTCCATTCGAATCTTCAGCCATTATTTCCTTTCTCCCCAGAAGAGGAGAAAAACCCATCCTTGCAACACCCAACATTTGGTTTTTAAATTAGTAATTATGCTGGGGAACGATTAACGGAAGAAAGGAGAGGAGGCAGCGAGAGAGAGACTCGGGCCTTCAAGCTTTTCCCTACCAGGGCCTGTTATCTGAACGCTTCCTTAAAGTTTAATAAAAGCTGCTAGCTGAGTTGCAAATTAAAAAAAAGGAAAAAAAAACCGAAACGGGGAAGAAAAAACCAGTTAAGCATTCAAGCATGTTTATTTAATGCGCTGGGTCCGCTTGCTAGAGCAAAGGCCCAAAGCCACTCGCAACTCATGGCGCACCATGTCCCGAAGTTCAGCAGCTCCCCAGATGGAAAAAGGGCTGCCAGAAATGCACGCCAGGATCTGGGTCCTGTCGAGCTGAGAGACAGAAACACTCAAGGGAAGCCTGCAAATTTTTATTTTTTTTCCCCTGATTTCCAAACAGGCTCCTGGACCAGGAGTGATGCTGGCGGTGATGGGGGCTTGCAAAAAAAAAGAAAGAAAAAAAAATCAGAATAAAGCCTCCAAGCAGAACTATACAAAGAACAACCCACAGGACCTCACCATTCACACATAGAAAGGACTGGGGGGATTGGTAGCGTTTGAACCTTCTGAAGAGACCAAAGGATTGGGGGAAAGAAACAGAGCGAAATAGAGAGAAAGCCTCCCCCTTCCGTACTCTCAGTTGCAGACCAGGAATGTCCAGCCATTTTTTACACACGCGTGACTACAGCTCCTTTGGTGAGGGATGCTGTGGGATGGACTACATGACCTCCCAGACCCCTTCTAATGCTTACATTCTAAGAATCTATGAGTTTCTGGGGTTTTTACTCAATACACTGCATTGTTAACTAAGGGGGGGGGGGAGGTAGGTCTCCCCTATAGGCTTAGCCCAGTGTTTCTCAACCTTGGCAGCTTGAAGAGGTGGGGACTTCAACTCCCAGAGTTCCCCAGCCAGCATGGCTGGCTGGGGAACTCTGGGAGTTGAAGTCCCCACCTCTTCAAGCTGCCAAGGTTGAGAAACGCTGGGCTCAGCCATTAAAAAACAAAACAAACCCCAAACCCTAACATACAGACTTCTGAGTGAGTAATGCCCCATCTTGGAGATTCACCGGCCCAATGCTGCACTCTTGGAATTGTTCAACGGTTTCTTCCTGCCTCAAAACCCCAACTATATCTGGAATAAATCATACAATATTATTTTAGGCGATATGAATTCTGCTTCTGTGCCTACCGTCACTTTACTGGTCTCCCCCACCCAAAAATACTAAAGATCCAAGAAGGAATTCCTTCTTTTTACAATGGTGAAGCCACGTGCCTACAAATTCTCTTTAGATAACCCCATTCGCCTCCTTCTCCTCAACCTTTTCCTCCTCCTTCTCCTTAACCTTCTCCCCCACCTTCTCTTCATACTCCACCTTCTCCTCCTCCTCCTTCTTCTCCACCTTCTCCTCAACCTTCTCCTCCTCAACCTTCTCTACCTCCTTCTCCTCAACCTCCTCCTCTTCTCAACAGTCTCCTCAACCCTCTCCTCCTCCTTCTCCTTCTCCTCAACCTTCTCCTCCTCCTCAACCTTCTCCTCAACCCTCTCTTTCTCCTCCTCCGTTTCCTCACTCCTCCTCCGCCTCAACCTTCTTTTCATCCTCCTCCTCCTCAACCTTCTCTACCTCCTTCTCCTCAACCTCCTCCTCAACCTTCTCCTCAACCCACTCCTCCCCCTCCTCTTCCTCCTCCTCAACCATCGTGAATTTCAGCCCTTCTTTTTACACCCTAAACAGCTTATGAATTTAAGCTCCCTGTATGTGAAAAAAAACCACCCCCCAATTCATCCCTCTTTGGGACATTTTCCAACTGCTTGTGGGGGCGGGGGGGGGGCGCTTTGGTCCAATCCAGTCCAGGGCCTTCTTTTTTCTTATTGAATAAGAAAATATACTCATTTGATCGTTTTTTGCTCAGGGTGGACAGCACTGCTTAACCTGCTTACTGAACTTCAGTCGAAGCTCAGGGAGAACTCCGAACGGGAAGAAGGTCCCGCAACGGACAGACCTCCCGAAAGGAGATGAGCTCTCCTAGGCTGGAGATATTAAGATGCCGGCCGGAGGGCCTTCGGTCGGGGATGCTTTGGAAGGGGATTCCTGGCATGGGGTTGGACTAGGTGGTCTTGAGGTCCCTCCCAACCCTCCCACTCTAGAAGTCTCGGGTCCTCTCATCAGGTTGCCTTGGCAGACAGAAGCCTCTCCTTTGTGGAAGGTGTTGGAACAGAGGCCAGTTCAAGTCTTGGCTTGGGACTGGGGAGACCCAGGCTCAAATCTTTGAGCCAGCTCCTGGAACTCAGCCCAGCCTACCTTGCACGATTGTTGTTTCTGGAAGCCAACGTGAGGAAGGAAAAAAACTGGCCCCACCGAGCTCCTGGAGGAAAAGCAGGGTGTCGATCTAATCAAGAAACCCAGAAAGGTTTGCCCAGGGGCCTTCTCCTTTCAACCCGGGGGGTGTGCTTCACAAGGACGCTGAGGGCACAGGTTAGCAGTGCCAGCTTGGGGGTAACAGCATGGGCAGGAACGGAAAAGTAGCCAAGGGCCTTGGTATAATATTTCCTCTGATTCCTGGACTGGTCCAGATGCAAACCCTGCGGGACTGAAGATACCAACTTGGAAGCCAACTGTCAAGGGGAAAACATTTTTCCTCCTCCTCGCCTATTAAAATGTTCCAGTGAGGCCAGCTGGCATGCAAGGAAGATTTCTGCACGTGACCCAAGCCCCCCTTCAAGTAAATTCAGCCTGGCCCATTCCTCATCCAGCGCCCCTGTTGCACTGCAAGATTTCAAGGGAAACACGAGCCTTGCACCCTAACACTCCCCTCGCGGGCTCTCCATCTCTCACAAAAACATGCTTCTCCCTGCAGACAATCTCCCCCCACGCCCCCGGCCCCACACCCCGGAGAACTGGACAATGGCGTTCAGCCTCTCACGGGCTCCCCGTTTTCCCCTGGAGCTGCTGAAATAGGAAACCAAGCGCCGGGAGGATCGTGGGCAGACTGACGCAAGAGAAGATTCTCCCCTCGGGAGCAGGCCAGCAAAAAACAGCATTAATGAGTCCTCCAGAGATCCAGAACACAGGAAGGCTTGGGACCGGCGTCCTCACGCCTTTGGCAACTCGAAGCTGTGAGCTCACACGCACACTTCTGCTTTTGGATAATCACAAGCGGCCTCTGCCGTCCCATGGGAAGGCGGGGTTATCCCACAAGTTGGCGACGTGGAGCTGGGCCCCCCCCAAAGGCTCTCACCCATCCCCAAGCAGTAGCCCCAAGACTGACTCAGAGAATCCGTGGCCAGCATTTCAGGAGATTTCAGCATTCTTGCACGAGAGCCTGAATGCTGAAAATCTCCAAGGATTTGTGCTCCTTGCACAAACAGTTTTCTAGACAACTGTTTAGAAGCAATTTGCCACTGACACCTCCCAGTCTGGCATACAGCTTTAAAATCTCCTGGTGGTCTCCCATTCCAGGATGAAACCTGGATTTGGGTCTGCCCAGCCTACTTTGATACCCTAAATCAGGGGTCGGCAACATAGTACTCAGAAGCCCAAATCTGCCTGACCACCTTTTCTTGGCCCCCACTAGATTCTGTAACCGTAATTGCCACAGTGGGGACCACCCCTGGGAGCTTAGAGGGATCACAAACAGTACCTTGCATCGTTTGTCTTGTGATAAATATGTGTTGTGTTTCTGACCGGGTCCACCCAGGACAGCCATTTTGCACAGCGGAACCCTGGCTTCCTGAAAACCATTTTGTGACAGCACCCACAACATGGTCTTCTCAAGCTGGGGCTGAACTATTTTCATCCGGTCTGCCATCTTCAGAAGCTGGCTGGGTTGCAGCTTCCAAGTAAGGAGATGATCTAGAGCGCTGTCCCTCAACCTCGGCCACTTGAAGATGTGCGGACTTCAACCCCCAGAATTCCCCGGCCAACAGTCCTACTGTGCAGTCTAGATATTTGAGAAGGCCAGGGTCCTGGGGTTTATGCTGGACTCCACAAATCCAGAGGCTTGTTACTGGTTGCCAATCACATCCCCCTGAAGAGGATGAAAACCCACGGCCATGAATTTCCGGCAGCTAATGCCTTTCAGGAACTGGCAGGGACACGCCAAACCAAAGAGTTAAACCTAAGTGTAGCTTCGCTGGAACAGAATAAAAGGCCGCCATCCACCTCTCCCAGAAACTTCACCCGGATCCTCAGCAGACTGCCCCTCCATATGGAGGCTCCACTAAGATCACAGCCATGCTCCACAACAGATCCTCCTTCTCTGGGAATGAAACAGCAGCTTTTCTAAAAGCTGTTGGAGCTCCTGGCCACCACTGCCATGCCTTGTGGCCAGGAGTCCCCCAGGTCGGTGGTGCAAAACACAAAAGTTTCTCACCCCTGAGCTATTTTAACCTGCCGCTCTCCCTCATGCAGTCATGGCATGATTCAGAATGGGCTATGCCACCCTCATATAGGTACTCCTCACTTAACGACCACAATAGGAGCCGGAAAATTGGTTGTTAAGTGGGGCGGTTGTTAAACAAATCGGACCCAGTTTTATAACCTTTTTTGCAGTGGTCATTAAGTGAATCACCATGGCTGTTAATCAAATCACACAGTTGTTAAGTGAATCATGCAGTCTTCCCATTGATTTTGCTTGCTGGGAAAACTCCGGGAAGTCTCCAATGGTGATCATGTGACACTGGGATGCTGCAACTATATTAAGTGTGAGCTGGTTGCCAAGTGCCTGGATCGCAATCACATGACCATGGGGGTGCTGTGATGGTCGTAACTTTGGGCACTGGTTGTAAGTCACTTTTTTAGTGCTGTCGTAACTTCGAACGGTCACTAAACGAATGGTTGTTAAGCAAGGATTACTTGTACAGTATTCCTTGATGCCTTCCGATCAACCGATTGCTAACCTTTTCATTCTGCATTGCCGAAGGCGTCTCGAGAGATGGAGAGAGGCCTGCCAGATGCAAGACAGGAAGCTTGGCTCCGTACCCCCCCTCAACTCCAGCCTTTGCTCCCAAAGGTGGTTATACCCTCCCTTCCAGCTGCCTTCCTTCAGCCAAACTTGGGGGGCTCAAACCCCTTCCTAGGCTAGAACATTTGGGGGTTTTAGCTCGGAAAAAAAGCAACTGAGCGGGAAAATGATTGAACTCTGTAAAAATAGGCATGGCCTGCAGGGAGTTTTTCTCCCTAAATGCTCAGCCTACGGCTAGCGAAACCGATGGGAAGGCGATCTATGAAAAGCCTTCTTCGCACAGCGCATCCTTAACCTGCGGAACTCACTGCCACCAGACTGGCCACCAGCGTGCATGGCTTTCAAACGGGACTCAAGAAATTCACGGAGGGCAGGTCTCCCGAGGGCAACCGATCTCCAAAACTCACAGCCTTCTCCCCAGGCTGGATGCAGTGCGGCTCCCAATATCCAGCCGCAACAGCCGAAATGGCTCATTTTCTGATTGTTTTCGCGTGGCTCCCCGCTGGTTCCCGATTTATGGAATGCGGGGCGGTTGTTGGCCGCCCAGAGTTCCTCGGAGAAGATGGGCAGCAATACAACCTTTCCAACAAAATAGCAATCAAACTAGGCCCAGATGTCCCCGTCTCCGGCAGAGCGAGCCGGGTGGCTCTGGGAAAAGCCAAATGCGGGGCTCGGAGGGGCCTCAGCTGGATCCGAGGCGGCTCTTCTTGCGTTCTGCAGCCTCTTCCTGCCCCTTCTTTTCAGAGCCAAGTTGCAGAGCAGAAGGAATGTGCCGCACGGTGGTTTTCAGCCCAGATGATGGAAACCAGAAGCCCGGGATGGGGCTGGCTTGCGTACAAGGGCTGGCCAAGAGCTGAGCTGCTGTTCCCTCCTCTGCTGATTAAATTCCTGAAGGCTCCTCTCTCTCCCCCTCTCTTTTACACACAAATGCACACGCGCACGCACACACAGAGAGAAGTTCTTCACTGCTCCTCTCCCCAGGGAGCCCAGGGCAAATGCAGACTACCCCAAATCCATAAAAGCTGGCCAGTTGCCTCTCCAAAGAGTCCTTCGGAGTGGGGTCCTGCTCCTTCTATATACATACACACACACACACACGTATGTATGTATGCATGTATTTAAAAGAGGCATCCCTAGAGTTGTGATTCTGACTCTGAATGCGGTTGAAAAGCCGAATTTCTCTTGGGTTGTGGAAGAGGATCGCTTCTGTTGTGAGATGCTCAAAGGGGTGCAAAGCCCCCAGCGCTTTGCTCGGGTTCTCTGCCCCCCCGCCCCCCCCGCCCCCCCCCCGCAGGAGGAATGGAGGAAAGAAAGATTTTGGAGCAAAAGGCTTAGGAGCAAAAGAAAAGGGGCATTTTTGCAAAACCCCAGAGGGAAGCGGGTTTTCCTCCCAGCCTCCCTCCCTGTTCTCCCTGCCTCCGTCCTTCCCCGTTACATGCCAATTCGCCTCCTCTTCCTGGAAGAGCCTTTTTCTAGAAAAGCAGCATTTTGGAAGCCTCTACCAATTCCCAAACCCTTTTCTCTCTTGCTCAGATGTTTGTGCACCCAGATACACACACACACACATTTTTCACTTCATTTGTGCCTTCAACTTCCCTCCCCCCCCCCCCCGTTTCTCAGCTGTAAACCACAATTTTTGCTCAGGGTTGGAGCAATTCATTTAAAAACTCCTCTCCTACTAACCAGTATGGGGGGTGGGGGAGGAGAAGGAAACCCCAACAGCTCAGCCAAGCTCCAATTAGTCACAGCGCGATGCTGAGATGTGATTAAATCTGGCACAGGGCGAGGATGTTTGGAGGAAGATAAAGTTCTTTCTGCTGGGAGCGGGATCAAGGCTCTCCCAGACTTTGAATTATTCAGGTTTCTAGTCCTTATGATGAACAACTGGTGCAATGTTTGAATCCACGTCCAAAGAGGTAGACGTTCCATGAACATTTATGCAATGACGCGCTGGCTAGTTTTAAGATGCTGCTGGAAGAGTAGAATTGGAGTTGCAGAATGGGAGAGACTGGTTTGGCCTACTGGTTTTGAACTTCTGGTGGGGAAGACGCCTGAGAATACCGTGGACAGCCAAGAACACAAACAGATGGATCATTAAATAAATCACCCAGAGTTCTCACTGGAGGCACAAATGACCAGGCTCAAATTATCATCTTTTGGACATATTATGCAAAGTCCCAGCTCCCTGGAGAAGGTTCTGATGCTGGGAAAGATGGAAGAGGAAGAGGAAGAGGAAGAGGAAGAGGAAGAGGAAGAGGAAGAGAAGAGAAGAGAAGAGCCACCAGCAGCAAGGTGGACAAACTCAGTTGCAGTAATGATGGGTGTACTGTTGGAAGATCTATCTATATGCGGTTGCTACGAGGAACACCAAAAGCTGACTTATACCTGTGAACAGTATTTATATCTCTATCCCAATATTATTCATCTCTCCAGAATCTCAGGCAAAAGATGACCTTTCTCCACAACATACAAGCCCTAGAAATCTTGGGTGTGCAATTCCCACAGGCCTCTAAAACCTGGGACCCACAGCCACTTTTAACCTGACAGAAAAGCGCACCAGTGAGGCGGGACCGTCTCCAGCATATTTCATTTCAAATCTATTTACAAGATCAGCAGAAGGACATCAAACACAGGTTTGGCCCCAGTTCCAGCTACGGAAAAGGTGGGGCGCACCCCTTACACCCAGAAACGCTGGGCCTCTTCGTAAAAATGGGGCGTGCCAAGGCCACGCGGGATCCGATCCCACGAGCCTGTTTTGCGTCATTTTGTCAGACGATATGACGACGTGTACATGAGCTGAGCCGCTTCCAGACCCCATAGTCGAGCCCTGCACGGCTACTGTGGGTGTTCGATTGTTCTCTTGTCGTGCCAGAAAATTAGAAAAACAGTCAAAGAATCCCCGGATGTCGCATCAGCTCTGCCAAGAAGCTTCTGGATCTGGTCAAAGCAGAGAACAACACAGAGGGCAAAGACGCGGGGCGAGTAGGAAGAAGCCAGCGTCCTCTGCTTCTGCAAAAGTGCAGTCTGTCCATGTTCCAAAGCTACGTTCTTCGGAATGCAAAAAATACGGCGGCATAAACGCAGAGCGAGGGCATCTTTGATTCTTTTTCTTTCATCGAGTCTGAATTCCAAAGCCAGATTGGGAGAACTGAGATTAACACAGCAGCCCCAGAAATGAAACTGTCAAAGGGCTCTGCTGCCTGCCCCAAGCTGGCACCCTTGACGTGGGTTTGGAGGGCAGCTCACGGCATCCCCAGTTCAGCACGGCAATGCGGGCGAGGAACTACGGGATGGTAATTCAAACATCTCTGATGGAGCCCAGGCTGGAATGGTTGAATTCTGTGGGCCAAGCTGGGCTGGAGGGAACTTGGATTGCGGGGCCAAGTTTCAATTCTCCCTTAGCTGCGAAGCCTGCCGAATAAAACTAAAATGAGCCCCTTGGCCTACCTCACAGGGTTGCTAGGAGGATACAATAGGTGGTGTGGTAGTACTAGAACTATAAGGACAACCTCCAGTTCCTTGAAATGGTGGGAGGGGGGGGGAAAGAACTACAGAATTCAGCAAGGGAAAAGGCACCTGGGAAGCCTTTCAAGCGTCACTGCTCCCAGGAACTATGGTGAGCTAACCAGCCATTGTGGGAAGAAAAGCAGAACATTTTGTAGGCTCCCTTGCCTGCTCGCCTGCAGTCTGTGATTGCTTGGCATAGGTAACTATTTTTCAGAGCCTGCTTCCAGAAGTGGGAGTCTTGAAGCCAGTTTCACTTCATAAAGCTAAAGAGAAACCATCATACAGGTAGTCCTCAACTTACGGCCATTCGTTTAACAACCGTTTGAAGTTATGACAGCGCTGAAAAAAGTGACTTATGACCAGTCCTCACGCTTATGACTGTTGCAGCATCCCCACAGTCACATGATCAAAATTTGGGTGCTTGGCAACCGGCATGTATTTACGACGGTTGCGGCATCCTGGGGTCACATGATTTGTGACCTTCCCAGGGGGCTTCCAACAAACAAAGTCAATGGGGGAGGCCAAATTCACTTAATGACCACAGCAAGAGGTTGTAAAATTGGGTGTGACTCCCTTAATGACTGCATCACTTCGTGACCGAAGTTCCGGTCCAATTGTGGTCGTAAGTCGAGGACTACCTGTCTTGGGGGGAGATGGGCGGGAGACAAATTTAATAAATAACTAAAAAAATAAAATAAATTGGGTAGCTGGATGGCTTCAAGCAGAGGCTAGAGAGACATTCGTCATGCGTGCTTTATGGGCGAAGCTGACAGCACTTGCCGAGATGGACAAACTGACTTCTTTGATTAGAGAAAGGTCATTACTGACATTCATCAATGACTGGAAACTCCTTATGGCAGAGTTCCTTGACCTTGGCCACTTTAAGACGGGTGGACTTCAACTCCCAGAATTCCCCAGCCAGCCTTGCTGGCTGGGGAATTCTGGGAGTTGATGTCCACCCGTCTTAAAGTGGCCAAGGTTGAGAAACCCTGCCTTATAGGCTTTTCGCATAAGGAAGAAAATGATGTTGTGACTCATGGTTTCAATGATTAGAATAGGTTATAGAAAGAAGGGAATTATGATGAAACCTTGGAGAGAGAGGTTGGATTAGAATTGTAGGTATAAGTGGCAGGAGGAAGATTGGAAGCCAATATATATTTCATGTTTTCTGTTCTTTTATTTCCTTTTTCTTTTTTCTTTCTCCTTTTTTCTTTTCTTGGTCTCTTCTTCTCCTTTCCTTTCTTTTTTTCTTTTTCACATTTACTGTATTATATTGTTTTTTAAATGTATTTCTTATTATTATGAAGAATCTTCTAATAAAAACCGTTTAAAAGAAAAAAGACTCATCCTTCTTCCCAGGAATGCTCCTGGGAGTCCAAACCTCTTTTAGAACAGAAGCTTTCTTCGAAAAAGCAATGAATGCTTGCATTGAAAGGTCTAATTTTAGCCCTGAAGAATGACTGATCGTAGGGCTTCAAGTACCAAAAATGTCCACCCCAAAGAAAGCTGGAAGTGCAATCGGATCTCCTTCTCGCTTGCTCCTGTCTTGGATCCAGCCAGCCTCACTCTGCTTCTTTCACACCTGCTTTTGTCTGGAATCTTTCCTTCCTATCTCTCCTTCCTTCCTATCTCTCCTTCCTCCCTATCTCTTCCTTCCTTCCTTCCTTCCTTCCTTCCTTCCTTCCTTCCTTCCTTCCTTCCTTCCTTCCTTCCTTCCTTCCTTCCTCCCTATCCCTCCTTCCTTCCTTCCTTCCTTCCTTCCTTCCTTCCTTCCTTCCTTCCTTCCTTCCTTCCTTCCTTCCTTCCTCCCTATCTCTCCTTCCTTCCTCCCTTCCTCCCTTCCTCCCTTCCTTCCTTCCAATTTATTGGCCGCCCAACTCCAGTGGACTCTTGGCCCCTCTTTCAGAAACATCGTACAGACACATCTGCGTTGATGCTTTCATTCACCCTCCTTTGCTCCCCAGAAGATGCTAGGCAGAGGAGGACCAAGACCCCTTCTCCATCATTTGTGGATTCAAGTTACAGAAAAAATCCAATGGATCGGGGGAAAATAACCCCCTTTTTAAAAAGCAGTTCACAATGGCAGCAACAACCCACAGAGGTCTCCCCTTCAATGACTGTGTTGGGAGAATTCTGGGAATTGAAGTCCACAAATGCTGGCTGGGGAATTCTGGGAATTGAAGGGTATACATCTTCAAGCTGCCATGGTTGATAAACCCTGTCCTAAAGCAGGTTTCCTCAACCGTGGCCACTTTAAGACGGGTGGACTTCAACTCCCAGAATTCCCCAGGCAGCAAGGCTGCCTGGGGAATTCTGGGAGTTGAAGTCCACCCGTCTTAAAGTGGCCACGGTTGAGGAAACCTGCCCTAAAGGATCAACATGAAACAACAATATAAATAAACCAATTTGCTACAAGATGTTCTGTCACCTTCCTTGTTCGTTTTTCCTAACTGCTTGATTTTTTTTTTTAATTTTTCGTTTTAAAACAGCAGATTGTATTTACAGATTTGGAATGCAAGATGACTTTTCCTAACATTTTTTTTCTAACTTTGTAATGTTCCGGCGCTCTCTTCGGTTCTTCCCTCCACCTCCATAGTTACGTTGGAGGGCTGTAAAACCACTTCCTTTTTTTTTTTTTTCATTGTTATAAAACTTCACATTCATTTTGTTCCACCAAGCTGGATGGATCTCACCTCTCTGCCCCTAGTAATCCTGCTATTGCCAGCTGTGGTTCTGGGCTCTTTCGATTGGCTGCTGTTTTATACGTTCCCTTATTTTTTTAAAAAATTATGCTTTACAGGTAGTCCTCACTTAATGACTACAACTGGAACCGGAATTTAGGTTGCTAAAAATGTGGTCGTTAAGCAAATCATGAGACTGGACCCGATTTTATGACCTTTTTTGTAGTGGTCATTAAGCGAACCACACAGTTGTTAAGTGAATCACATGGTTCCCCATTGCTTTTGCTTGCTGGAAGCCAGCTGGGAAGGTTGCAAATGGCGATCATGTGATCCCAGGATGCTCCAATTGTCGTAAGTGTGAGCTGATTGCCAAGTGTCCAGATTGTAATCATGTGACTGGGGGTGCTGTGACAGTTGTAATTTCGGTCACTGGTCGTAAGTCACTTCTTTAGCACTGTCGTAAGTTCGAACGGTTGCTAAATGAATGGTTGTTAAGCGAGGACTACCTGCATAGCTTTCATTTGCTGTCAGTTAAACAATAAAATAAAATGTTCACCTAACCAAGTACAAAGAGACAAAATAACCTAACTATTAATTGGGTAATTGGGTTCTGCACTTCAGAGAGCAGCTGTGTAATATAGGTAAAATGTGATGGAAATTAAGAGTTCAGGTATTATAAAAATTCCAAACCAAACCAAACTCTACATTATTTTTTTTTTAAATAAACAAAACAATGGGATATTAGCATTTATTCAAAAGTTCTAGCTCAGTGTTTCTCAACCTTGGCAACTTTAAGACAGGTGGACTTCAACTCCCAGAATTCCCCAGCCAGCCATGCTGGCTGGGGAATTCTGGAAATTGAAGTCCACACCTCTTAAAGTTGCCATGGTAGAGAAACACTGCTGTAACTGAAAGTCATCCGACCTTAAATTGTATGTTGCCTCTTCATCCAAGGCATCTAATTTTGTCAGATGTGTTGTGCGCCCCATTAAAACCTCAACTGGGCTACTGACAGACAGAGAAGGAGCAGCACAGCCGTGATCAATAAATCACCAGCCATTAATTTTGGCAGTACTAGCGCAAACATAATTCTTTAAGTGTTGTAGTTTGGTTCCAGCAAGAACCAAAATTTCCTTCCAACGGTTGGCATATTAGGACAGTCCCACTCCTCGTGGAGGCACTGAGCCATCTCATCTTTGTGACTTCCTTTTTGAAGGGAAAGCAGGATGAGAACGTGAGAAGAGGTGGATCACCCCCAAGCTCCATCCCAGTCCGGCCTCTCGTCTCCCACAGCGTCAGCCAGATGATTCCGCAGTGCTCGCAAGCAAAGATGGAGAACCCATCTATCTCCCATCATTGTTCCTCTCCAGCTGGTATCTGGGGGAATGGTGCTGCCCCTCAATCTGGAGGTACCACTGAGTCCTTAACAGACCTTTTCAGACATGTCCTCCATGGACTTCTCCAGTCTGAAAACCACCCAAGCTAGTGGCCATCACTCAACAGCAGAAGATTGAGAGCGATGTCCCAATTGATTGGGGCAGGAAATTCCAGGGATGGGGTGCTGCTGTCAACAACGTGCTCCTGGACCTACTATCTTGGGAGGCAAGAGGTAGCTGTGGTTTTACTCTGTCCCAGGGGTATTCTTCTCTTCCAACCACAAGCAACACCAAGGCTCAATACGCAGGGCAGATGTAAAGGGCCTTTCCTTTCTACAGCCCAAAGAGCTGGGCAGGACTTCTGTAAATATCAGAAGTTAAACACTGAAGTTCTTCCCGGACATCTGTTGAGGACCATCTGGAGTGTCTCTTCATGCCAGGTCAAGCTCTTCCCACAAGCGCCCAGATATAGTTCTTGCCTCCTGCAATGCTGGGTTGGAGAAGTCACATGGTTGGGGCAACAGCTGGTCCCCAGACTGATAAAGATTCAGGAGATGGTTTTGTAAACAACCAGCAGCCAGTTTCTCCATTATTAGTAAGAAGTTGGATCAGTTGCTACAATTCTCGTAAGTCTATCCCTTTCCGCTCAATAAATCTTGTTAAAGAGAAGTCTGGAAGAATTGGTGCTCGGAAAAGAATCATGTTGGATTTTAGGCAGCGGCCTCAAAGCCTGACAGTTGGTTTGTTTCTAGGCCGGACCACGTTCCCAGTTGGCTGGTCTCATACATGGAAGAGTTGATTGTTTGATTGATAAAGATTCAGAGACAGTCATGTAAAGAGCCAGCTGGAAGCTTCCCCATGATCAGTGAAGAGATCTGCCTCCTGGCCGCTCAAGGAAGAGTGTTAGAAAGAGAATCAGGAAGTCTGTGCCCTGATGCAAAGGGGATATATAGGTTCTAAATGGGCCCATCCCTTTCATCTCAATAAATCTTGCTAAAGAGAACTCTGGGAGAATCGTGCTTGTAAAAAAAAGTCACTTCTGGTTTTCAGCAGCTGCCAAAGAGCCTGGTTTATTTCTAGACCTCACATGGTCTTCCTGTGAAATACAACATGCACCCATTTTTTGCTAGTAGAGGGACCATGTTTGATAGAACAGCAAGCCCTTTGCATGAAGGGTTTTATATTCCCAACATTTTTAGTGAAATCAGTGTCTGGTAATGGGAAAAGCCAGTTAGAGCCAACTAACATTCTGACTTTGCAGAAAGGAGGGGTAGAAGACTTGAATGCAGTCCCCGCCCCAAATCTTAAGTGAATCTTATTTGTTCCATCTATTACTGTACTTTTATCTAATTTTCTCTAGCACCTCAAGGAAGCTTCTACAGAGATCTTGGTTTCATCTCTACAACCACCCTGCGAGGTAGGCTAAGTGCAAAGAAAACGATGGGCCTCAAATCCTCCAATGAGGTGGGTGGGTTGAGTGAGGATCTGGACCTGTTTCCTACCCGGTTCTATTCCAATATTAACCTCATTACCACGGTGGTTTCAATTCAACTGTGATTGTGAATATGACATGGGGAGTGCAAAATTCACTGCAAGGAATAGTATTAAGTGTATTACATTAAATGCACATTAAATCACACGGAGGTTTTGCCTTTGTTCCACCCACTTCCTCGTTCTTTGCCCTAGCATCTTTTCAGCCATTTATCGCGGAGACGTTAGCATGAAAATGGCTGTGTATTTCTACAGAAAAACGGCTTTTTCTAAATTACACATTGGCCTGTACCAAATAAGACGACAAAAAAGCCATTTTTTTTTCCTATCTGGCTACAGATCTTCAAAACCTGGGGCACCAAAGACATTTTCCTATCAAGGCATCTAGGTTTGCCAATGGTTGAAACGTTTAGGGCAGTGTTGTCCAAACTTGGCCACTTGAAGATGAGGGGACGTCAACTCCCAGAATGCTGGCTGGGGAATTCTGGGAGTTGAAGTCCACTCATCTTCAAGTGGCCAAGTTTGGACGACACTGGTTTAGGGTTTTTTCCTGCTAAGAACCTGTCCAATTCATAAACAACTTCATCAATGCGAAAGAGAGAACCCAATCTCCATTTTTTAAAGCGTTGGCAAAATAAGCAAATTTATCCATCCAGGAAGCTTGCATTAAAGCTTAACTTTTTTTTTTTTTTAAAGGGGGGGTTAAATCTTGATGGTAATGACTGCAGGCCACTTTTTCCCCCCGACAGGCTCTTCACATTGCTCACAGGTCCATGACACGCGAGTTGCCCCCTGGACCTCTTCTTGCTGGGAACAATTAAATTTGACAGAGGCAGATATCTTGCGCTTTGCTAAGAGACGTCCCAAAGTCAGAAACGCCTTGCAAATGAGCACAAGGGTCAGTCGGTGTGCTTTCTTCCAAAAAAAAATAAAATAAAATAAAATCTGAATGTGAGAGAAAGCAAGGCTGATTCAAACCCTTTCGCTCAAGATCTTTTAATCAGGAGATACGGAAGATTCAAGAGGGGCCTTTCTGTAGACAGCAAGCATCTTTCTCCCTTTTCCCCATATGGATCGAAAAGGGAGGCGGGCACAGACGGGCAGAAATACAAGGAGGGCAACTGTTATGAGCAAACAGGACCGCAGGCTTCTCCCTCCTCCTCTAACGTTCTGTTCCAGACGCTTTTCACCCGTTCCTTCCAACTCCTACGCTCCATCCAAATAAATTTCTCCCCACGCGGGCGCTGCCATCTGGTGTCTCCCCTTCCGTGTGCCTGCTCCAATCCGTTCAGCAAGGTTTCCCATCCAATTTGCCAGCTCCGGGTGGGGAGCGCCAATTCCATGCCAGTTCTCAGTCAAGAGTTCTGAATTTTTGGATTTCTCCTCCTGGATGGTCCAGGTAAAGGGAAGAAAATCTCACCCCAGCTTGGAATTTATCGCCGTTAAATCAACCATGGGCCAGCCAGGATCCAGGCAAGGCAAACAACAGCCGGCATTTGGCCTACGGACCATTTGGCCTTTAGGTGGCTCAAGGAAATGAGCCAAGTCGCACGAGAGAGAAATCATCTTGCAGTAGAAGAAAAATGAAATTCCCACAGTGGAGGAATGGATTGTGAAACTGTCAGAATTTGCAGAAATGGCGAAACTGGCCTGTTTGGTCCGAGAGAAAATAACAAAAACTTTGTGGAAGGACTGGTAAACCTGAAATGGACTTTTTGCTGAAGAAGAAAAGCATGAATTGATGATTTACGGGGTTGAAGATGAAGGAAGATGCAGACGAAATGAGGGGGGGAAAGGATGTGTAAAATACTTAAGGGGGAGGAGGGACAATGAGATTGCAATTGTCTCTTGGAATGAAGATTGGAAGTCATTTATAGATTTCTTAACTTTAGTTTTCTTTTTCTTTTGATTTGTCTTTTATTATATGAAAATTCTTAATCAATATAAATTAAAAAAAAAGAGAAATAATCTTGCAGGAAGGAAAAGGAAGGAAGAAGAAATCAGCAGGTAATCTATCAGTGCAGCAGATCAAAGAGGTTTCCAATTCCCTTCTAGATCCGCACGCTCTGGGAATGGAAACGGGTGGAAAATGGATTGGGGCCACAGTCCAAAACCTAGACATCCCATTCACAATGGATAGGTTCACTTTTACTATTTTATGAAACGTGCAAAAGCTCCAGCTACTTGTGCCCTGTGAAGTGAAATGATAAAAGCCCCAAACTGGAGTTAAAACTAGAGGGATGAAGATCGCTATGAAAATCATCAGCAGTTAACAAGCTTTTTTGGGGGGGTGGGGAGGAACGGGGTTTGCCATTTTTAAAAGCTAAAGAAAGCTGGGAAAGTTTCATCTGCTAGTTGTCTGGAGCCAAAGAAGGCTTTAAAGATAATAACCGGGGTTTTGAATTGTGCCAGGAAATACGGTGGCATTATGCCAAGGACCGCAGAATGAAAATGTGAACTACGGCAATGGCAGGGAAGCAGTGACCTTCCAGACTGGGGGTCTCCAAAGGCCACCCCACCCCAAAGGCCTCTCCTTTGGCCAGGCTGCTTCCCTTCTCCTCATCTGACATCTTTAAAAAAATCATTTTAATTAAAACAAAAATGAATCCAGCTGGAAAGTTTTGTTAAACTGGGTTTAGAGTTAAGCGGGCTGTGCGAATCCACCCTGGGAAGGCAGGGAGGGTCAAAATAGAGCTAAAAGGACTACAGGTCATCACAGTCCTTGCGATGACCATCGCTGCCCCCCTGCAGGATGCCCAGGGAGCAAGGATCACCCCATCTTTGTCCCAGCCAATCAGAAGCTCTTGGCCTCCCTGCAAGGGAAGGAAAAACGCCCAAGAGGCCACATCACCATTCAGCAGCAGGGAGGAAGAACAGGAGGCCACCTGGTGCTTAGCTTCAGGAAGGAGGGGAAAACCTGAGGGGCAGGACGTCCAGCCAATGGGAAAGTGTTCCAGAGGGTGCTGGCAAACCGTTGACCCTCTCGTTCCTCGAGAAAAGGAGAGGCCAGTTGGTGTAATGCAGAAGGGGCTGGTTCTAGTCTCCCCACAGGCACAGAAGCTCATTGGCTGGCTTTGGGAAAGTCCCTCCCTCTCAGCCCCAGAGCCAATCAGGTGTAGCGGGGAAGGGGCTGGACCAGGAGACCCGGGCTCTAAGTCCCCCTTATAGGGTTGTTGTTACGGGGTGGGGAAGAGGTCTTGCCCTGCAAATACTGCGCAGGACCTGTGCTGCTGATCTGGTGGGGCTCCCATGCTTGGCAACCCCACCGCGTCCTTAAATCACTGCGCGCATCAACATGGAAAGAGAGGGAATCTGATCTGGGACTTGCAAAGCCACCGCTGGATCCTCCGCTGCCTGCGGGCGTCCAAGAAACCCCGGGAAGGGCAGGGGGGCGGTATTTCAGCAGAAGCCAGTTTGCTCTTAGCAACCGGGAGCCTGAACTGAAAGCCCGGCGGCCCAGGATGAATGAATTCCTGCGCAAGGGGCTGCAAAAGACGGCCGAGGCAGCTCTTCGAACCCAGAGCCAAATGTGGAGTCCTTGGGGTTCTCTGAGCTTGGTTCGTTTCTTGCAAACGTTTCATTACCCGGCTAGGAAATGAAATGTTTGCAAGAGAAGAACCAAGCTCAGAGAACCCCAAAGACTCCACAGTTCAACCCTGGGCTACACGTATTCACCTCTGTTGTTACAGAGCCAAATCCTGCTTGCTCTGCTGATTTGAGCCGCGCCATCGTGGGGACCAAGTTGTGTGCGGGTACGCAAAACACAAACCTAGACAGCATATTAAAAAGCAGAGACGTCACCTTGCCGACAAAGATCCGCATAGTCAAAGCTATGGCTTTCCCAGTAGTAATGTATGCTGTGAGAGCTGGACCATAAAGAAGGCTGAGCGCCGAAGAATTGATGCCTTTGAACTGTGGTGCTGGAGAAGACTCTTGAGAGTTCCCTGGACTGCTAGGAGGTCCAACCAGTCAATCCTAAAGGAAATCAACCCTGATTGCTCATTGGAAGGATTGATGATGAAGCTCAAGCTCAGATACTTTGGTCACCTAATGCGAAGAGAGATCTCTTTGGAGAAGACCCTGATGCTTGGAAAGATTGAAGGCAAAAGGAGAAGAGGACGGCAGAGGATGAGATGGTTAGATAGCATCACTGAAGCAATGAGCACGAAACTGAGCAAACTCAGGGAGGCAGTGAAGGACAGGAAGGCCTGGCGCGATGTGGCTCATGGGGTCATGAAGAGTCGGACACGACTTAACGACTGAACAACAACACGCAAAACACAAACGCAAGGTTGTGTGTGTCTGGGGTGTGCATCTCCATCCATCCACTAATTGCAACGTCTCTCTGAACTCTAGATGGGACCCCCAGAGCATCCTGTTTCCAGACCAAACGCTAGCTCTCATCCTGCCATGTGGGCCACACGCTTGAGCTCTTTCCCCAAGGCTGTAGTCCTCAGGATTCAGAATAAAGAGCATGCGACATGTCAGCCCAGAGAACTGCCTGCGTTTCACGCCAACCACTCACTCCGTGGGACTGAGACAAAAAGGGTTTCCCCCTTCCTCAGATTTGTGGAAGGGAAGATGGGTAACCTTGAGAGAGAGGGAGGGTCCAATTGTCCAGAAAGGGGGGGGAGGAGTGCAAGAGTTGGCAACTGGAGGGATCAATGGACGCTGATGGAGGGGAGTAAGGAGCATGGGTGGGGGGCTTACATCACCAGCCTTTGTAGCAGCTGAGAATCAGGAGGTCAAGAAGGCAGGGTTGAGTCCACCTCTCGGATCTTTTCACTCCAGGAACCGTCCCAGAAGAATCGCAGAAGCATTGGGTCAGGAGGGGCCTTGGAGGTCTTCTAGTCTAACCCCCTCCCCAGGGCAGGAAACCTCAGACCACCCCAGACAAAACCCTCCACCGATGGAGCCCCCACGGCTCCAGGAGGGGGCCTTCACAGCTCCCAAGAGCAGGAAATCCCCTCGACTTCAGCGTTGGATGTCCCTCTGTGACGCCTCCACCCGCCGGCTCTCATCTTATCCACGGGAGAATAAATCCACCCTTCTTCCCCGGGACGTCCCTTGGAGGACTGGAAACGGCCCTCGAGTCTCCCCTGACCTCCAGCGCAGGCCGCCCAGCCCTCCCTGCAAAGCCACGGGGAACTCTGCACATTTCCGGTCACGCGAAATGCAAACTTCAGAACGAGCCTGCAAGGAGGAGGTCTTCTGAAACGCTTCGCTGACCCGCATCCTCGCTGCTTCACAACTCCGAAGCCCAGTTTCCCCAGCCGGGAAATTTGCATTCTTTAAACAAATAAATAAATAAAATAAATTCAAGGCAGAGAAGCAGAGGGTCCTCCTGCCTTTCTTTTATCAGCAGGATAATTTTCCGCCTGAATACGTAAAGCAAAGACTTCTCCCTTATTTTTGGCTCCGGAGGGAGGGAGGGAGGGGGGTGCGGCGAGGAAGGAAGGGGCGGGTGGGGGGAGGGAAGAGAGAAAAAAGATGTATTAATTATCTTCAAAGAGCTTCTGGCAGGGCGGAGAGATCTCTCTCAGATCAGGAGCTGCGTCTGAGGAAGCTTTAATGAAGGTGGGGATGGTGGCACCGCAGATTAATATTTTATTTCTGGAAAACTTAAATGGAACGATCCATCATCATTCCAAATCGGAGGAACAGACAGTCTCCGATTGTTAGAGGAGCACAGAGAAACCTGCGGGGTGGGCAGGGATCATCATCCTCGTCCTAATCAGAGAGAAAGTCCCTCCGGATTCTAGATGAAGATATCAAAGCGGGAACCTTATTTCACTGCTCCAGTCGCCCAGTTTGGCTAACCAGGCACATGGGCTCTGGAGAACACCGGGAGCGCCTGGCAGCCCTGTTCTAACAGGATACGGGCCGATTCTGATCGATTCGACGCTAGTTCGGAAACAGAGAAGGCTGCTCCACTCTACGACGATTCCAGATGGCTGAGCAAGGATTGCAGTGAATGCATTTGACAGATTACGCCATCGAGAAATTCAGTGACCGGGATGCGGGAAGAGTCGGCGCCCGGGGGTGGGTCAGGAATGTGGGGGGGGGGCAGCTGTAAGGACTTGGCCGACCAACCCTGCATTTTGCCAGCCTGAATGTTTCTCGTCCGTTTGCACACTTGGTTTGGATTCCAAGTTTGCAATCCCAAAGCCAGCCTAAAATATTAGAAATGCCACCTCTGCCATTTTACAACAAATAATAATAATAAAATAAATGCATATATAAATATAATGTATGTGGGTGTGTATATATGTATATATATAATGTAATATAATGTAATAATAGAGAAGAGAAGAGAAGAGAAGAGAAGAGAAGAGAAGAGAAGAGAAGAGAAGAGAAGAGAAGAGAAGAGATGAGATTTGTGGTCAAAATCCACAGGCTCCACTTGAACAAGGAGACAGGCTCAGGAGAAAGACTTCAGTTAGAATTGCAATTCAGATAACTTTACGACTGATTATCCCATTGTTAAGAAAGATGGGACTGGCTTGTATTTGGAGGGGAGGCCACTAGGTGATCCCAAGGCAATAGGCTAGACTGGGAAGTAGGAAAAAAAAAAAAACCCAGAGAAAGCACCATTGCAAAAAACCTTCACAGATGTGTCTTTGCTGTCACCTGGAGCTGAGCTCAACCCAAGGAGATATTTTTTTTTCCATAATGTAATTATCCTTCCTGTGCGCATTTCATAATTCCTCTTTTTGGTCACATCTGGCAACATGTTTCGGGATGGGTTACCCTCAGACTTTTAAGAGCTATTTAGGACTCCGCTGAAACTTTATGGCTTCAGAAGCTGAATATTGTACTGATGTATCCAGACATACAAATTCGCTTCACCGTAAACTCTCTGGGCCAAATCCCATCCCGTCCTAAACAGAAGCGGTTCCGGGAGAGCCGACGCTTGGCAACTGAGCCTCTTTTTAAGCAGCAGTGCCCACCGAAGGATCACCAAACCATGCAAAAACTAGAGGAATGTCCCTAAAATGTTCATTCTTGGGAACTGATGAAGTTTTCAAGCCAGACCTTTGATTTGGCCACCAAGCATCGCTTACGCAGCTTTGCTTGCACTTCCCAGAGACCGGGCCAGAAAAGAAATTCTCCCATAACCTCCCACCAGATCTTTTAAAGCAGAAAACCTAAGGCCTGAAATGGGGACTTGCAGGGTGCCAGCTGGGTGCTTGACCGCTGAGTGACACCCGCTTCCCAAGGAGGCGAGGCAGCACCCTGGCCAAAATTCATACCGAGCGTGACTCAGGCGGCCCCCCAGCCCGGCAGCAGCTGTGCTGGAGACCAGGAATCAAACATGCAAAATTAAATCTTATTACCCGCTGCAAATCCTACATTATGCAAGGCGCATGTGCAAATGCACGATGACCCAGCTCACAGCATTTCCACTCCTCCATTTCTTCCTTAGGAGCTCCCAGCAGCACCAATGAATTTTCTAACTTCCTTCCACAACACTTTCAAGCAGGCAAGGCTTGGAAATGCCCCAGCCAGCATCGGTGGACTTCAACTCCCAGAATGCCCCAGCCAGCATTGGTGGACCTCAACTCCCAGAATGCCCCAGACAGTATGTGACCGACCCTTGGAAAGCTGCAGAGGTCACTACTGAGCATGGCATGGCCTGCTTTCTAAAGCTGTATTCCCCTTTCTCCTGCTTTCCGGCACAGAACAATTAGCTGCTTCTGGGAAGGCTATATGCAGCCCTGGCTCAGCCACATTCCTTGTATCTGCTGTCCAGTTGACCAAGGCAGACTGCTCCTGCACATGGAGGCTCCTCTCTGCAGTCACCGCAGAAATCTACAGGAGAAGCTTAGTCGAATTAAACCAAGACGCTTCCTCAGCCAGCATCTAGGTCCCCCTATTCTCTTTCTAGCTTCTATCCAACCTGGTGGCCACCCCTTCATCTTGGGGCAGGGATTTAACCATGTGCTATAAACTAACTATGCGAGGTTCCCAAAGGAAGCTTGCCCCTTCTCTGTCTTTGGGGGCTGGGCTGCTGTGCAGAACCGCTCTTTTCACCAACAAACCGCCTTTGCATCACAGAGCACGTGATGCAACAGGGACAGCTTCCTTAACCGACTCGGGGGCTGCAGTTATGCAACCGCGCAAGAAAAATGAAGGCCTTTCCCTGAATGTTTTATCTGGCAATCTTACTTGGTTTAATGTCAGCTGACTAAAAAATTGGGAGCCGGTTTGGTCAAGGGCAGTGTTTCTCAACCTCGGTCACTTTAAGATGGATGGACCTCAACTCCCAGAATTCCCTAGCCAGCATGGCTGGCTAGGGAATTCTGGGAATTGAAGTCCACAAATGCTGGCTGGGGAATTCTGGGAGTTGAAGTCCACATATCTTAAAGTAGCCAAGGTTGAGAAGCATTGCATTAGGAGATTGCGGGAGATGGTGAGTTCTAGTCCCACCTTAGGCATGAAAGCTGGCTGAGTGACTTTGGGCCAGTGCCTCTCTCTCAGCCCAACCCACCTCACAGGGTTGTTGTGGTGGGGAAAACAGGAGGAGCAAGGAGCATTCCGTATGTTCGCTGCCTGGAGTTATTTATAAAAATAACAAAGGTGGGATAAAAAAACCTAAAACAAAAAAAATCAGAAGCACCGAAAATCATCCCCCAGTCAGAAAGGGTCCCACCCTCGTCCGGGCTCTCCCTGAACCCTGATTCAGCCGCCTCGTGCCCCCAAATCCACGGCTCCCGCTGTTCACCAGCCCCCCGCAGCGATTGCAACCGAGCCGAGAGGAGTGGGGCAAAACCTAGACGCATTATCCAGCGCCTTGCATCTAAAGGCACCGCGACGGAACGGCACCCGACTCGGAGTCTCCCCGTCACGGCCGTCATCTTAACTGAATGCGCCTTCCAACAACCCATGGCAGCCAGCAAGGATGTGCCTGGCAGGCGTCCGAACACTGAAGCCTTCCGGCAGCGTTTCTCAACCTCAGCGGCTTTAAGACGGGCGGACGCCAACTCCCAGAACTCCCCAGCCAGCATGCTGGGCGTTGGAGTCCACCTGTCTTAAAGTGGCCAAAGTTGAGCATCACTGCACTGGAGTGCGAGAGGCCTTTTCCTGGGCATGGGCAATGAATTATGTTGCTCCCGTGGCAGCGATTAATCTCCAGCCCCCTCGCTCAAAGAAGGGGGCCTGAGAGGAGTAAAAACATCAGAGAACCCCCCTTCTCAAAACAGAATCATAAAACCAGAGAGTCGGGCAAGAACTCAGAGGTCATCTAGTCCAACCCAGCGCTTGGCACGGGGTCTGCCCTGAAAGACCACTCCAGCTTTATTGATCCCAATATGCGCACAGAACCCCCGTCATCTGAGGACCACCCATCATCTGACCCCATCTGGCCGGTTTCAAACAATAAAGCAACATTTTTAAAAAAGACCCAAGCTCAAACTCAAACCTGTGTGAAGGAATGCAGAATGACCCCGAGGACCAGGAAGGAAGGAACAAGAGGGTATGTGGGAAAGAGATGACACGGTCCTGAGAAAGAAACCCCAAATCCCCCCTGCCTTGATTTTGTGTTTACACGACACAAAAGAGATCCTTGGTGGGGCTTTCAAGGTGGATGCCAGCCCTGCGAGGTAGGCCAGCTCGAGGAGGAGGCACAGAACAGAGCATCCCTGGACCCCCGTCATGCCTGTTTCTCAGCCTGGCCTACCTCAAAGGGCTGGCATCCATCTTGAAAGCCTCGCCGAGTTTATCCCTTGGGGAGGCTTGATGTTGGATCCCTGCGGTGAGGGGGTGGTCTGGATGGCCTCAAGGGATCTTCCAATTCCAGGATTGTAAGGACAAGGAGAAATGGAAAGGGAGGACGGGGGACGAGCAACCTGCAAGGACAGTCAGAAAGGCCATTTGTGCAGGGCCAGGAGCAGCATTGTGTTTGCAAGCGCAGATTTATACGCACATTTGGAAAAAGTGGATATAATTGGAGTAGAAAGACCAAGCCGCCTTGTGCTGTAGTGAAAAATGCTGGCTAAGAGCATCGCGAGCCTGCTTATCTAGCCGGCTTGGCTAGACCAGTGTTTCTCAACTTTCTCAACTTTGGCAACTTTAAGATGTCTGGACTTCAACTCCCAGAATTCCCCAGCCAAGGAGTTGAAGTCCAGGCATCTTAAAGTTGCCAAGGTTGAGAAACACAGGTCTACACCCTGCTCTGATGGGCAATTCTGAGCCCTCTGCTTTCCCTTCTTAAATACCAGAACTTTAAATCAGACCTGGATCGGACAGCCCGCCAGCTAGAACAGGAGTGGGCAAACGATTGCCTTCCAGATTTCAGCCTACAGCGGTGTTTTTCAACCCTGGCCCCTTGAAGATGTGTGGGCTTCAACTCCCAGAATTCCCAGCCAGCATGTGCAGACATCAGCTCCCAGAATTCCCCACCCACCCTGTGTGGACTTCAACTCCCAGCATTCCCCAGCGCATGGCCAAAAAGTCAAAAGGGCAGCCGTGACGTTGCAATCAAAGCTCTGGTTTTTTTTATATGTGTTGCCCGGTGCTTTTTTTAAAAGAAAAAAACCTGGACCGACGCATGATTCCACATCTCCCCAATCCTAGGAAATCGAACAGGCCTTTGCCCGCGGGCGGGTGCGCATGTCCACCCAATTTCACATGGAATGTCCCAAAAGTGCACTGCAATTTCAGGAAGCCTTACTTTCATTCTGCTTAGAAAGTGGCAAGTTTCCTGCAGCGATCGAAAAGGGAAAAAGTTGGGCATCACCAAGAAACGTAACAGAGATGGGACCATCTGCTCTGGGAGTTGAAGTCCAGACATCTTAAATTTGCCAAGGTTGAGCAACACAGGTCCAGACCCTGCTCTGATGGGCAATTTTGAGCCCTCTGCTTTCCCTTCTTAAATACCAGATCTTTAAATCAGACCTGGGTCGGACAGCCCGCCAGCTAGAACAGGAGTGGGCAAATGATTGCCTACCTGTCACCTTTGCTATTTTTTAACCTGTCACCTTTGCTATTTTTTAATCTACCTTCTCTCTAGACTTCCAACAAGGGAAGAGAGGAGACAAGATTTCACTATTTCAACTAAGGAAGTTTCCTCCTTAAAGAAAACCCACCAGAATCTGACGCGGCCGCTCAGCCCGTTCAGGAAGAGCGGCCGAAAACGGAAGGCGTTCCCCCAAACCCTCACCGTTGTGGGCACGAAGCTCTGCCTGAACGTGGCCACATGCTGCCCTCGGCTGCACCGAGGGGCCCGTTGGTGTGGTGCCTGATTTTTCTTTATTTTTTGGAGGGGGGGAACCCCCAGGATTGCACGCTCAGCCTTGCAAAATCCACGGATGGATTTGCAAGGAGGAAGAACTGGGGAAGTTTCCCATCACTGTAACCGGGGAACCATGTCGCAGTGCATCAATTCATACAATGACCCACACGGGCAGCAGGGAGGGGGAACCCCCCCTGGACACCCCCCCCCAAGGCTGGAAAACATCAATGCTCCAGGCAGCGTTCTCTGTCCTCTCCTTCGGCCCCTTCCTGCCCCATTCATCTCCCGGGCCTCGGCAAACCGACTCCGAAAGGAAAATAAATAGTTCCTAATGTGATCATTAATTGGAGTCGGGGAGAACCATCTTTTCCTTCTAGCAGGGCAGCTCTGAATAAGCCGTCAGGACCGGGCGGACACCCTCGCTGGCATATAAATGCCTTCATAATTCAATGTTAGATAGGGAGGGAGGGAGGGAGAGAGAACAAAAAGAGCAAGAACAGAAAAAAAAAAGAGAGAGAACAAAAAAAGGACACATGCCAAGTCTGTGAACAGCTCAATTGCGCCACTCCTGCTTAGGCGCATGGTAGATGGGGGAGGCAAGCGCCATGCGCCAGGAGAGACGCCTGAAGAGCCATCCAATTGCCCCGGGTGCAGCATGAATTCTTCAGCCTAGTGTTTCTCAACCTCGGCCACTTGAAGATGGGTGGACTCCAACTCCCAGAATTCCCCAGCCAGCATGGCTGGCTGGGGAATTCTGGGAGTTGGAGTCCACCCATCTTCAAGTGGCCGAGGTTGAGAAACACTGGTTTAGCTGGAATGACAAAAGCACTAAACAGCACATCCCTCTTTCTTACACTGTCCCCAAACGCGAATCACCCCGTCACCTCTCTGGGCAAAATCTTGAGGCTGTGCAATGATTTGAATTCGAATCCAAAAATGCATCCCCGGGGCCACGGATATAGCAGCTCTCTGCACAGGCGCTTCAAAGGGTTATACAAAGGTGCTCTTGGGATTGCATGGTCCTGGAAGCCCTGGACAGCAACTCTTTAAAGCAGCTACCCAGACTTGGGAGAAGACGCCGCTGCTTTAAAGGGTTGCAGACAGGATCGGCTGCCGAATCCTAGGGTAGGGCACAGATGTTTTGCTGCAGACTGGCGCTCTCAAGATCAACTGCACAGTCCTGAACGATAGACGTGCTTGAAAGGGTTGCAGACCGATGCTTGCAGGAGGAAGCCCTTGTCTGCCACCCTTTAAAGCAGCCGGGTCTTCTCCAAGGATTGAACTGGATTTTTGAAATGGAATAGGAAACTCTAGCAGCCCTACCAAATACTAAGGCTGGATGGTGCTTTGGATTCAGAAGAAATGCTTCAGAATAAGCAGGAACAGAACCCCAGCCTGTTTGGAACCCATTAAAGCAGCCGTATCTGAATCCAGGACTGCATACCTGTAGTGGAAACCTCTGCACAGCCATTGAGTGTTCTCAGAAAAAGACACAACTGCTTTAATGAGCCACAAACAGGGTTGGGGTCCTTCCACCCCCAGCCCCAGTGTCCCCTGTAGCCCAAAGCAAGCGTGCAAATAGGAGAACCCTTAAGTGGGCTCAGGGAAGAATTGCAAGACAGGCCACCTTGACATTAAGGCTCATAAGGAACAGTTGAGGAGTTGAGATGTTTCATTTGCAACAGAGAAGACTAAGCAGAGTCTAATGACCATCTCCAAATATCTACAAAGTTCTCATGTGCAACACAGACCTGCTTCCTTGCTGGAATCAAAAGTGGGACAAGGACCAGCAGATGACAATTAAAAGAAAGGAGACAGAGGTCGGACCTCAGAGGGAATTTCCCAGCGATAAAAGCCGTGAAACAGTGGAACAGTTTGCCCGGGACACGGGTGGTTTTCAGATAGGGGTTGGGCGGCCACCTGTCAGGGAGGGTTTAGGAGATTCTTATGCCAAGCACGGGTTGGACTACGTGACCTCTAGGGTCCTTTCGTATTCTAAGATTTTATGATAGACAGGGTGAGCATATAATTTATCATCCAAACTGCAACCTCTTTAGGTTCTAGAGAGGGCACTAGAATAATTAAAATTCCACCGACCAGAGGCCTGGTGGCTTTCTGCATCTCGCACCCCACAGCACGGGTGACAATACGACCAGCTGGTATCGCAAGCCAATGGCTGGGCAGCAGAGTCAACCACTTCTCCTACTACCTCCCCGAGACCAAAAGGAGTTAGCCCTCTCCAGCCGCCTCTGTCCAGGACAAATTCTAACCCGGACGAGAGGCTGGCCCCACAGGGGCGACCCGGGATGGTCCCAGGCAAACTGGGACTTACGGTCACCCTAATGATGGATAACTGTGCAAATGCTAGTATCTGAGACGCTTTATGCAAATCCTTTTGTGGGGACAGTGGGGGCTACAATGGTCAGACGAGCAGGACCCAAGTTTAGCAGTCCCAAATGTGCACGCCCGTGCACACGCTCACCAGCCGATTTGCAAGGGCAGACGCGTAGGTGGCAACCAGAAGAACACAGAGCTGAGTGGGAAGTCAGAAGTTTCTCAAACCCAGCTCGGCTGTGCGCAATGCAAACATGCGTGCTTCTAAGCCATGGCTCTCCTTGGAAGAAGGGGGCTTTCGGACTCACAAGCAAAGGGGCGGGGGTGGGTGCCAAAGCATTTTCCAAAGGTGCGGAAGAGCAACGTCCAGCTTTAATCCCATCTGCACAAGACATCGAGCTTAGAACGGACGACATGCTTGCAGAAACACAAGGAGATGAGCCAGGCCTGGGCCCATGAGAAGAGAATGCAGCCGTGCCCCTTCGCGGGAGGGAAAGGCACGCGTCCAAGATCACCCCACAGCCCTGTTCACACAACCCAATGAACCCAGGTTCTAGGGTGGAATCCAGCAACACAGAGACATGCTAACTAGGTTGAGAGCTGCAGCACGCAGGATCACCCGTCCTGCTTGCTATTCCAGAAGACCTTGTGCCAACTGAACATTGGCCATGCTTCAGTTATATCAACGGATCCTTCTGCATTGCTCACGCAGCAGGGAGCAGGGCTTGGGCACCGCAGCCATCCGTGTTTGGGAGGTGCATGCTGGCTGGGGAATTCTGGGAGTGGAAGTCCACCCGTCTGAAAGTTGCCAAGGTTCAGAAACACTGGTTGAGCCAATTCCACTGTGGTTGACTGGGTTTTCAGATTCACACAACAGAGCTGACCCGTACTGTAGTTTGATTCATAATCGGCCTGATATAATTTGGGGTTACAACTGCCATTCCGTGCCTCAGCGAGTCACCGCTTTACATATCCTCCGGCCCAACTTACTTGGTTTGGCCAGTTGCATGAACCAGAGTTTAAAGCCAGGTTTAAAACCAGGACATAGTCTGGAACTTCTACAGCAGTGTTTTTCAACCTTGGCCACTTTAAGATGTGTGGACTTCAACTCCCAGAATTCCCCACCCAGCATGGAAAAGTCTCTGGAACTTCCCACCACTAGATTCACATTCAACAAAGAACCCTAGACCTAAACCAGTGTTTCTCAACCTTGGCCACTTTAAGATAGGTGGACTTCAAGTCCTAGAATTCTCCAGCTAGCATTTGTGGACTTCAACTCCCAGAATTCCCCAGCCAGCAGCTGGGGAATTCTAAGAGTTGAAGCCCAACTTAATGTGGCTAAGTTTGAAAAACACTGGTCTAGATCATTCTGGCAATGAAATACCATTTTGGAGTCATTTTGTACACTTAAAAAAAGTTTTCATCATGATATAGAAAAGAGAAGTTTACCCCAAAGGGAAATGGGGTGTCCTTGGGGAGGAAAAAGATTCTTAGCTCCTCCTTGTGGAGTTTTAAGCTCATTTGCTCCAGCATGTTGGGATCCCCAAAAGTGGGCCTATTAAGGTCAACCCAGGACTTGAAATATTTTTCCGGCAATCTCGTTTTGAATTCAAGGGGAGTTTGCAGGAAACAAGGCACAAATTATCAAAAAATGCCCCCTTAGCTTAGGGACAGGGAGGTTTTGTTTGAAGCGTTCCATAGATTCATCTACGTTCTGCCCTGCACACGCGAGGTGCCAAATTCTCTTGCCACTCAACGTCCTGAGACAAAGGAGGCCATTTTCTAAAGCCGACCACCCAAAGTCATTTGGTTGGGAAAAAACGACACACTCTTCCCGCTCGCCCTTCCCAATATTTTTCACGGGCGACAATCAAGACTATTTTTACATCAAGCAGATCCATCAATAGACAGCCAGAGATAAGGGCCAGCTTCACATTTTGCCAGCTCAACTTTCTGGGTGGGCTATGTGGGTTCAACTGAGCGCAGTTCTTACTGGGTCAAAGCTCTCCCAAAGTTCCTTGTATCATGAATCTGAAGACGTGCAAATTATCCATGCTTGGCTTTCCAAAGCCGTACAAATGCATTAGAAACCCTCCATCTTGGGGATTATGTCTCAAAGAGGTTCCAAGACCTTAGGAGCAGCCCTGGTGGATCACGCCAAGCTCCATCATAGTCCAGCATCTTGTTTCTCACAATAACCAACCTGATGCCTTCATGGGGCTCACAAGCAGAGATGGAGGTCTACCTGTCTCCCCCCATTGTTCCCCTGCAATTGGTATTTGGGGGAACTGGGCTTCCCCCCAATCTGGAGGTAAACGTCGTCTTCAAGGCTAACCGCTGTTGCTAAAACCTGCTCTCCAACTCCCTTTCAAAGCCATCCAGTTTTGACTTCCGGTGAGGACATGGTGAACTGAAGACATCCCTGAAGAAGCAGGGAGGACATTACGGTTGAAATTGTCGGCCGGATACAGGATCCAGGCTGGCGAAATCTCTCTGCATAGATTGTGAGATCACTCACACATACTCCGGACTGTGGCTCCTTGTGAGTAAGTGGCAGGAACCGACATTTTTGCAATACACTTGTGAGTTGAGCGGCTGGGAATTGGGGATTCCATCAAAACTTACAGGAGTAATGTATCCTCTAAGAACATAAGGTTTGGCCAATCCTCATTTCCCAGTCGCGTTGAAATTAATTTTTTATTGCTTTTTAAATATAGAGAACCTCCGGAATGGCAAGTTTTTTGGTATTCACTGGATGAGTTTCCTTCAATCTTTTACAAAATAACTTTTAAGTACAAGTTTAAGGATTTTAAAATATATATATTTTTTGGAATTAACAGCAAAAGGGAGATTAGAGTGCTGATTTTAGAAAGTTATACATGGACTAAGGGTCGAGATGGATTTAATAACATTCTGAAATTAAATATAAGAATCCTTTCCATGGGAAACTATTCATGTTTTTGCATTCAGAAGAAAAATAACATGATGAGACTCTGAACATTGGACACTAGTGCACAAGGAGGAAATTAAGATTATAAGTAAAGGGGAAGAATACTTAAATTTGATCTGACAATGCAGAATGGAGCAAAAGCTTTTAACAATGAATGCACTGAGAGATATTTGTGAACAATGGACTCAGAACTTAGTTTTAAAGATCTCTGCCATTATTGATAGACTAAATGACGCTAGGGAAGAGGAATAAGTTTTACTGGACAAGACTGAAATTGATTTAAATGTGGACTTAAAAATGACAGGCTACAAGAAGGATATAGAAAAAGATAAAATATTGAATATACGAACGAAACCAGCTGATGTTTTGATAACTAAAAAGGGTATACAACTAATAGACCGGAAGAGTGTCTTGAATAACCTTTCTATATTGGATTTACAAAAAGGATTTGTTAATGTTGTCAGCGATTTTGTGAGAAGAGACAAAGAGAAAATAAAAAGCAACCAAGTGTTTGGACACTACTTGAAGGGAATAATGATTAAGACTGTTGGGAGCAAAGGGAAGAAATATAAAGTGGGTTTATTTGACCAAGGTTAAAAAAGATAGGTTGTTATTTCTGGAAATATTT
Source organism: Python bivittatus (assembly GCF_059951505.1). Taxonomy (NCBI): domain Eukaryota; kingdom Metazoa; phylum Chordata; class Lepidosauria; order Squamata; family Pythonidae; genus Python; species Python bivittatus. Next base: position 2,171,368 of record NW_028277087.1, read on the forward strand.
AATGGTTTTTTTCTGACCAGGACTGAATGATGATGTTTTAAGGTTTTGTTTAGAGATAAGAGCTTTATGGGAAATAAATTATTTGCTGTATTTTAAATTTATCTGATTAAGATTAAAATAGTTATGTTGTTATCCCTGGTAACTTTTACTGGATCTTCATTGACTAGATTTGAAGGATGAGGTTTAGGGGATTTGTTTAATGATAGAAAATGAGATATAAATGCAGAAGGAAGGAATTCAAGTGCGGTTATTACATCAAATTTACAATAGACAGGTTGTCATTTCTGGTAACTCTTAATGGACTTTTGCTGATTATGATAGAAGAGGAGGTTTTAAGGATGTTGTTTAAAGATCTGTTTATAGAGAAGAAGACATGGGATGAAGAGATTGTTTGATACATTTTAAGAGATGATGATAAGTTGTTAAAGTTTTTATACTTGCTGGGATGAACAGGGAAGTTATTTTTCTCTCTTTTTAATTTTTTTTTAAAAAATTCTTTTTTCTTCGCCCTTTTTTATTTTTGCTTTTTATACTTGGGTCAGTTTTATTAATCTTTAATACAATTATTATTATTTAAAAAATCAAAGCCATCCAGTTTGGGGACCATCACTACCTGTTGTGGCAAAGAATTCTTCGGGATGATGATAATATGATACGTGAAGGACTTTTTTGGGTTCTTTTTGTCCATTTTAAATCTTTCAATCAACCTCCTTATATAATGGTCTGGGGGAGTGTCCTTGGGAGACAGGAGGAAAAACCATAGACGAGACAACCAGTGTATAAAAGGTGTCTCAGCCCACAGAAGGAAAAGGGGCATGGGAAGCATCTCCGAAGGGACCCTCCCGAGTTTTCTGGAGAGTAAAAAGAGGAGGGGAGAAATATTTTCAGACTTGCAAGATTCTGTTAATGCAACCTTACAGTAAAGACAGAGCTAGTACTCCTGGTTCTGCTTCTTGTCTGGACGACCTCACAGGGCTTACACCTTAAATGACCCTGGTGCTAGTATTCTGAGAAAGGAGAAGAACAACACTCTATCCCTTTTCATCACACCATCCACGATTTTATATCCCTCAATCTCGTCCCCCAAAAGTTGCCATTTTCCCAAGCTAAAGATTTCAGTGTCTGAGCCTCCCATCTTTCTGGCTCACCTCTTTGACACTTTTTCTACCTCTATGACCTCCTTTTCAAGGATTTCAAACTTTATTAGTCCTCCAGACGCAGCTGTCCCGCAGATCCGTACAATGGCGTTACATTTTTTATTTTTATACGTTCGATCCCTTTCCTAACGCTCTCTAATTTTGTACCCTCGGTTAATATGGAGTGGCTTCTGCTTCCGTTCCTGTGTCTCCTCCGTGCAAATCCGATCGAATCCATCGATCAGCCCATTGATAAACTGGAGAGAGGTCAACAGTTTAGCTTCTGCAAATGCAGAAAGTCCTGCGTTTGATCGCTGCAGACGTTGCAAAGGCCGCCATCTGACCCCTGGATGTGCCGTCCATCAGTGGGGCTGGGGCGGGTGGCCTGAAAGCGTGCCAGCTTCCTTACACTCGTGAAGCCAAAAGGGGAAACTTGATGCAATTATGCAGGGGAAAATACAAGGATTCCCCACGCCCCCACTCCCATGATGCAGGAATAAATGTCCACGTTCGTAAAAGCCGACGTGCAGTAGAATAACGTTGTGACTCTTTTCCTCCCTGTGCGCAGAATCCTCTTGGCCACTGCATGCAAAGCCCTAACATAAAAAGGGAAACAGCAAACCAGATTTGCTTTAATTCTAAAATGTATTGAGAACAAGGGCTTTCAGCCATTGGTCTCTTCAATCTCCCCGGTCGCTCTCTCCAGGAGCTTGGACCCCCGTCTGGTCTACCTTGCAGGGCTAACACCTTAAATGACCCTGGTGCTAGTATTCTGAGAAAGGCAGAAAAACAACACGCTATCTGTTTTCACCGCACCATCCGTGACTTTATATCCCTCGATCTCACCTTTTTGCACGAGGCATATTTACACACATACAGGCGTCCTGTTCTGCGGTGCATCGCTTTGCTGAAATTCAACCTCTACGCCTTAAATACTTCAGGACAGAGAATTACCAAAGCAGAGGTGATCAGGGACACAGCAGATTGTGCAGACCTGCCTGCAGAATCGGAGAACAGAAGGCTCAGAAGGGATCTTAAGAGATCTAGTCCAACCCTCTGCCCAAGGCAGGTATTCCCTGACTTCTACCTGTTGAGAGATCGTGCATCAGCATCGCCGGAAGACGAGAAAAGGTCTTCGTCTCACATTGGGGGAAATAAAAGGAAAGGCCTTTTGGTCGAGCTGGATTTCTGATGGCATTAGATACGAGGATACACGTCGCTTTCTTGGCAACAAGCAAAGAAACTCGGGGTGGTTTTTCAGCTCTCGAGCCTAGCTTAGAGACTCGGGCCTTCCCAGCCAGGTTTGAATTGCTTAGCTTTCTGAAGTCCATCAAGGGTGCTTTTATCGTTTTTTAATTTGTAATTGTTTTTATGTATTTATTTTATTTATATTTATATTATTTTATGTATTTATTTTTTTTAATTGTCATATGCTGGCCAGAGTCCCTGTGTGTGAGATGGGTGGCTATATAAATAGGATAAATAAATAAATAATAATAATAAAGTCCAGCTAGAGCAGTGTTTCCCAACCTTGGGAACTTTAAGATGTGTGGACTTCAACTCCCAGAATTCCCCAGCCAGCAGGGCTGGCTGGGGAATTCTGGGAGTTGAAGTCCACACATCTTAAAGTTCCCAAGGTTGGGAAACCCCGAACTCGCAATTGCCCTAAGTCAAAAACCCAGCTTGCATGAAAATGCACTTTTGCCCATATTTCCCCTTCCCTGCCTTAAAATCAGGTTACCCTTTTAAGAAGAAAGGAAACGCCAAATTCCGGTTGCAATTTTCAAAACTTTGAAGACTGGGGAAACCCCCCAACTTAAGTCTCTTAAGGGGGTCCTTTGGGGCCCACACTTTCTGCTGCCGAGGGCGCTGGAGCACATCGTCCAGAGATGGCGAAGCTATGCCACGTGGTTCAAAGGGGACGTGCCACGTTTTGGGTGGCACACCAGCATTCACCAACACCTAACAACTGTCCTCCCTGTGTGAGTTACCAAAGAAACCGAGTTTGTTTTACTCATATTCCATTTCTGTCGTTATTTGACATTTCTTCATAGAATACACAGCACCACACAATCAGACTGCATTTTTTTTAAATCAATGAATATGTAAAGAATTGTTTCTCTTTTGCTCGGGGTGGGGGGATGCGCCAGCAGAGCCATTTTCCGAATTTTGGACACGCCAAGCCCAAAAGGTTCACCATAAATACTGACGTCGTCCAGTATCCCTTTGTCAGACCCCAGATTTGGAATGAAATTTAAAAACGGAGCTGAGCGAGGCTTCACAGATGTTGAAACCAGCTCTTTAAATTAAAGCTAAACGTGGAAAAAGGTACATTAACTAGCTTGCAACTCGGAGCATGTACAGATGGCATTTCCTCCCCCCCCCCGAACTGCAACCCCCATTAAAGGCTTCAGGGACCTGAACAGAGAGAGGCCTTGCAGGAAGCCTGTCTTGGGACCCTAATTTGAAGTGACCCTGTTTGCTTAGGGGACAATCCCTAGACTGGCTGACTGTGAAAAATTAAGCCAGGTTAAACCTGGCTGGGGTCTGGAAGGGAGACCACCACGTGCTAAACTAGAATACTGAAAACGCTTTGCGGATGAAGGCAAGGGGCGAACTCCTTTTGTATTGCTGCCATGGGGACTCAAGGAAATTTCCAGGAATGATCTTGACAGGGTGGAGAATTTACCTTAACTTTAAGGTTGAACGTAGTTTACACTTTTAACCAAAAAATAAATCTCCTCTGTCCAGCTGTTCTGTCTACCTTCATAACATCACATCGACACTTGGGCGGATGAAAATAATCGCTTTTATTCAGCAGCCCAGCAGTTAAAAAAAAAAAAAAAAAGCAGGTCTGAACCCCAAGCTCCTTTCCTCGGCTCAGCTGAAGAGTTTAAAATGCTACCCTTCCAAAACCAAGCCAGGAAGGGCAAAACAAGGAGGAAGCTGGTATGCCTTCATTAAATGTATATCTGACCCTGGCAAGGTCTAATTAACAGTTTTCAATAATCAGTTAGAAAGAAGACACGGTGGCTCTTAGCTTTGCTTTCCAAAAGATTTCTGACCCATGAAATAGAGCAGCTTTTTTCCCGGTCACCAAGAGCCTCGACTGGACCCCAAAACCACCAGGCTGGTGGAATTCCAACACATCCGTGGGGGCCATTTTGTTCCAGGTGGGAACTAGCGGGGGATTCTGGGAAGAGGCCTTTGAGATCCCAACCAGAAAGGGGAAACTCCAAAGCGGGTGGCGGTGGGTGGGAAGCAAAACCTTCAGGAGTCAGAACCAAAAGTAGAAAAATTGGCCCGCGCAGGTTGAGATGCTCGCTGCATTTGGGCATCTGCTTCTGTATCCAGCAGCTGGGGAGGTCTAAAAGGCTTGAAAAAGGCGCGTCTTGCTGGGCCCTTGCAAAATGCAAAGGGTGCCTTCGTGGCATTTCTGCAGGGAAGGGAAAAAACGGCCCGGCTTTTGGAAGAGCAGGGATCTTCTTCGAGAGAAGGGCAGAGACCCCGTTGTGAAAACAAATTCCCCCCAGGCAGCGATCGCCCTTTGGAACTGAGCGGAAAAGTGGCACGTTCGGGAGGTGTACAAAGTGGTGGTATAAATGGAAATTCAGCCCCTCCATCACCCCCACCCGTCTTGGGCCACCTTCTTGCTCAAAGAAGACCGGGTCATCCCACCCCACCCCTGAGAATCTTTGATATTCTGCCCTCCTTTGAAAGATATTTCAAAAGCCAATTCTCTTTCATCCAACTCAAGGAGAACCAGGAGGAAAATACAAGCAGGAACGTTTCCCAGAACAGCGTCATCCAAATCAGGCCATCTTGGGCTGGACCGTGGAACTAAAAGCTCGGGTCTGCAATTTTAATGGGATATAAATAGATGGCTGCCTTGATTTGCACAAGCCTCGCTTGGTGCCCATTTTCGGTGCCAATGGGGGCTACGTGACCCCTATTGCTCGACCGAGGATTTTATAACTTCACAAAAAATAACCACGGAGGATGAAAGCAGGATTGCCTCCCGTTTGAAACTGCTATTCCAGCCCCAGCATCTTTTCGTTAAAGATAAATTTAAGTATTTATTAACATGGTTGCCAGATCTCCTTCACCATGTTCAGGAGACAGGTACAGTTTTTTTTCCTGGAGAGGGAAGTTTCTGATCTTCAGGAATTATGATGATGATGGCTGGTCACAGAGCCAGGAAGATGTTTAGACCAGATTTGGCATTTTTATCTACAGAGTCCTTCCCAAGGACCTGGAATAGGCAGCTGTTATTGTTGGATAGTGTTATTGATGATGTGCGAAGAGAGGACTCTTTGGAAAAGACCCTGATGCTGGGAAAGATTGAAGGCAAAAGGAGAAGAGGACGGCAGAGGACGAGATGGTTAGAGAGCATCACTGAAGCAATGAGCATGAAACTGAGCAAACTCAGGGAGGCAGCGAAGGACAGGAAGGCCTGGCGTGATATGGTTCATGGGGTCACGAAGAGTCGGACACGACTTAACGACTAAACAACAAATTGATGATGATGATGATTAATGCTGCATACTGCCCAACTCCCAGCAACTCTGGCCAATTCACAAGTAAAAAACACAGAACCCCCCCCCCCCCAAAAAAACCCAATACGAGTTGCCATTGTTCTTCATCTTTCGCCTGATTGGAGTTCTTGCAAATTCAGAGTCCCACCGGGTTTGTCGAGACAGGAACTCCTCTGATCGTGAGCAGTCACACAGCCAAACTTTACATGGTATTTCCTAAACGAAGGTGTAAAGTCGGGTTTTGCTCCCTGGCTTACCACAGGGGTGGGCAAGGAAGGGGGTTGTGCACAGCCTGACAATTTTCTTGCCAATTAGTTCCACGATGGGTTGATTTTTTCTGTTTCACGCATTTGTGCATTTTTAGGTGACCTACAAAGAGCGCTAAAGATAAAAATTAGTAGCATCATTTTATAACTCCATAGGGTTTGGGCCAACTCGCCACCTTTCCTGCTCCTGAACCACGTTTCTCCCTTTCTCCAGCTTGTGACCGCTGCCATGAAAGTTGCTGGAGTAAGAGCAGAGCTTTCTAAAGCATTAACTCGGCCCCCCTTTAAGGAACAGGAGGATGATTACTATCCATGGGAATATTCCAAAAACCAAGCTTCAAAAAGGAAAAAGAAAAAAAATCGAAAACTTTTAAAGTTCACCGGTGCTGGGGATCCGCCCGGAGTGTCTTTAGTATTTCTGTCTGACTGTATAGCACTCCCTTCCACATCTGAAAAAAAGTGATCGACTCACCTCAGCATCACCATATTTATCCCCTAGGTGGAAGGGTTTTTTTTTAAATAGTAATTTTATAGATTGACAGACAAGTACACTTGACAGAGTCAATGCAGAAGCAACGTCTAAAAAAAATGGAATAGGTTGAATACAAATATGTGAAAGAGAGGGAAAAGCAAAACATTCAGGAAATTCCCAAACTGCAAGGGAAAGAGTGAGAATTAAGAGAGATGCCCGCTGCCCTGGCTCTCATATATATATATATATATATATATATATATATATATATATATATTCCAGTAGCAGGAGACAGGGAGAATCTCCTATTGGCCCAAGGACACATTTGCCAGATGTGCAAATGTCAGGCCAGAAAAATCCATTTGCATGTTGATACAGAGAATATATCAAGCAGCTTTAGAAGGCCAGATGGGGTCTTGGGAAGGAGAAAGACAGAAAGGAAAATAAAAAAGATAAATGCTATATGCCTCCTTCTTGAAGAGGACGTAGCCTCACAAAGAGATTTCTCCACATTTTCAGTGCACTGAAAATGCCCATGGAACTCCCTGCCAGGGGAAAGTCGAATAGCCAGCTTGGAAGTCCTTCAAAACCACAGGAAAAAGAAAAAAGGAAAAAGGTTTTTGCTTGGGGAGTTTACACTGCCAAGCACAGCAACCGGTCCTCATGAATTGCTGAGCATGCCCCAGGCTCGATCTCTCCTCCGAATGCCCCCAGCGGCTCTGGACGGGCAAGACAGGTAGACTGCCACTGCCCGGGGAGGATGCCTTGCACGCGTGGGTCCGGAAGCCAGGAAGAGGCTTCTAAATTCCCAGGAGCTGCATCACTGAAACGATCAGCCATCGCCATGGCAATGGCAATGGGTTCCTCAAGTGAAGTGGACGGGGGGGGGGGAATGGTTGATGCGTGAAATGCAACCATCTTCAACATTGCTTACACATGCGCACCCCACGCGCAGCTCAACCCGTCTTGCTCGCTCTCTCAACGTTTGCAATTCTTCTCTGCCACTCACAATTGTATGCTCCAGAGAACCGTCTCAACAATCTTCCTCTATGCCAGTCTTTCTCAACCTTGGCAACTTTAAGCTGTGTGGACTTCAATTCCCAGAATTCCCCAGCCAGCCCTGCTGGCTGGGGAATTCTGGGAGTTGAAGTCCATACAGCTTAGAGTTGCCAAGGTTGAGCAACACAACTCTATACTCTAATACTCTATTACCAAATACACTGGGTTGCCCTTACCATCATCCACATCCACTACAGCCTTCACCTGGGGATGATGGGCACTTTACCCCAATACAGTACATGTTGAGGGCTCCAGGATGCAGAAGCCAACTGGGGAGCAAAGACACCAGCCCTTATGGAGAACCTGGCACGCGGACCTCACCCCTATTTTATAAACAAGCCATTTCTACCCCTCTATAACGCGAGCTGCGGCGGCCAGAAATGTTTGATGGAAATCCATCATTTTTCCAACGGTGGTTTTTTTTTTTTTTTTTTTTTGCTGAAGTCATAATAATAACAGTTAAAAAAAGGTCAGGACCATGCCAGGCTTGGCCCCCACAACTGGCATCAAAGATCACCGTTGGCAGCTGAGGTGGAAGAAAGACGCTGGAGGCAACAGAGTTTGGAAATGGGCAAACTGCAGGAAAGAGATCCGCAGCGATTGCCCTCCTTCTTAGCCAGAGAGCTGCTGCTTGCCACTTCGAAACCCACACATTGGAGCAACAGGCACCGTCCACCATCGCCCGGCACCAGCAGTCCGACCACAAAACTCCCCAAACATCTGGAAAACGCCCCAGGGAGGTTGGCTGACACCTCCCCAGCAGCTGCGTCCTGCAACCCACAACAGCTCGATTGACATCCGACAGTTTGATCGACATCCGTTGCTGAAAGTGGGGGGTGGTGGTGGTGGTGGAGAAATGCAAGGGAACCCCCCACACACATCTACGACATGCCAACTACATCTCGGGCATGGAGGTACGGCAGTGAACAGGGCACCCGTCCCTTTCAGCCCAGCTGTTTTTGGCACCTCGGCGAAGACAACGGCCCTCCACGCTTGCAGTTCAAAGGTAGACTGCCTCTAGACAGCGAGTGCCACAAGGGTGCAATTCCCATGGACAAATTCACCCCCCCCCATATTAGGAAAACGAAAAGAAATAATGGGAAATTAGCCATCAGAGATCATTGAAGATCTTCCTGCAGGGAGCCCAGACATCAGAGACTGCCAAGCGTGTGGGTTCTCCCGTGCCAAACTTTGTCCTGCAGCCCACAAGATGCACACCCCGACACGTGCACACAGTACACACCCAAATTTACTTACAGTTCACACAGAAACGTGGGGAGCCGCAGCTGACGTGCCCAGCTGGTGAGAGACCCTGTCGCCCGGGAAGAGGGTGTGGTGCCCTCGGCGAGTGATAAATCCATCGATTGTGAAAAACGATCCCCGGTTGGAACACTTTTGTTCGAGAGAAGATCACGGATCTCCAGCCTGCTCTGACTCCAGCCTAAGTGCTGGGGGGCTCTGGTGTTAATGCCTCCATTTAAATGCCGGTGGTTGGCTCAGCTCAATTCCCACTGCAAAATACACGCGCCAGGAGTGCCACCATTCACACCCCACAAGGCGTGAGATCCTCTGTGCCCCTCAGCCCCATCATCGTGCCCCTGCAGACCACAGGATGAATCTGCAAGCATCAAGGGGAGAGGGTTGGAGGCAGCCCCGGGCAGATTTCGGACGGCAGGGCAGAGATCCCCACGTCTGTTAATACGGGGGAGCTGAAGTTACTCTCGGAAGCGAAACCCCCGTTCTCCAAGCCCCTCAAAAGATCCAAGGAGATCCCCACGCAGGAGCCAGCGCAGAGTCAAACAAAGGAGTCTCTGCTTCTTGTAGCTGGAAATGCTCAAAGACAGACTTCTTCCTCTCCTCCTGCTGCCCCCCCCCCCGTTTTCCCCACTGGCAATCTAGCCACCCCCTCCTTATTTTAGGAGGCCACGCCCCCGCACAGGGGCTTTTAGAACCTACCATTCAACCAGGAAAACCAGGTGTTTGGAAGGCGGATAAAGGTTTAGGGGTGCACTGGGTTGGGGGGGGTAAAAAAATCCTTGTCTGTAGTTTGGCCCCCCATCAGTACCAAAAAACAAAATGGCTTGTGTTTTTGGATGCTGAAATAGACGCACTCTCTCTCTCTCTCGCACACACACACATATACAGAGACTCTTTTAGCTATTCACTATACGAGTGAGATGGGCAGTGATTAAATTTGAAATATAAATAAATAAATCGAGATTCTCCACAGAAAGGTTTTTGGTGTTCCAACAAGCAAAACGGAAAAGGGAAAAAAAGCCCTTTAAAACTGCTTTTATTTTCATTAAGACTGCTGAGTGCACATTAAGAAAACACTTTACATTCCCTTTTATGTTTTTTTCTTCAGGCACAACGAACTCCCAAGATGTCTTTCCACTGCAGAATTCCTGCTTGGCAAAGGGGTCAAGATCACCAACCGCATTTTGATCGTTGCACAAGACAAAGCTTCGAAAGGGATGATTGCAAGGAAGGGGGCGAAGGGGGGGGCAAGAGATGCCCCCCCATCCCTCTTTAAAAGAGGTTTATTAGAACAGGGTGTCTTCAAGCAACAAGTGGAAACACTGAATCGCTCGAACCATTTGGGGGAAGACGATGAGGAAAAGGAGATTTGGGTGCAAGGGGGTGAGAAACGCGAATAACGTAACCCATCTTGGAGTTCTCTTCAAACATTTCAATTCTAGAGCCTCCAGAGGACCCCCCAATGCGTGCACACATTCACACACACACTCCAAAGATTCAACACAGCCCAGGAAAACCTTCTACCGGGCACTTCAATCCGCAAATCTAACCCAATTGTTCTTCAGGGTGGCAGAAATCTAAGATTTTAAATAAAATGCTATTTGAACACCAGGATGAATGGGTGGATGGAGAGATTATTAGGGAACACGGATCCCCCCCATCACTTTTTCACCTTCCGCTTTACATCGAGGGGCTTTCAGGATGGGAAAAGGGAGGGAGAAATTGGCCAAAATGTCAGAAATATTTTCTAAATATCAGAAATATTCCAGCTTGGATTAAGATTGGAGGGGAGCATGTCTGTTGGTGGGAAGCAAGCTTTTTGCTGTCACTGTTCAACACACACACACACACAACACATACCCTAAGCCATCCACAAATAAGGGGCAAAGCTTCTTGGATGATGGGCTTTGGAGTTCCATCTAAAGAGGGGCATTCTTTCTCAACAAGCAGCGAAACATTCATCCAGGCGGATTTAATTGTTCTGTTCTTTTAAAACAAAACAGGAAAGTAAAATAAGAACTCGCATGATGAATCAAAGCACAAATGGATCGGCTCCGCCGTCCATCCTGAGCTACTGAATGGCAACGGGAAGGGAAAATTGAAGGACTTCTAACGCCCCCTTGGGAATAAAGCAATGAGTACATTTCCAGAAAAAAAAAAAAAATCCAGCTGGGGCCCAAGAACTATTCAGAGGCAGAAATTTTGCACGGACAGATTGACCCGTTCCCGATCTAGTTTGGCTTTCAATTAAACCCTGAGTTAGTCGCGGGCTGGAGCGGAACAGAGGGGACCTGGTGGAGACAGATCCCCGAAGAAGAGAAGAGCAGCCCAGCCACGCCGCTGGACGGATGCCAACTCTGATGTGACTCGAAAGACAGGAGAAGAAAAAGGATGGTTGATTTGACCTTTCCAGGGAGGGAAGCCCTTTAAAAAAAACAACCCAAAGCCAGAAGCAAAGCAGCAGCATTTGGGCTCAGGCGTGTTAGAGGAAAAGCGCTCTCGGCCCAGAAGAGCCGCAGAAGCAGACCTTTCAGATTGAAGCTGGAATCTGAGTTTGGCCAAGCGCGAAATTTACACCTCGCCTTTCATCTGCGCTGAACCCTCCATCTCCTGCTTCAAGGACTGGAGACACAGCCAGCCACGGCCGCCCGCCCGAGAGATACAAGATGGCCCGCTGTTCCCGGCTGAAATCCCCCCGGGTTGGACTAGGGTTCCTCCCCAAGGCTGTTGGGGATGATGGGGGCCATGTTTCAACCTAGGCAGCCATGTGCCAGATTGGGAAAAGGTTGGCAGATGGGAAAACAGCTGGGGAGGGGGAAGGAATTCCTGTGCAGTTGTAACTTTCAGGGGTGAGGACAACCCGCACTGCTTTGGGCCCCCGCAACAGACACCGCAACCCCCCATCCAAGCTGACTCCAACGTGCCAACGCACAGCCGCTCCAGGTTTTTGGAGAGTATCTGGAAATGTCAAAGGATGCCAATCTCAAGCAAATTCACACACCCACATACACCCCACAAAACACAGATTCGAGAGGGGCACAAGGAAGCCAGGGGAAAGAGCGGGTTCCTGCCCCAAACGACCTCCATCACAAAAGCATTGAAGGCCATGAAGTGGGTTAAAGAGGTGTGTGTGTGTGGGGGACTTTTGTAATGCCTTGCCCTCCGCTTGCAGCCGGTAGGTAGCACAGAAGGCGTCTGCGAAGAGCAAGAACCACAGAGGAGCAATTAAGACGGGAGGGGGGGAGTGTGCAAGCATGCACTTCGGTGTGCAATGTGGCATCAACAACCATGCAACAGAGAGGGTGTGGAATCGGAGAAGACCTGAGTAATTGGGGGGGGGGGTGCAGAAAGAGGCAGCAAAGGAGAGCAGGAACGGCTTCCATAGACCAGCCTCTTCTTATGGAGCGAGAAAATGGGTCCAGGAGATGGCTGCAATTTTCCCCCTCCCCTTCAACTAGCAGAGCTTTGAAAACAGTGCCAAGAAAGGGGGGGGGGGCTGGATTTTTGGCAGGGGAGGGGGGAGGTTAATTGCATGCAAGGCTGTGAAAAGGGGAGAGGACAAGAACGGGAGGGGGTTACAGAATAGAAAATTCAAGGGGGAGAGGAAGAGGCTGAATGACACATCCATCAGCAAGCTCCCCCAAACATCCTTCTAAGGTTCACTGGAGACCTACCTCCCCCCCCCCCACAAAAATACTAGCTCAGTTTCTCCACACATATGAAAGTTTAGGGAGATCCCAAAATACTTGCGAGGGAAAAGCAGCAGAACAAGAGAAACACCAGACAGATGGAGACACCCTGGCTGTTATTCAGGGCCCCCACCCCGGGGAGAGAAAGGAAATCCATCCTGCCTTCCCCGAGGACACCATTTCCATCCCCTTCGGCCAGCTGGGAACTATGGGAGTTGCAGCTCCCCACAGCCAGGAAGGTGGGGGGAGAGAAAGTTGCTTAGAGGCTTCCTTGACAAAGGGGGACTTGGGGGGCTGCGTCTCCTCCAGCTCGAAATCTCCAGCTGGGATGCACAGCTGTTCTCCAGCGTCTCTCTGCCTCTCCCCCCAGCTGATGTGTTGCATCTCTCCACTCCCCCCCCCCCCCGGACTTCCCCTTCAGCTAACCCACTGCAGACAAACTAACAACATATATTAAATCTAGCAGGTTTAAATGCCTGCTTCCCCCCCACCCCCGTTTTTTTTAACATATATCTCGCCGGGCATCCAGACGGGGGTCCAATCCCTTGAGCTGGCCAGTCCCTTGGACGTTGCCCGCTCAACCCCTCCCCAGTTCCCTCGCTTGCACCCCCAGATTTTTAGCCGCCCCCAAGCCCCACGGCCAGGGGCGTCCAGCGCAAACGGTCCTTTCCCCCTCGCCTGCTCCGCCAACTCCGCCCCAACTCCAGAGGCGCCCGTGCCGCCGGCCCCCCCGGCCCCGCCAAGCGGCTCCCACCCACCGCCCCGCCGGCCCCGCGGCTCCAACTGCAACAGATCGCCCCCCACCTCCAGCCGCGGAAAGGAAGACCAAGGGAGCCAAGCTGCCGCCCCTCCGCTGGGCCGCCTCCGGCCGCTCCGCCGCCGCCCCCCCCCCGCGATGCAACCCGCCTCTCCCTCCTCCTTCCAGAGAAAGCTGCTTCAGGTTGCAACAACGGCGCCGCTTCGGCGAGACCCCGAAACGCGCCCTCCCCCAGCGGGCATCCTCCCCCTCCCGCTCCCCCTCCCCAGCCCCCTGCCCCTCCCCACGCTGACCCCAGAGGAGAGATGGACCCCCCTTACCAAGGCAATCCAATTTTTAAACGCGAGCGGGCGGGGGGGCCAGGTGGGAAGAGCTGCCCCCCCAACACACACAATCGCTTCTCCTCTCCAGCCACACAGTTCGCCCCTCCCCACGGCAATGGAGCCTCCGACATAGCGGGGGGAGAGGGAATCATTTATGCCCCCTCCTCTAGCTGGAGGCGACCGCCAGCTTTCCGACCCCAGCCGCGGGGCTCTCCATCCCACCCTCCCTACGCTGCCCCCCCCCCATTCATTTTGCAAGCCTCCTCCCGCTCCGGAAGCCTCGCCTTACCTGCTCTGCTGCTTGCGCCGCCCCGGCTCACATCCTCGCCCGGGCTGGGGAAAGTGCATGAAGCCCGATCCGGCAGCGCCCCCCCGCCTCCCCCCGGACCGACTTCGGGCTCCCCTCCCAGCCGAAAAGGATGCTCTGCACGCCGGAGGCGGGAGGGGCGGGGGACACTGCGGCTCGCGCTCCCGCCCGGACACCAGCTGCCACCCTCACAGGTGATGTCATTCCCCGAGCCTCCGCCGGCTGACGTCACCCGGGAGGCGTGACCCGCAATCCGCCCCCCCCCCGCGCGTGCACACACACACACACACACACACAAAAGGAGACGGGGAGGGGGCGAGGGGGCGAGGCGTGGCCCGCGAGAACCAGAGAATGAAGGCGATGACGTCACCGCCCCGGGCGTGGGAAAAAAGGATGGGGGGGAGAGTCGGAGGAGCTGGAGGGCGCGCGGGACAGCCAATGAGGAGGGAGGAAGGTGTGAAAATGCAAAACAAGGGGGCGGGGACAGGAGGGCGAGGCTTACGCTTCGCACGTGGGTCCCGCGGCATCGAGCGTTGCTGGGGTGCTTTGTTGCTGCAGCCGGCGTCAATCCTGCAAACCAGGGTTGAACTGGGTCGGTGGTGGCTTAAATTAAGCCAGGATAAGGGTGGTTTTGGTACTTCCGGAGTCCTTAGCCTGTTGTATGAGCCTGTTCGTCTGTAATCTGTAAGGCAGGATTTATGGTGCCCTGGGCGAACCCAATCATTGTAGTTGGTCACCCCGCCTTAGAGTGTGAACTGGATCGGAGGAGCTATGAATGATGGCTGACCGCGTGGACCTGGCTCTTGTGGTTTGTAAGCCATGGTCGACGGGGTATGGGTGCATTAAATCTCGCTGGTTGGGGTTTAATCTGGCAGCCTGGATTGTTGCAGAACGCACACCCCAAATCTACACCTGGGAACTGCAGTGGCCCGAGGTCCTCTAGGAATTAAACCAGGATTTTTAGGGAGATCTTGAAGTGGACGCTACAGATGGGTTCTTGAGTTAGGAGTTCAAGTTGCACGAAGCCAGAAATTGCTGCCTGGTGTGCGTTTCCACCCCCCGAAAAAACTTTTTTCTAAGCAAGTATCCATAAGGGTTGTCCTTCCATTTTGCTGTAAATTTGAAGAGAATGCTGACATACATTTAAAAAGTGTGTTATTAATCATTTAAAAAATAATGTTTGAAATATTTATATTCTGCCCTTCAATGGAAGGGCAGTTTGAAAAGTATCAGAAACAATTAAAATTGACACATGGTGAATGGGCTCCCTGGTCCTCTCCTTGCATTTTACTCAGGTGTAAATGTGCCAAGTGCTTTGTGCAAAGCAGAGATGACTGTCCAGAGACATTTTTTTTTTTATCCTAGCATTAATGTGTGTATTTGTTTGTTTGTATTTGTTAATTTGCTAGTGGGTTTCTTGTGGTCCCCGATTTTTAAAAATACACATTATACCTGCTTCCCCCTCTTCCTTACTATTTACAGAGTAAGCCTCAGAGTTTTTGCTCAGGAGTAAGGCTTGTAGTATTCAGCAGTGCCTGAATTCAGGTCAAGTTTGGAGGGAATTTCAGTTTTCTGACCATACCCCATTCAGATTGCACCTTTCACATAAAGAGCTTGGAAGGGAGAATCGAATGTCTCTTCAAAACTTAAGATGGGTTGTGTGTGGTTAACAGGTGGATGGAAGACCACTAGGAAACCCCACAGCTGTAAGCTAGACTGGAAAATTGGGAAAAAAAACATGTCGGAAGAAGGCAACGGCAACCGTTTCCATTGGTTTGCCAAGAACACTTCCTGGATGTGTCTGTGAAGCTGCTGTAAGTTGACCAGGAGCTAAAAGAGACTTGACTTTGATTTTTCCCAATCCTCCATTTTGTTTGGGATTCTGGAGTTAGTGCATAGTCAAAAGGAGAGGCATTAACAGTGCTCTGAACCTCCGTGATTTGTCTTCTCCCTTTTAAAGAACACCTGCATCAGTGATTGTCACCTCTGGTAGTACTGAGTTCCACGGTTTCCACTCTGGTTACACAAAGATGCACTTTTTAAAACTGACTTTGCCTCTTCCCATATTAATTTTAATGGCTGATTCTAACATTAGGAAAGGAGAACTTTCTTGTTTACTTTTTTCCCCATCCCATACATGATTTAATATTTTTTTTTATTTATTTATTAAATTTGTCCCCCGCCCATCTCCCCCCAATGGGGGACTCTGGGCGGCTCACAACACGTTAAAACAATAAATAAATATACAATTAAAACGTATATTCCTCTGGTAGTCCTCAGTTTAAGGACGAGTTCTGTTCCCAAGGTCTCTCCTTAAGTTGAATTGGTATATAAGCTGGAACACTATTATTGTATAACACTGTATAAGTAGTATTGTGTAACGAACTCAAACCATTGTGTATTTAACTGGAACCATTATGTATTTAACTCGAATTTTGCTACAGTAGGGTCCATTCTTATTTCTGGTTGTCCTTAAACCGGGTGTTCATAACCCGAGGACCATACAACTCTTTATCTGTCTTTGCTGCGAACCAAGAAGTTTTATATAACATGAGTGAGTCAACATTTTGGAGATAAGGACTATAGCTGGCATTTTAGCCGTCAGAGGCTGGGTTGGTAAAACAAGAAAAAGAAAAAAAAGTGGGCCCAGGACGGGAGCTGAACTGGGTGTAATTTAATTTAAGCGGAAAGCTTAATTAAAATGCAATTAATTAAATATGGTTAATAATAGTTCTCCCCGTGTCTTTGCTTATTTTGGTCTTCCGTCACATTCCCGTTTACAAGTTGACGGCAACTTTTGGAAAGACCGTGGACGCCCGGCAGGAATATTGGAACTGCTGCTTGTAAAACTCCTGTGGATGTTGTGACTATAGTCTTCGGTTCGGCTACGCAGGGCTGTGTGTTCGATCTCCAAACGCCGCCATTTCCTCCCACCCGCACAGCGTCGGAAACTGGGTCCTTCACCTTTGTACTTCTGAACCTTTCAAAGCACCTTTGAGAACTTCAGTCCAAAATATTGCATAGCCCTAATTTTCAGAGTTTTGAGGCTCATCACAGAGGAGACGAATCCGGAGGGTCGGAGAAGAGATGCTACGCGGGGGGACCGATTTCGGCTAGAGAAGTTTGGTGATGCTGGAAATTATTTGGAAATGTGTCGTTCGTGCAGGAGGTGGGTCACCCCCTGATGAAGTTAAACAGAGGGAGTCAGGAACTATCAGAGGTGCTAGAACAGGGTTTCTCAACCTTGGCAACTTTAAGACCTGTGGACTTCAACTCCCAGAATTCCCCAGCCAGCATGGCTGGCTGGGGAATTCTGGGAGTTGAAGTCCACAGGTCTTAAAGTTGCCAAGGTTGAGAAAACCTGTAGTAGAGTGCTAAGATTTCTGCACTGAGCATAGGGTTGGGTTACATGATCTCTAGATTCCCGTTTTTAAACTCCGTGCTTTAAAACTAAATCCCAAAGAGCTTCAGAACATTTTCTCCCGGGAAGTGAATCACATTTCCTCGGCCCCACAGCAATCCTAGGCGGGTCTGTAGAATCGCAGCTGTACAACCTGATCTGATGCATAGTTACCGGCTGTAAAACCCACCCCGTTCGATAGGACTTCTGCCTGAGGCAGCGTACATCCAGAACGGGGTGACAACATTGTACACTTTGATGAATGGAAGAACCGCCGGAGCGCTTTAAACATGAATAAAATATGATTCATGCAAATATTACCATATCTGGGGTTTCTTAGCCTTGTTATTTAAAAGATGGGTAAATATTTATCTACGCAAAGTTTCTTTGAACGTGGAATGGGCTCCGTCGATGCCCCGAACGTGAGATTAGACGCACTTGACTTTCAATTCCAAAATCCGACGAGAGATGAGTTCCAGCTTTTGGAGAGAGTTGGGTGCCCTTCTTTTAAGCCTCTGCCCACACCTTGTCCTTGTGCAATGCTCCGTCCCAGGAAACATTGTTCCCGGCAAGAGAAGCTTTTGTTGCTCCCACGCCCGGATGAGAAATCTGCTTAAACGTACCTGCCTGTGTATATACATACCCACCACTGTTCCAGTGGTTCTTAAAGTATTCGACCCCGTTACCCCTTTCCCTGGTCTCGAATAATGTCCTTAACCCCACAGAGAGAGCCAAGTCTGTTGTTTTACACAAACATCTCGTGTGGATCCTCCACTCACAAACAAGCCATGACAAAGGGCTCCGTTGCCCCCAAGGTATGCCCAGGTTACCCCCTTGGGGCCATTACCCCCAGTTGAAGAACCACAAGGCTATTCCCTTTCAGAATAAGCAGCATTCTGCAGAGCACGGAAAAGGTGTAAGAAACCCGCCGAGCTGCACTTCGCACTTTGTCTTGTATGATCTCAACAACTCTCTCTCTTCACGGCTTTCTCTGGCTTCCTCTTCCTCTCCACCCATTCACTCTTCCTGCTGGCATTAGCTCTGCCGTTCGATCCTCATTCATTGTCTCTGTACCTGTGACCAAAACACCTCCACTTCTTTCAATCCATTCAGCCCCCATTCGGTCTTAACCTTCTTTCACCGCATACGCTGCTTCGGCACCCCATTCCTGCTGCATTCAACTGACTTTTATATTACTCCTGACATACCTAAGGGTCAAGGTGGGCAGAAGCGCACTCTTAAATTCACAGCTGTTTTGCTTCTTTTATAAGCGCTCATCCTTCGCAAAAGACCGCACGTAGCTCGCAATTGTTCTCCTGGCCCTCGCCTGCCGTAACGTTTCTCCATCTACTTCCCCACCATGAGTAAACCTTCTGCCAAGGTACACAGATTCATCTATTTGCTCCCATTTTTCGTCATTCATATATAACTTGCAATCATCTGCTCCATTTTCCCTGTCAACACAACTATCTTGGTTTTTGATACATTAATTTCCTGAGCCGCGCTCCCTAATGCATCATATGATCTATCTCATATTCCTTGCAAATTGTTTGGGTTCTCTACCAACAGCACATCATCTGTATACAGAAATATACATATAGCCACATCGCAACCAATGCTCTCTACCATCACTGCAAGCATAACTTACACATTTTTCCATAAATACATTAAACAAGCAAGAACCCTCACACATCTTTGTCTTGCTCTCTCTGCAACGTTAAGCCCTTCACTAAGCATTCCATTTATTCTCACGCACGCTTAATTTCCATCCGATGCACCTCCCTCTGATTGCATTCAGCAATCATCCTCCCCCTCTGTATTTGCACGGCATATTCCATAATTCAACCCTACTCACTTTGTCGTAGGCTTTCTCTAAATCAGCACACAATAAACTTGCTCACAGTCATACATTTCTCCGTGACCTGCTAAAAGGAAAACATTGGTCTGCTACGCTGCCCTGTCCAAATTCTGCTCCTTCTTAACCCTCGGACCCTTTTTCACTGAATTCTTCCCAGGCGTACTTAACAGAGTAATTCCCCCAGAGTTTTTGTCTTCGCTCCTGCTTTCTCCTCCCTTGGACAGGGGAAGAAGAACAGCACCCTTCAGTCATCAGGCACTGATGCGGTCTTCACCAGAAGTCAAGCAGATCCATCTTTTAACATCTCTCCAGTTACACCAACCACGTCTGTGATGTTACCATTGTTCATTGTTCCCACAGCATTGACGACTTCCTTTTCATCCATTTTTTTCTGAGACCATAACACTTATGGCATTGTTTAAATGTTATTCGTTGGCCCGCCACCGGCTTTCCCGTAGACCCCTCTACAATTTTCTTTCCAGCATTCCCCCACTTTAGTTTCACTCCAGGTCATTTCATTGCCTTTATTTTTAATTCCATTCAGTGGAGGCACCTGGTTTATTTATTGGTGTATGTATTGATTGTACAGCATCTTTTACTGCCCACTCAAATGGCATGATAAAGCATAAGGCATAAATAAAACCAACTTTGCCAACCCTCGAATCCTTAAAACCCCTTGAAAATCAACATTAAAAATAGAAATAATAAAACAAGTGCTTGGTCACCACCAATTTAGATCTCAATTTAGATTTCAAGAAAGGATTTTGGCATCTTCTGAGATGACTGGAGGGAAGAGGCCACCTTCTGACACCTACGACATTCAGTCAGGCCTTCTAGATCAGTGCTTCTCAACCTTGGCAACTTTAAGATGTGTAGACTTCAACTCCCAGAATTCCCCAGCCATTCTTTGTGGACTTCAACTCTTAGAATTCCCCAGCCAGCCTTTGTGGACTTCAACTCTTAGAATTCCCCAGCCAGCCTTTGTGGACTTCAACTCCCAGAATTCCCCAGCCAGCCTTTGTGGACTTCAACTCCCAGAATTCCCCAGCCAGCCATGCTGGCTGGGGAATTCTGGGAGTTGAAGTCCACATATCTTAAAGTTGCCAAGGTTGAAAAATCTAGAAACACTGTTCTAGATAATCTTGCAGGGCATTTTGGATAAGGTAGTCTCTAATGTTTCTTAAAGTGTGGCCTGAGGACCCTGGGTGTCCCCCAGGACCCTTCTCAGGGTCTAGGACATCAAAATTATTTGCCTGATATAAAAGATATTTGCGAAAATTTAAACAATGTCACTCTTCCCCTTGTTTTTTCAATTTGTTAAAAATATAGGGTATTTTTGTGAGAAATGTTTTAATGAATTTAATATCTAATGGGTTGAATATCGGTATTTTTATACGATTCAATAAATAAGTATTCTACAAATGCATCCGTTTTAATTTTTAAATGCAGTAAACATTGATCAATATCACCCATACATAAAAGCTCTTTTGGGGTCCTCTGTAATTTTTAAATGTGGGAAGCGGTCCTGAGAGTAAAAACTTGAAGAAATACTGCTCTAATGCAACCTGGTGGGCTTTCTGGGTAATGATCAGCACTTTGAATTGGGTCTGGGAATGTACTGACACCCAGTATAGCAACTGCAAGATAAATCCTATTTTACAACAGTGAGTTCCACTTGCAACTAGTCTGGCAGCTGCGTTTTCCCCAGCTGTACCTTCCGAACCATCTTCAAGAGCAGCCCCAGAGAGCGCACACTGTAGTAGTCCAACCGCATGGGGATAAAGGCCTGAGTCATTGCCACCAGGTGTTCTGGGTTTAGGTTTTATTATACAGACATTTACAGTCTTTATATATGTCTTTGCATGCTGGCTATGCCATCGATTCTAGGCAGATGGCATTCATAAGAACAATTCACCCACTTTATCCCTTGTCAGTCACTTTTACAATAGGGTTGTCGTTTTTTTAATTTCCAGCAAACTCTGCATTTCTCTCTCTTTTCATTTTAACTGTGTCTTGCTCAATTTGACTCTTTTGCGTCTTTAAAATATTTTTTCTTTCTTTCTCATTTTTCCGACCAATTCTCTTCTTAGCATCTTTTTCTCATCCACAGTCACTATCGCTTCATTTTTCCACCAAGCATCCTTTTTCATCCATTTCACTAGCATAACCCCACCCATTTTGTGGCACTCTGTAGCACAATTATTTTTGCTCTGTTCCAGGTAGTTTCTGCAGCCTTTTCCCTTTCATCTTTCCATTCATTCTGTTGGGGGCTTAATCAACTTCTAATACTTTCTTGCACAGGAATTTACTCTCATTTCTCTCCTTTCCTTCAGTATCCATATTTTCCCAAGGTCTTTCATCATACTCAATCAAATTGGTCACACTTTTAGATCTATTCCTTTGCATGTGTATGCATGAATTTACTAATGTTTAAACCATGTATTTTAAACCAGCCTTTTTCTAAGCAGAAGTTCGCTCAACTGACTCTGTTTCATTCCTTCTCATGTCTCTGAATGACCCAATCACTTTTTCTGTACCTTCTTTTTTTATAATAATTTTATTAAAGTTTACAAATGCAGAGATAAAAAACAAATACTAAGAAGAATATAAAAAGAAAAAAAAAGAAAAAAGAAAAAAGACATATAAAGAAGTGACTCCCCTTCCCTCCAGACAAGTATAAACAACTTCAATAATTTAACACCTTCTCTAATATTTCAATAAAAAAAAACTTCTTTCCATATGTTATCCCTTATGAATAAACAAATTATAAAAATTCATCATTCAGTCCTCATCAGCAAAAGTCCATTAAGAGCTACCAGAAATAATGACACATATATTTCAACCTTAATCAAATAAATCCATTTTATATTCCAACTTATCACTTTCTCTAAAAAATAAAGCAAAGGAAATCTTTCCCCATATCTTATCTGCTAACTATAAACAAATCTTTAAAGCCTCATCATTCAGTCCTGTCAAAAAAAAGTTCTACTGAAAGCTACCAGAAACCATAACATATATATTTTAACCCTGATCAAATAAATTCACTTTATATTCCTTCCATTTACTTTTAAAAAGCTGGATCCCTTCAAATAATGTCCCACAAGTTGATTTCTTATCATTTTCTCTTTTTCTCCTCTCAGAAACTTCTTCACTAGTTTAACATGTCTCTTTTGTCTATCCAAGATAAGAAAATTATCCAAGTTACTCTTCTGATTTATTATTTGTATGTCCCCTTTAATTATTAAGACATAAGCCAGCTTCATTTGTAAATCCAATGTGGCCTATTTTTCCATATCTCTCTCTTCCAGTCTGGCATTTTAAATCCATTTTCAGATTCAAATTCAGATCAACCTCAATCTCTATTTTGTCCAGTAAAATCTGTTCCTCTTTTGTAGTCTCTGTTAAATCCATTTTTATAGTGGGAGACAATCTTAAAAGTAATTTCTAGGTGCATTGTTCCCAAATATCCTTGATTTCTTCCGTAGTCAAATGATATTGCTCCATTGTATTAATAGGTCTCTTCTCCTTTACTTGTAATCTTTAGTTCTCTCTGGTTCCCTCTAGTCAACCTTCAAAGTCCCCTCTTATCATATGTTTATTTTCCAATCAACAAAACTTTCCCACCGGAGGGTTTCTTACAGTCAATTTCAAAATCCTCATATATATTTTTATGACATTTTAAACAACCCACATGAAATATTCTTCCATGTCCATCTGGCCCCTTAACTTTCCAAAATCAATGTTCTAGTCCCCCTTTTGCTGTTTTTCAAAAATTAAAAAAAATCTTTTTAATCCTTAAACTTACATGAAACTTCTTTAATCAAGGATAGAAGGAAACTCTCCCAGCATAATGAAACTTGCCCTTCTGAAAATTCTTAACATCCAAAAAGTCAATAACAAGCCATTTCTGAAGGTGATTAAGAGAGGAAGTGGGTGAACCCAGCGTCCGTTTGAAGGTGCCGAACCACGGCTTAGGCAAGATGATTCCCCCCCCACCCCCGGCTCCCAGTGCTCTGAAACCTGCCAAAGACTGCTATTTTACAATCTCTTTGCAGGGAGCCTCTGGATGGAGCAAACTTGTAGGTGATCTTAGTCCTGTCCTTCATCCAGGGAGGAGTTCCAAGGAGCCGATCCGTTCAGCAGTTCCTCTTTCCGCTGTGGGTGTCGGCTCTGCCCTCCATGGAGCCGTCTTCAGTCCACCGTCGCTTCCCCGGAAGTCGACTTTTTCTGTACCTTCTTATCACATTCCTGCCTATCATTGGTTTTTTCCTTTTAGATCACATTCACTGAGAATGTTGCTCGATTTGTCCCCAAACTGCTATCTGGTTCTTCCGTGATCACCATTCAAAGGAGTACATTATGAAACTCCCACAAATCTATGGATTCTTGTTTTGATACCTATCCATAACAATCTAGAGGATTCCAGTTCATGTGTTTTGACATACAAGGCTAGCTCTTTCATTCATAATTTAACCCATACGTTCACTTCCTTGTGGATATTCATCCACTCCACTCCCCAAATCAAACCAGCTTCATTCAGTTGTGTGACTTCCTTCCCCTTTCTCTTTGTTTCATAGATTCCTTCCTTCCTTCCTTCCTTCCTTCCTTCCTTCCTTCCTTCCTTCCTTCCTTCCTTCCTTCCTTCCTTCCTTCCTTCCCCCATCAAATCCTCCCCCTTCCTTCCTTCCTTCCTTCCTTCCTTCCTTCCTTCCTTCCTTCCTTCCTTCCTTCCTTCCTTCCTTCCTTCCTTCCTTCTCCCATCAAATTCCTCCCTTTTCCTTCCTTCCTTCCTTCCTTCCTTCCTTCCTTCCTTCCTTCCTTCCTTCCTTCCTTCCTTCCTTCCTTCCTTCCTTCCTTCTCCCATCAAATTCCTCCCTTTTCCTTCCTTCCTTCCTTCCCATTCATTCATTCATTCATTCATTCATTCATTCATTCATGCTGTTTATGATTTGCTCCACCAATCCATACATGCATTTACCTGTTCATTCAGAATTAAACTTACACTTTCACTTCTCCTGCAAAGATGCATCAACTCAAGTCCATGAGATCAGACCCCCTTCATTCAGATCTATTACGTTCTTCCTTCTTCTCTGCTCTTTTCTCCTAATTTCACAGACATCCAACATATCTATTCTTATTTCATTTAATTTCATTTCATTTCACTCATTCCTCTGCTTTCCCATTTAGTCTTCTTAAGCTGCACGTTGTAATCTTCCATCTGCCATGGTAATCACCAGGGGGGCCTGGAGATATTAACCTCTGCCACCCATCATGATTTTTGTCAATTCAGGCTTTCCCATAACATATTTTAGTAAAGGAAAGAAAAAGCAGGCTAGGTCTGGAGTTTTCAACCTTTTTTTAGGCCATGGAACCTCTTAGTTAGATTTTGTAAGCTGCCCAGCGTCTGTTGGAGTGGGCGGCTACAATAAATTTAATGAAATAAATACATTAAAAAAAAAATCCAGATTCCCTGATCCAGAGGAGGGGGCTTCTGAATGTCATCTGACAAGCCATGCTTGCCAACGCTGGTGACAAGGTAACAAGAGGGTGAGATCAGCACCCGAGGTAGGAGAGGATGGTGGAGTTTATCCAAGGATTGTGGAATTCCCAGCCAAGGGAGTTCACTGGGAGTTGAAGTCCACAGATGCTGGCTGGGGAATTCTGGGAGTTGAAGTCCACCCATCTCAGAGTGGCCAAGTCTGAAAAACTCTGTATCATATTAACTGCAGCCAGGTGGGAGCTGCAAAACAGGTGCCGTTTTTAGGCCACATCAGCAGAAGCACAATTTTCCGATCAAAGGAAGGAATTGTTCCCTTCCATTCTGCTTTGACTGAATCCCATCTTGAAGGCTGTGTCCAATTTGGGGCCCAACACTTCCAAAAGGATCCGGAGAAACTCGAGCAGGTTCAGAGAAGGGCAGCCAGGATGCTCAAAGGATGTGAAACCCAATATCTAAAATATCACCCTAGAAAAAGGTCTCTCTTGTTCCAGAGCACAGGATACAGAAATGTAGGTAGCAGAAGGGAGATCCTGCAGGAATCTTAGGAAAATCTTCCTAACAGTGAGAACAGTTGGAGAAGGCAGCCAGTGACCCTCAAAGACGAAGATTCCCTTTCACAGGATCTATTCGTTTCTCCCCTTGCGCTGGGGACAGGGTTGGTCTGGATGGCCTCATGGATCCCCTCCAACTCTAGCTTCTAGGATCATGATATATATTTTTTTATATATATATATATATATATATGTAATAAACACTGCAATTGGGTTGCGTGAACTTGGTTCATCAGTCTAATGTATGAACACAGATCAAACGCACATTATCATTCAAGCATCTGTTTCTTTTTGAAATCCTTAGGGTTTAGTTCTTGGTTTAATACGGCGCTTTGGGTGACTGAAGTGACATCTTTGGCCCTGCACGCAGATCCCTGGCGCTGCTATTTTGCTGGCAGTTTTTGTAACTTGGTGGCATCTCGCCCCTTTCTCTAGTTTAATCATCTTCCTTCTCCCATAGAATGGCTCCAGAGCAGCTTTTCTCAACCTCAGCAACTTTAAGATGTGTGGACGTGAACTCCCAGAATTCCCCAACCAGCATGCTTTGAGATGTGTGGACTTCAAATCTCAGAATTCCCCAGCCAACATAGGGAATTCTGGGAGTCGAAGCCCACATGTCTTAAAATTGCCGAGGTTGAGAAAAGCTGCTCCCGTGTGTAACAGACGTCTCCCGGTTCTGGGTCACTGCCTGGCCAGATCCTGTTAACCTATTTCAGGCCTCGTCACCCGCGGCTTCGGTCAATTTGGGTCTCCAATTATATTCCCAAATATCAGCCATCGATGCACAGGTCAAAGTTATTTTTGGAAGAGGAAGTAGAAGCTACTTTGCCGATAATTTTTTTAAATGAATTTTTAAAACGAAATCAATAAGGATGTACAGATTCCTGCTGGATCAATTATTCCAGCATCCTGTTCATTCATTCCGGTATTAAATTCCCACAGTGACCAACAGAGGCAATTAATGCCTACTCAGAGGCTTTTTTGAAAATAGCACTGACGTTTAAATAGCCATTATCCTTACCTTTCGCCCTGGATTAATCCCGTCCCTTGAAAGAGCCAGCCAAATTGCTAGCTTGGGGCAGGGAGTTCCAGAGTTCAGCCGTACACTGGACCGAAAAAAGCCCCCCCCCTTTTTTGGTGCAGAAGAACCAGGTTTACTCCTGAGTAATTGTACAGAAGACAAAACCAATCCGGCGCCATACTTAAACTGCCGGAGAAGCTCAGCTTCAAATCTCCTCTGAGCCGCAAAACTCATTTGGTGACCTTGCTGCTTGTCAGATGTTCTACTCTGCTAGGTTGTTGTGCAGCTCAAACGAAGGAGGAATTGGGTGTTTTCCTTATGAGAAGGCAGGGAAGAAATCCAGTAGGAAGTTAGGTCTTACGGAGCAAGCATCACTGGATGCTTTTCAGCCAGCGTTTTCCCATTGGGGGCCCTGCAGATTTTGTGGGACTTCTCTTCCCATCATCCTGGGCTAGCAGGAAGTGAAGGGCAGCAAGCGGGAGAAGGTAGCTCTCAGCTCTTCTCAACGAACCTGCTGCGTCTGGGCGGATGGTTGAATTAAACATAAAAATTGGAACCAGCCTGTTGCAACTGAATGATCTCTACACAGTTCCACCAAGATTGATGGTCCCCCTTTTGCCATGGCAACCTTGCTTAATTTAATAGAGGTCATAATTTATATATGGTTTCAAATCCAGAGAGCTTTTAGAAACTTCCACGCTCCACCCGTTCACATTTTATTAATCAGAGAGACACGATGGTGCAGCGGCTCGAAGCTGAGCCCAAACGGGGTGGCCCCAGGCTGGAATTCCCATTCAGCCACCATCCACTCGCACTCGGCCCTCGCCTACCTAGCAGGGTTGTTGTGATACAAAAGGCATCTCGCCAGGCTGTCCGTGAGCTTGTTGGAAGCCAGGCAGGATAGAAATGCAAGGGAGGAGTGGAATCGATGTGTCCTAAATGTATTATTGATATACACAGATTGTCCCAAAGAAAGAAATGGTTCTTTCATCTTGAATTGGCAGGAGGCCCTGCAAAACTCAATATCTTCTTTAAAACATTGATGGCTTCCCCCACCTTCTTCTCTCCAGATGTGTCAGATTCCCAGAATGCCCAGACTGCTGTGCAAAGGCCTAGAGGGGGCACAAAACCTACTAACATTTAGAAATATGTATGTTCTGAATTGATGCCTGCAAGTTGATTTTGACTCCTGGTGATTTTAAGCCACACCTAAAGGGTTTTTATTTTCCCCCCATCCTGGTTTTAAACAGACCTGTCCCTCCTGAATTATGAATTAAGTCTCAGCGGTGACTCAGTTACCATCTTATTTTTTCTATGTAGACCCGTGCAAAATTGTGCCGTTTCCCACCATTTTGATGTGTGCATACGCACATACACTCACCCCCCCCCCCATGCATTACTGAGGGCATGGATTGCATTTATTTTTATTTATTTGTTCAATTCAGTTTGTACACGGCCTGACTCCCAACAATTCTGGGCAGTGCCCATGAAAACAGGGGAACTATAAAACTATAAAAACTAGACAGCAATAAAAGAAGAAGTCAAGATGACAAAACTGGGCGACAACCGACGTACACCTACTCCTCGGAAGGGGCTACGCCCTTTCTAGCCAAAGGTTGGGTGAAGTGCCAGCTCTTCAAGGCCCTCTGAAATGCCAGTAGGGTGGGAGCCACCTGGATCTTGGGGGAGTTTCATTCCGGAGGGCAGGCATTGCATATAGTGGTACGAGGGAAAGACTTTGGGAGACGGGGTGAAGAAACACTACCAAGAGAATGGTTAGATAAGAGACGGCATAGCCCTCAGCTGCATAATGGGTAAGGCAAGAGGCTCAGAAGGGACACTCCCTAGTTTCTCAGGCTGAAGAGGAGATGGAGGGGGGG
Source organism: Python bivittatus (assembly GCF_059951505.1). NCBI lineage: Eukaryota > Metazoa > Chordata > Lepidosauria > Squamata > Pythonidae > Python > Python bivittatus. The sequence goes on from NW_028277087.1 coordinate 2,199,379, forward strand.
AAAACTGTACTTTCAGATTTGCAAGTCTGATGTCAGCCCTCCCAGCTAAACCAGACAGGAAATGCAACCAGATAAGCTAATTCTACTTTATTGTAAAACTACAGTAACAGAATCTTGCAAGTCTGAAAGTACAATTCTCCCCCCGTTTCCTTTCATCATTTTATCTTTTAATTATTATTAAAATTTGGATGTTGCCAGTCTTTGAAGGAAAAAAATATTCCCTAAAAATTAAAACATTCACCATCATTCTAAAGCAGTGTTTTTCAAACATGCTGGCTGGGGAATTCTGGGAGTGGAAGTCCACATATCTTAAAGGGGCCAAGTCTGAAACACTGTTCTCAGTCAAAACCCCAATCAATCCCAAACAATAACATAGTACAAAAATACCAGAACGAATAATCGTAATTAAATCAGGCATTACAGGTGGTGACAAGTCCAACGCCTACTTTAGCAAACCTCTGATCTCTAATGTCTAAATTCCATGGTCTGGGTGCTATAATAATAATAGATATGTTTCCAGGCGTTGTTCCCCCTTCTGTGATGACAACAGGGCACCAACACCCATTCCTCCCAGGGTGTCAGGTTCAGCCCAAAGAACTCCACGAGACAGCACAGATACAGTTTTGTTGCATTTATCAGCTTCAACCTCTCAGACAGAAATCTCTCCAGACTGAATCTACACTTCCCAAGCTAGCAAGCCAAAACACCGTGAATTCCTTAGGGTGGTGCCAGTCTCATCTTTTTAACCTTCCCACGCTCCTGCTGGGGGCTAAGGAAATGCTTATCTCCCCGAGCGCGGCCTTCATCAAACCATTCCATCACACAGGGGGAACACCTTGGAGAGGTTAATTCTAGTTGGAGAACGTAGTCCAGAGGTATCTAGGTGCCCATCAAACTAGCACTTCAATCTGTACCCAGAAACCTATTGGAGACAGTGCAGGACCCACAAAATAGGTTTATTTTGTCAGGAAGCAGGCAACTGGGTTTTGGGCCCAAAGGCATTTTCCAGACAGTCTTCAAGGGCAGCCCCCCACGTAGACAACATTGTAGTAGTCCATCCATGTGGTGATGCATGTAACTAGTGTAATCAGTTGCTCCTACTTCTCTTCCATTCTGATTTTTAAAATATTTTTATTTATGTTTCAAATTTAGCAAGTTTTAAAAAATATATCATACTTTTTTGAGAGATTTTGGGGGGGAAAAAACATCCCAGAGAGATTCTGCTTTAATTAAGTCATTGTAACTGAGGCTGAGAAATTCCTATTCCTATTTACAAGACTCAGTATTTACCTAGAGAAGCATTAAAGATACTTTTCTGAATTTCATATCATTCTTGCTTCCTTAGCTGTTACATGGGGCTTGATAGCTCTATTCATAGAACTTGAGATCTGTTTTTTGGTTTTTTATATATATTACTAAAATCTGTAAGGACTTTGGTACATCTTTCTCCAAAGATATGCATTTTAGCTTTCCATTTCTAACAGGCCATGCTGATTTTGCAAAGAATTTTCACTCATATACTTCATTCAAATATTTGCATTTTGGTACAGTCTTAACTTTAATATACTTGGTTTTTTTTAAAAAAAAGACATTGGCAAATTGGGCTGCAAAATTCAGAGAGCTGCAAATTTTGATTAATTGTGCCAGTTTAAATTCTGTTTTGTTCATTTATAGCTCAGTGTATTGCAGGACCTCAGAAAATGGATTTATTCTAAGACTGCAGAACTATTCTGTGCTGAGATAAAGGTGGTTTAATTGAGTCTGTCAATCAAATCAAGCCATTGAATCAAAAACCTCAATTTGAATAGCTAAATTAGATGTCACCAGATCAGCTTGAATGCTTGTGCAAATATGCAGAAATGGCTTTTTCTGATTGAGCCAACCTGATTTGACAATTTGATTCGCACATCCAAATCAAATTGAGTTGTTTTTCCAAATTTATTTGAATTATTCAACTGAATCACACTGATTTTACAAATGAAATCTACTCTTTGAATCAGATTTTGTTCGAGTCAGACAATTCGGTACCCAGATTGAATGAATATAGTCACCGCATCACTGTTGCAGGATGAACAGAAGGACTGAATATGTTATAGGGAACTACACAGCCCAACCTGTTGCCCCCAAATACAATCTCTAGAATTCCCTACCCATTTGACCAGTGATGGCACTTGGAATTCTGGGAGCTATAGTCCTAACACATTTGGAGCACATCAAAATGGTGAAAGATCAGGAAGTCCTCAACTTACAACCACAATTGGGACTGGAATGTCCATTGCTAAGTGATGTGGTCATTAAGTGAGTCATGCCCAATTTTATAACCTTTTCTGCCTCTGTTGTTAAGCTAATCCAGCTTCCACCACTGACTTTGCTTGTTGGAAGTCCCCTGGGAAGGTCACAAATGGTGATCATATGATCCCAGGATGCTGCAACCATCATAAATACTGTATATGCCAGTTGCCAAGAGCCCGAATTTTGATCACATGACCATGGGGACGCTGCAACAGTCATAAGTGCAAGGACCAGCCGCAAGTCATCTTTTCAGCACCGTCGTAACTTCGAATGGTCATAAACAAATGGTCGTAAGTTGAGGACTACCTGTAAAACAAGCGCTATATATAAAAACAGCCAAGAAATTTCCATGGCTGAGGATTTATTTATTTATCCTAAAGCATTTTCCTTAGCATTAGAAAGGGCTAGTTTGTGCCTCAGACTTCTGGAACTTCTATGTGAAAATAAAAATAAAAGTGGAATTCAGCAGTCTCTCTGTGTGAGTGGATATGGGTTTTTTTTCCCAAGGTCAGTGCAGGTTTTATGATCAGTAGTAAACTGGCATTTTATATTTCCAGAATTCTACTGCTTAAAAAAAAACTCACACAGGTATGCGTGCTTGTGATTTTATAACTGGCAAAAGACAGGGATGTTGTCGTGGAATTCTGAAATTTCTGGGTTTTAAAAAACATGGGAGCTAGGGAAAATTGCTCTGTTCACGCTCAGAAGTACCCTTGTGTTCCAGTGAGTGAGGAGAGGAGGTCATGCAAACGGATCTGGGCGGGGCAAGCTCATATAACCCCAAGCACGATATAGATTTAACCTATTGTGGTTTGCCCACTGCTAGAGATTTCTTGGGAATAAAACACAGAGGAACAACATGACGGGTTGCACCCAGACACTGCCGGTATAAAAAACATGTGGCCTGGCACGCTGGGGTTGACCATACCAGAGCTAGCCGGTCGTGCTGGGCACACCGCGGTTGGGCAAGAATTTGGAAGCTGCCCGAACACCCCACTTGGACACAAGCCGAGCTTCTCGCTGTCCTGGAGGTGGCGACGCAGGTGAAGCGCGTGACTTCGTAAGTCCCCTTTCCTTCAGTGGGGGAGAATTACGTTGGCACTTAACTGGTCCAGGGAAATCAATCGGGCGTAGAGTATTTAACGTGCCCTGGATTAGGCCCCCACTGTCCAGGCTGGCCCAGGGGGAAGTCCTTAAAAAGAAAAATGGTTCCTATTAGAGATGCCTCTGAAAATTAAAGATGCTCAGAGGGTATGTTGATAGTAGGGCATCAAAGAGTTTTATTCTTCTACTTCAGGGACCCTTCGTATAAAAGTGTTTTGCTCGGGCAAAATAGCTGGGTTATCGATCTACAAGTTATTTATTATCGCACGTTACTGGTGTTTAGTACTGAAAATAAGTGAAGATTTCGACACGAGGCTAAGCTAGCATCTACCCCTGATCAGCATTTGATGAAGACCTTTGTTCAGCATGGACTCCTTGCCAGCGGCCTTTTCGTAGGAGAATTATCGGGTTGCTGAGGTTGAACCAAGGGAACCGAGCCCATTTCCCTCCCCTGAGAAGAGGCCGGAGCATTCCCAGCTCCAGAGACCGGATGGACGAGAGCTGGCGCAGCAGGCCGGCGGCAGAAGACACCGGAGAGCTGCAGGGACCAACGGGCGGTCCTGCGAAAGGGCCTCGAGGGAATTTTCCATAGTTGCATCAAGCTGCTTCTATGGTCCACAAGCAGCACCAGTTAATGACACCTGTTCATCGTAGCCTTCGCTCTGAAAGGTGGAACAATAAGTTAAGTTCACACGGAGACAGCGCTGAGTCTAAGACAACTCCGTGTCTCAAGCTGGGGGGCCTTGCCCCTTTGCAAGTCCACCCTCCCCACCATCACTCCTGGGAGCGAAGATCTGGGCCATTTCCCGTTTTTGTGCAGTGGCCAGAAAAATTATCAGCCTCCTAACTCAAGGATTGGGAAGGAAGGAAGGAAGGAAGGAAGGAGGGAGGGAGGGAGGGAGGGAGGGAAAGAGGGAGGGAGGAAGGAAGGACAGACGGACAGATGGAGGGAGGGATAAGGAAAGAGGGAGGGACGGACGGAGGGAGGGAGAGGAAGAGGGAGGGAGGGAGGAAGGAAGGAAGGAGGGAGGAGGGAGGGAGGGAGGAAGGAAGGAGAGAAAGAGGGAGGGAGGGAGGAAGGAAGCAAGGAAGCAAGGAAGCAAGGAGAGAAAGAGGGAGGGAAGGAGGGAGGGAGGGAGGAAGGAAGCAAGGAAGGAAGGAAGGAAGGAAGGAAGGAAGGAGGGAGGGAGGGAGGGAGGGAAAGAGGGAGGGAGGAAGGAAGGACAGACGGACAGATGGAGGGAGGGATAAGGAAAGAGGGAGGGACGGACGGAAGGAAGGAAGGAGGGAGGAGAGGAAGAGGGAGGGAGGGAGGAAGGAAGGAAGGAGGAGGAGGGAGGGAGGGAGGAAGGAAGCAAGGAAGGAGAGAAAGAGGGAGGGAGGGAGGAAGGAAGCAAGGAAGCAAGGAAGCAAGGAGAGAAAGAGGGAGGGAAGGAGGGAGGGAGGGAGGAAGGAAGGAGGAGGAGGGAGGGAGGGAGGAAGGAAGGAAGGAGGGAGGGAGGGAAGGAAGGAGGGAAAGAGGGAGGGAGGGAAGGAGGAGGGAGGAAGGAAGGAAAGAGAGATAGGAAGGAAGGAGAGAGGGAGGGAGGGAGGGAGGAGATTTCATTTTGATGGGTACATCATCCCCATCTATCAAATTGTTTCTTGTATGGTGCAGAATAGATGCTTGAAGTGACTACAGAAAATTCCCTCGAGGCCCTTTCGCAGGACCGCCCGTTGGTCCCTGCAGCTCTCCGGTGTCTTCTGCCGCCGGCCTGCTGCGCCAGCTCTCGTCCATCCGGTCTCTGGAGCTGGGAATGCTCCGGCCTCTTCTCAGGGGAGGGAAATGGGCCGTTCCCACAGGGCAGAATTCTGTTCTAGGATCTGCTTCTCTCCCCAGTGCTGGGTGCGGCTTGGACCGCCGGCCGGCTGGAGGGTTTGGCAAAGAGGCGATTGCGATGGTGGGGAGGCTGGGGAAGGAATGGGAGAGAGGAGGCATGAAAAATCAAGAGGTGGACCCCATCGGAGGCTGGGGAATTCCTCCTGCAGCTTCTGAAATTCGGCATTTACTCCTACACACCTTTCTGAAAACTGTGTAGTTCTCGCTTCCCTGATCCTGGCCAGATGTGCGGAATTTCACAGCGATGAGCCGCTGTAAGCCATTGAGCAAGGAGGTTAAACAGAGCCTCCATGTTCAAGCGCAGTATACCAGCCTCCAAAGGAAACAAGGGTCAGGATCTTTCCAAATGTCCTCATTGGGGTTGGTGATGAAAGAGCTTGACTGCCTCAGTAAGGAGCTAATAGGTGGGGTGGAAAAGATTGACCGTGGTTACAGATAACCGATGATATCCTCTGTTTGAAGGATGGTCCAATCCAAGTCTAATTTAAAGATAATCCGTGGCGGTGCCAATATTGTCCAGGCTAAGCTAATATGGGGGCCCTCCAGATGGGTGGACTTCAACTCCCAGAATGCTCAGAAAATGGCCATGTTGTCTGGGCCATCTTGGGAGTCTGCAACTCCTGGTGCAGATTCAGAGAATGTTGGTTTATTCAGTAAGCCATGATTATGTAGACCATGGCTTAACATGTGTGAACCTGACGGCATCTTTATTTAAGCTTATAGCCTATAAATATTGCTCCTTCTGCCTTTTTGGCAATGGCATTTTATTTTGGGGGGGTCCATTATTTTTTTGTTTTACTTTGTTTTTTTTTATATTTCTATACTTTTTAAATGTATGTATTGATTGTTTTTAACTCTGTTGTATGCCGTCCAGAGATGCTGGGAAAAAGTGAGATGGGTGGCTAATAAATTGTGTAAATAAATAGAATAAATAAATAAATATACACACCGCTCACCTTAGTAGCTAGGCTAATAGCTTGTCTGTTCAGTTTGCCTTTTAACCAATAAGAATCTTTACATTTTTATTTATTTTTTAAATTATCCATACCCATTTGGTCCGAAAGCTGCTTCCCCCAGGATCCTGGAGGAGAAAGCCATTCTGTTTTCACTTTTACAAATTCGGCCCTGATTTCTTATTCCAGTTTTGGTCGTTAAAGTCCCTATTCAGATCCGATAGCCAAGAATCCTAATTAATAATGAACACTTATCAGAGACCAGAAATGAAATGGAATCTCGTTCTTTCTTTGCCACTTTGTTTCCTGCATTTTTTGAAAAAAAGGAGGTGGGGTGCGTGTGGGAAGGTCAAGCAGGACCGAAATGGGAATAGTGAATAATTGATAGTTCTATTTCCGTTGCGTTTGATCAAAAGAGGTGATTGCATGACAAATGGCCAAATTACTGTAAAATACTATATGCTTATTAATAATATAGCTGTTCCAGATACAGCCAAAGCATTTCAGGACTGGAGAGGGGTGAAAAATTCCTTTCCGCTCTCTGTAGCAGGGCCCCTCCCTAGAGAAACCCAGCGCAAATTGCCTATTCGTAGGCCTCCTTGTCCATCACTGGATCCATGAAGACTTATTGGCTGATTAGAATAGGCAGAGTGCCCCTGAGATCATCCAGTCCAAGGTTTCTCAACCTTGGCAACTTTAAGATGTGTGGACTTCAGTTCCCAGAATTCCTACACATCGTAAAGCACGCTGGTTGGGAGCTGAAGTCCACAGGTCTTAAAGCACGTTGGCTGGGGAATTCTGGGAGAGGAAGTCCACACATCTTGAAGCACATTGACAGGGGAATTCTGGGAGTTGAAGTCCACACGTCTTAAAGCACGTTGGCTGGGGAATTCTGGGAGTTGAAGTCCACACGTCTTAAAGCACGTTGGCTGGGGAATTCTGGGAGAGGAAGTCCACACATCTTGAAGCACATTGACAGGGGAATTCTGGGAGTTGAAGTCCACACGTCTTAAAGCACGTTGGCTGGGGAATTCTGGGAGAGGAAGTCCACACATCTTGAAGCACATTGACAGGGGAATTCTGGGAGTTGAAGTCCACACATCTTGAAGCACATTGACAGGGGAATTCTGGGAGTTGAAGTCCACACGTCTTAAAGCACGTTGGCTGGGGAATTCTGGGAGATGAAATCCACACATCTTGAAGCACATTGACGGGGGAATTCTGGGAGATGAAGTCCACACATGTTAAAGCACGCTGATTGGGGAATTCTGGGAGATGAAGTCCACACATCTTGAAGCACATTGACTGGGGAATTGTGGGAGATGAAGTCCACACATGTTAAAGCACGCTGGCTGGGGAATTCTGGGAGATGAAGTCCACAGATCTTAAATCACGTTGACTGGGGAATTGTGGGAGATGAAGTCCACACATGTTAAAGCACGCTGGCTGGGGAATTCTGGGAGATGAAGTCCACAAATGCTGGCTGGGGAATTCTGGGGGTTGAAGTCCACACGTCTTAAATCACGTTGACTGGGGAATTGTGGGAGATGAAGTCCACACATGTTAAAGCACGCTGGCTGGGGAATTCTGGGGGTTGAAGTCCACCCATCTTAAAGCACATTGACAGGGGAATTGTGGGAGATGAAGTCCACACATCTTGAAGCACATTGACTGGGGAATTGTGGGAGATGAAGTCCACACATGTTAAAGCACGCTGGTTGGGGAATTCTGGGAGATGAAGTCCACAAATGCTGGCTGGGGAATTCTGGGGGTTGAAGTCCACACGTCTTAAACTTGCCGTGGTTGAGAAACACTGCTCTGGTTTAATTCCGTGCTCAACAAAAGAGATGCCACTTCAGCATGCCCTCAAATTTCAGTCCAGTCAAGGAGAGTCCCCAAGGCTGTCAGTTCTAGTGTCAAAAGTCTTCTGTTGCTTAGCCAAATTCTTTTCCTTTCCTCCGGCACATTGCAGAAAGGAAATCTGGTCCATGTTTTGTACAAGCGCCCACTGTTTTCTCTCCTTTTCTCCAGACTAAATACAGTATACCGGCTTTTTCATCCATACTTTGCAGGTCAGGTTATCCTCCCCATCGTGATCCCCTGCTCTAGACACGTTCCAGTTTGTCCAAGCGCTTCTGCATGGATTTGTACAGCCAAAAACTGTATTGGCTTCTTTCGCTGCAGCACCACGCTGCTGGCTCACATTTTGAGCTGCTAAAGCATTTTATCTGGTCGTGTCAAAACAGCAGCAGCACACCTGCAAATTGGGATCTGTCTGCAAATTTTAATTCTCCAGGCCACCCTGATCTAGTTTTTAGCACCAAGCCAACCCTGGGCTGCTGGAGTCCACCTCCCCCCAGCTGATCCTCTGGCTGATCTAGCAACCCGGACCTGCAAGCCTCGGATGTGCATGGAGCAAAGTTGATATATTCGTCTAGGTTCCTACTTTACCAGTCTGGAGAGGTTGCCTAGACCACGTTGGAAACCTAGAGGCGGTGGCCATTTGGCCACAAAATAAGGCCACCCATAAAATCCACAGAGAGAGAAAACAAGAATGGGAGCGAGCACAGAAAAAGAACTAAAATTCAATTGCCTATGGAATAGCAGGAAAAGTTTGTTCCAGTAATTTGTTCCGGCGCTTTGCGTTGTCTGCTGGAACCCAAAAAATCAAGGCGTGTGGAGGTGGGGGTGGAAACTCCCCCCCTTTTTGAAATGCCCCCCCTTTTTCCCTTTCATTTCTGTTCCTCCGAATTCCTTGGCTATTCCATCTGCCGCGCGCCAGGCCAATCTTGCTTCCGTGGCAACCCCTTTGCAAGGCCGTAGCGATGGCAACCCGCTCGGCACCAACTGGAGAGAATCAGTAATAATAACATTAATATTATTATTATTACTACTGTACCACTATGTATTATGCAATTAGGATCTTAATCACAGATGACTAATACAGAGATTTTTTTCCCCCATGCACTGCTTCTGTACACATTTGGGGGGCCTCACGAAACTTAGGAAGGAAAGCTAACATAAATTGGGCATCAGCTTTTGCCCATTTTTAAGATTTGAAATTCAGGGGAAAAGTGTCGAACGGACCATGTACCAATTTGCTGTCTTTTTCCCTTTATAATCCCGCTCCCCCTTAACTGCAGTTGTCGGATTTCTAAATATCTAGATTTAGAATGTTTATGGACGTGTGTGTGCGTGTGTGCGCGTGTGCACGCACACACGCAGTGCATGTATAAGAAGAGTTTATACGGTCTTTTCATTTTGCTTTTGATTTGATCTGATTATATAGGTGTTGATTCAAACTACGTTTTGTGTTGGTGCAAGCGTTCTGTTGCAAGCCGCCCAGAGAGCTTCGGTTATTGGGCGGTTGGAACATTTTAATTAATAAAATAATAAAATAAAATGGCCTGGGATTGCAGACGACTTTGCTATCGTTTGGATCGGAACCATGACGTACCTCAGCAAAGGCTTTATTTGGCTCCCCAAATAAAGCACCTGCTGTTAAAATTAAATCCCCAGCATTTCTTAGCAGAGTTAGTCATCGGTGGCTGGCACCAGTGTGGGGAGGGCCCCATGGTCTGACTCAGCCTTCTCCAACCTGGCGCCCTCCAGATGTTAGACGGTAACTCCCAGAATTCCTGCTGCTGCGGCCCAAGTTGGTCTGTATCTTTAAAGGCAACTCAGTCACTGCATTCCTTCTGGATAGCGGTTTCTTCCTGGTCATTTGGGGGGAATGTACCTGGTACCTCACCGTGTCTGGGTGTCCTCAATATGCTGGTTACTAACTTAACCCAGTTTGTGGCTTTGCACAGTCCATCATGCCATCACCTAACCCAACAGACAAGCCTTGGCTATTTGTCACAGTTCAAACGAAGTCTTGTTCCACCGACCTGGTGTCACTTGTTGGCTCGGACGGGAATTTGCTAACAGTTCTCAGGAGACAGGCAACCGGGGAGGAATTCCACAGCTCGATCCTAGCCAGCATGGCTGGCTGGGGAATTCTGGGAGTTGAAGTCCACATGTCTTAAAGTGGCCAAGGTTGGGAAACACTGATCTACAGCAGCCTCGCCCCCCAAAAAAGCAGAGAATGTTTCAAAGAGAGACCCTCAAAAAATTAGCTCCTTTGGAACTTCTTCAAATCAGAGCGATTACAAATTCGTCGGACGAAGAACCAATCAGAAGCTGGCTTTCCAGATTTCCGGTGGCATGGTCCAATCAGAGATTAGTTTTGTCACAAATACAAGAACTCAGGAAGTTTCTGCTCAGTTGCCTGTGAGCTGCGGAGAAGTGCGCTACAGAACAGATCCCTTTCACCTCTGAAGATGTCAGCCAGGGTTGCTGGGGAACGATCAGGATATCAGATAATTAGACCACGGTCTATTAGCCCAGAAGCTCATTGCTGTTGGCTTCCTTAAGTATGATTTTCAAGCCGGATGTATATTCATTTTATTGTTATACCCTCCAGTTCACTAAATGTCATAAGATTAAGATATATTATGTCTACAGTGTTCCCACGATCTATTAAGGAACTTGCCTGACCAAAATTCTAGATAAGATGAGTCTGACAAGACTTCTTCTTGACAAACACACCCTGGCGTTTTTCTTTCAAAATGTTTTGATATTGATCTCGTTATGATCTGGTACAATGGGCTGGCTAGGGAATTCTGGGAGTTGAAGTCCACATATCTTAGAGCTACCAAGGTTAAGAAACACTGATTCAGCCTCTTGTATGAACCATCTGGGTCTTAGCCTGTTTTTCCGGGCATAGCAAGTCACGTGAACCCAGCAGATGTGCTTTATAAACCTGGGTTCAGCTTGTTGTGAGAACGTGGCCTTGGGGTTCTTCACTGGATCCCATCAACTGATATATGCAGAAAAAGGGTTCTTCCGGTTATAGAACTGGAGAGGAAAGTTTTCATATCTCAGACCTGGTCTTTAGGTGTGTTTGTGCGTGTAAGGGGAATGTGTTTTCAGCAGAATTTCCTAATCAGCTAGGAAGGCTTGAATTTTGCTTGAATTTGCAAGAATTTGCAAGAAGTGAATTAGGCTTGAATTTTGACAGCCCAAACGTGGTGCCAGTATTTTTCTGGTGGAGCTGAAGATCCAGTCTTCCATAGAGCAGCATGGAATTGACATCATTTCTCCTTTCCCTTCTACATGAGGTGGGGAGAAATAATCCATTTGAGGAAGGTTCTAAATCAGTGTTTCTCAACCTTGGCGACTTTAAGATGCGTGGACTTCAACTCCCAGAATTCCCCAGCCAGCATAGCTGGCTGGGGAATTCTGGGAATTGAAGTCCACGCATCTTAAAGTCGCCAAGATTGAGAAACATTGTTCTAAATTATAAAGAGTGATTCAGCCGAGCTCGCAGACGAAAAAGACCTCCCCCCAGCCGGTTTCCCTTGCTCCCCCTTTCTGCTGGCTGGGGAATTCTGGGAGTTGAAGTCCGCGCATCTTAAAGTCGCCAAGGTTGAGAAACATTGTTCTAAATTACTGAATCAAGATTGGCCGGAGGGCTGCATTGCAGTTTTCTTCTTTTTTTAAAATGCCCCAAATCTGCTTCTGAAAAGGATTTGGGTGTATACGTACGTCCAGTATATGTATTTATTCAAGCCGTTTTGGCGCGTGCAAAACCAGAGTGAGAATGCGGAGACAGAAGCTTGCTGGGGCTCTTCGGATTACCGTATGATTTAATCACGGCCGCGTCCCATTTCATCAAAGAAATCCATAAATGATCTCCCGTAACCTTTGAGAATGGCTTCTCCTAGCTGGATCTGATGGGAGGTGCATTCCAAATTATTTGGAAGGGCCCAAATGGATGCTGCGGTTGAGTGGTTTGAGCCCTTGGCACGATCGCGGTTAATCCCTTAGTGGCCTGGCGTGGCTGCCTTGAGCCATCGGCCTCCTGGATTTTTTCCCTTTTATTTTCGGGAATGTGTATTGTTATAGGTTTTGATTGTGTATTTATTTATTGCTTTAACGTGTTGTGAGCCACCCAAAGTCTCCCACTGGGGGGAGATGGGCGGGGGACAAATTCAATAAATAAATAAATAAATAAATAAATAAATAAATAAATAAGGGCTAGATCCAGCTGATTTTTACATTTTTTATCCAGGTGCCGCACACATGTCATTTTCCCCAGTGGGTGCAGCAGGAAATGGGACAAGTGTTGGGGAAAGTTCAAGTTTTAGGAGCACGAGATTGACCAGTCAAAGCATGTAATATCGGAAGAGAGAAACCAGCACCTTAAGAGTGCACAGGAAACAAAACGCTTCCAAGTTTCTAGTCCCTAAGGTCTCCTGCGTCATTGCGGTGGTCTCGGAGGCCAGATTTCAGATCTCAGGCCTGAAGTGGCTCGCGGTCCCTTTTCTGGCTGAGCTTTGGGACTGTAAGAGCCGATGAAAGTGTCCTTCTTTCAGAACATAAGTAGTGAATCGGATCAAAGGCCTCAGGCCTTACAACGTAGCTGAGGATGCTAATACGAAGCATAATTGCCAGCCGGAGACCACTGAACCTTTGCCATTCCCGGTAGCGATTTTGTCAATTTCTCTCCCTTTCATACTTTTTCAGAGCTGCCCCTTTCAGTGTCTTTCAGTTTTATATTTTTATTGACAGTCTGTCAAACGAGTTCACCAAAGCTCAGTTGTGTGTGTGTGTTTTTTTTGAAGCAAGCACTGACATTTATATGCCTTTGGAAGCCCCGTTCTCCAAGCACGTGCCTTTTTCCTTCTTATGTTTTCCTAACACATCCCGTGTTCACACACAGCTTTCCCTGAAACAATGCTGTTTTGGACCAGCGTTGCCCCTATATAATTAGATAATCAGTTATATATAATTAGAACGGTGGGCTGCAACGTGGAAAAAATATGCTTTCCAGATGAGGATAAAGAGGGGATTGGCGCATAGGCAGGACCACAGAAAACCAGGTGATTTCACATTCAGATGTCTTATTTATTTATTTATTTATTTATTTACTTCTATTTCAAATTCGATCGCCGCCCCCCTCACTAGGAAGTGACTCTGGGCGGTTTACAGTAAAAACAAAACATAAAGATGAATGAAAATGCAATAAAGATACAATCGTGCAATAGAAAATTAAAAAATATATATTGTAGGCGGAGAGCCGTGTTAGTCCATGGTAGCCCCAGATCAGCAGGAAACTTTTTAATACCTTTTAATAAAATCTCTTAGTGTGAAAAATGGCTTTCAGGCTCCTGACTTTTCACATTCATTTGTGAGCTAAACTAATTTCTCCTCTGTCCCTAATCCCTGATCTTATAAACCAGTGTTTCTCAACCTTGGCGACTTTAAGATGCGTGGACTTCAATTCCCAGAATTCCCCAGCCAGCTGGCTGGGGAATTCTGGGAGTTGAAGTCCACGCATCTTAAAGTCGCCAAGGTTGAGAAACATTGTTCTAAATTATAAAGAGTGATTCAGCCGAGCTTGCAGACGAAAAAGACCTCCCCCCAGCCGATTTCCCTTGCTCCCCCTTTCTGCTGGCTGGGGAATTCTGGGAGTTGAAGTCCACGCATCTTAAAGTCGCCAAGGTTGAGAAACACTGCTATAAACAGATAACATACACCAAGACCAAGAGCCTCCTCTCTTTTTAACCAGCAAGGTTGGTGGGATGTAAGAAAGATTCGGGATCTCCTGTTTGCTCCATCAGTGTCTCTGCTGCCTGGAAAAATGAAGTTCAGTTACAGTTCAGATAACCTGAAAGAAGATGCGGGAAGGGTACAAAAGCAGCTGGAGAGAACAAAGGAACGAAAAAGGTTCCAAAGCAACACACATCTGGGTGGGAAACAAATGGGGAAGAACCCACCGCCAGTGGTTATGGGTGCAACACATCAGTACGCCTTCCTACATCAAAGCAGCCCCAAATTGGTCCCCTTCCAGTTATAAAGGTTATAAAAGTTATAAAGTTATTCAAGGAAGATGTAGTGTAGTTGAGGTGCAAGCTGTTGCCCAGGGTTCAATTCCCAGCCTGGGAAAGAGCCCCACCCAGCAGAAACTTGGGAGAACCCCTCCTGCTTCACCTCAATGTGGGTTAGATCATTAAAAAGTTTTCTAGGGTTTCTGGGATCCTGGTGGCAGTGCCATGATGCCTGTGACCGAGCCAAGCCTAGAATTGTTGTTGTTGTTGTTGTTGTTTTTAAAAAATATACATATACAGACAGTCCTCTACTTATGAACTTTCAAGTTACGAACTTTTGCCGATATGAACAAACCTGTCTGCAACTCCAGCAATGCAGGTTACCTGGAATTTTACTGTGTGCCAGAAGTTTATGCCCAGAGGTTTACGGGGCACTGCATACATATGCTTGGTTGGACTTATGAACAAAATGGACTTACGAACAGCCTCTTGGAATATAACCTGTTCGTAAGTGGAGGACTGTCTGTACATACACATACACATACACATACACATACACATACACATACACATACACATACACATACACATACACATACACATACACATACACATATACATATACATAGGAGGGTTTATTGTCTCCCCTGTAAAATAGGGGAATTAATTAAATCCAGAGCATAAGAGATCTGGTCTTTTGGGGGAAGGTGGCCAAATAATGATGCTTCCACAATTTGGTCCTTTGCAACCAAATCTTGGTTTTGTTATCTCAGGGAGGAACTTTGGGGGTTTCAAATGAATAAATAAAGGGCTTGGAGGCCCCTGAATTGCTGCCTTGGAAAGAGAGATTTTTAGGTGGAGTTGAGATGGGGCACACCACTGCAGAATCGCAGAATCATAGAATCACAGAACCTAAACTCATAGAATCATAGAACCATAAAAACATGAAATCACAACGTAGAATTGTGGAACTATCAAATCCCAGAATCACAGAACTATAAAGTCATAGCATCCTAGAGTCACCTGGTTGGAGACCTTGGAGGTCTTCTAGCCCAACCCCTGCCCAGGGCAGAAATCCTCAGTGGGGCGGTTTTGTTCTAGCGGTGAAAAAAAAAAGGAAAAGAGGCCCTTTAGCCCTTTGAGTCCCGGTGTGCAGACAGGCAGAAGATAGACAGACAGACAGACAGACAGACAGACACACCCCATGGCAAATGGGCCTCCCACAGCTGGCTGGTCTGTCGGTAGGGAGGTCCCAAGCAGCTGGGGGTGAAGTCAAAAAAGTCGCAGCGCTGGCCCTGAGACAGGCCATGGAGGGGCAGGGCTTCAGCCGTGTGGTCCGGCTGCCAGCCTGACGCTTGCGATCCCCCTGCGGACGCCTCTGCAGACAGGAAGCCTGGCGCTCTAAGGATTATTAAAAAAGAGGTTTGGCTGCACACACTCAGTGTTGCTAAGGCGACAAGACTGGAGGCATCGGATGCAACAGAGACAAGTGCATTTTCCACCAGGAGCTTCGGGAAGTTTGGTCCTCGTGGGCAGGGTCCGGGCAAACCTCCTCAGCTCTCTCACTGGGGTCATCAGAGCACCCTGACCTGCTTTCCCACCTCGTGGCAGCACCTCTGGAGAGGTCCTCGGGTCGAGCTCCGAAGGATTCAGCCTGGCTCTTTGCTTGGTGCCCTGAGGGAAGTGCTTCGCCGTCGCCTTTTTCTGGAATGTTTTTCCAACCCCCCAGTCTAGCTTACAGCAGCTGGATTTCCTGGTGGCCTCCCATCCCAGGATTAGCCAGGCCTGACTCTGTTTAACTTTTACTGGAGATCAGCCACAGTTGGGTAGTCACACGTAAGAATATCTGAATCGTCTCCGAAGCATAAGTGTTCTTGTAAATTCTTCCTTGGCACTTTTCCTTTCTTTTTTTGCAGAGAAAACAAATAAAACAAGAACTTCATCAAAATACACTCTCCCCTGCCCCATGCAACTCAACTTGGGTTTAGGCTGGAGCAGAAGATTTATATTGGTTGACAAAATAGAGGGATGTTTTGGACACGCTACAAAATGTGTCACTGAGCTGACAGTTTGCCGTCACCAGCAAGTATCTGAGAGCTGTCTGGGGGGACGATAAATATGGTTTCCCATGAAGGTGGCTTGGCATCAAACAGCTCACGGGTCATTCCAAGCTAGATCAGAAGCAGCCTACTGGTGTGGACAAGCCGGGGCAGAAGACCCACTGAAACCATCCAGATGGTATCTTCGCCGAACATCCAAGCCTGGATCCTGTTCGGCCTCTGCACCTGGGGACCTCTGGATTTGAAATGACTCTGGTCTGAGTCTCCGCTTTGAGGTTGACCCTCCTGTTGTCCTTGATGGATATGCAGAAGAGCAGATGCAGTACTCAGGCAGAAGATGGATGTTCAGCAGAAGGCTGAGTTGGAGGACATCAACACTTGTAGGATCAATCCAAGGCGAGGGCCACCAGGTTGAAGAATGACCTGGAGTTAAGACCAAAGGCCAGTTTGGTCTACTGCAGGGTTTCTCAACCTCCGTCACTTTAAGATGGGTGGACTTCAACTCCAAGAATGCCCCAGCCAGCACGCTGGCTTTCCTTTTACTCTCCAGAAACCTCGGGAGGGTCCCTTCTGAGATGCTTCCCACGCCCCTTTTCCTTCTGTGGGCTGAGATACCTTTTACTCGCCAGTTGTCCAGTCTTCAGCTGTTCCTCCTGTCTCCCAAGTCATTCCCACAGACCATTAGAGTTATAAAGGTGGCCTTCAACACCCAGAATGGCCAAGACAGGTGGGGAATTCTGGGAGTTGAAGTCCACACGTCAGGAGGGCAACCTTCATCACCCCAAATTCTCAACAATTGCCATGCTGGGAGGGAATTTGGACAATTGAGGTCATCAGCAGGGCACCCAGCTTGGAAAACATTGTTTTAAATCCTGGCTTAATATCTGAATCTGGCCAGTATTGCAGATAATATATACAGCACTGATATAAAACACTATTTCTAACTAGTAGTGTTAGGGTGTATTTCTAACTAATGTAACTGCCAGCTGATCTCTCTGAGAGTCCCGGGAACTGTTTTTCTGCAACGGGGGAGCTGAGGAGCTCCAATGGGAATTTGGGCATCTCCTGAAATACGAAGTAACCATTTCTAAGGTTCCTTCAAGGCAGATTTGAGAGCTGGGATGGGGAGGGAATTAGGATTCCAGGGAAACTGAGGCAGGGAGAACAATAATATCAGGACGATTGGCGCGGCAGACGTAAGAAAAATTTGTTCTAAGAAAGAGTGCAATCATTCTGCAGGATTTAGCCTACAGTGCTGAAGATTTCCTTGTGGTCTCCCATCCAGGAAGTAACCTGTATGGGACGTTGCCAGAAAATTCTACAGCTCTAGGATAAACTGGAAGTAAGAGAAAAATCAAGGGAGAAGGCTAAAGAAATAACATTCTCCAGATCTTTTCTGGCCATCCTCATTCATCTTCTTCATCCCGATTACAGCAACTTTGAGTTTTCCAGTGGGAGTTACAGTATCTTCCTCCTCTATCTCCCTTCTCTTTCTGAATGAAGCAGCCTGGGAATTCTTGGTGCATTTAAAACAAAAAATGATTTGTTAACTCTAGCCATCTGGAAACGGATGGCATTTTCTTTCATCTGGCTAGGAAACTTTTTAAAGATGGGGGCTGGAGGCTTGGGAAAAGGTCAGGGGAACAAAACAGGGTTTGGAGAAAACGCGTGTGCCCGAACGCTTGGCAAGGGTTTCTGATCAGAGAGCAGCGCAGCATTTGGGGAAGGGCAAACAGGAAAGGAAAACGGTGTTTTTTAGATCTGGAAGGGCGAGTCGGCTCCTGCTATAATAGAAATTAAATGAAGTTTGCTCCCTGTCTATGGTAACCACCCACCTTTTTTATTTTATTTTCTCCCACCAGCATCCAATATTTCAGGGTTTCTCAACCTTGGCAGCTTGAAGATGGATGGACTTCCACTCCCAGAATCCCCCAGCCAGCATTAGCTGGCTGGGGGATTCTGGGAGTGGAAGTCCACAGATGCTGGCTGGGGAATTCTGGGAGTGGAACTCCACAGATCTTCGAGTTCCCCAGGTTGAGAAACACTGCAATGTTTCATAGCTGCTAAGCATGATCGGTTCTTACAACGTACACTCTCCTCTGAACCAAGTTTGACTCCCAGTGACTTCATGGCAAATATCTGTGGAGTTTAAGCGGCTCGGCATTGCTTTCTTCTGGGTTGGTTTTCCAAGTCTCAACCTAGCCTATAGCTTTGGGATCTCCTGTTGGTCTCCCATCCCAGGATTAGCCAGGTTGTACCCTGCTTAGTTTTTTGAGGCCTGCCAGCTGAGTGCTGCCATCAGGAGGCTGCAATGAGGGGTTCAGGACAGGCTACCTGCAAATGCCCATCTAGGCCCAGAAGCTCGGGATCTCCTGGTGGTCTTCTATCCAAGTGCTTATCCAACCTTGCTTAGCTTTTGAGGTCAGCTAAGATTGGCAAGGTGCTGCCATCTAGCTGGGCTGATGGGGAACTACAGCATCGACATGCCTGGGTAGTTTTTTGGCAGTGACAGCGTGGCCTGCTCTGGGATGTTGACCTCCCCATGTAGTCCACAGCTTTGGGATTTCTTTGTGGTCTCCTGTCCAAGAACCACCCAGGCCTGACTCTGTCTGGCTTCTGAAGCCATACAAGGTCACCCTGTGGCTGCATTTAAGTCCCCCCAGGGGGCAAGACGGGCACGTGACTTCATGCCACCCATATACTGAGACACCCACTTAGCCATCACACCGGACAGATTTATTCACAGATGCTGAACCCATTTTTTTTTTTAAAAGCTAGATCTCCCCCCTTGCTAACCGACCGAACCAGCCCCAGGATGGGTTAGTGCTCGTTTTATGGAACTTGACTGAAAGAGCTAGGTGGATCCTCCATGGCCAGGAGCAGTCTACCTAGATCTTGGAGACCAGGAACCCAGGCCCGCTCAGATCCGGGTTGGAGCCATCCCATGAAAGCCCCTGTCCAAAAGAGGATGCTGGCTTTGAAGGAAGCTAGGTCTGATCTACGACCAAACAGCATCTGGCTCTTGCCGATCTCGCATTCAGGGCTCGCCTCCAAGCCCTCATTAGGGGCCACCCGGCTTTGCTCCCTAGATCAGCCAAGCCCCTGTTTGACGGGGGAGGATCAGAAATCTTGGTATTTTAGCTCGAGTGACTCTGGATATGCAAGAGAAGCCCGCATCCTGAGCACACGTTGAAGACGAAAGTTGGAAGTTGTTCACCCGCCCTTTGCTTTCTCTTATTTTTTCCTGAAAAAGTCTCTTTCGGGGAATAAAAACCGGGTGCCTGGCGAGCATTGAGGGAAGAGGGGGGGATTTTTGTATAATCCACTTGATTGGGAATCATCCCCCTTTTTCAGTGTTTCTCAACCTTGGCCACTTGAAGATGCGCGGACTTCACCTCCCAGAGTTCCCCAGCCAGCATGGCTGGCTGGGGAATTCTGGGAGTTGAAGTCCACTCATCTTCAAGTGGCCAAGGTTGAGAAACTCTGCTTTAGACGGATCCAGCCACACTGTTGCCTAGCAACGGCGTTGCCAAGCCTGCTTCTGCTGGGGAAGCAAACAAGGTTGGCTTTGTGACCCCTCCGACCCCCCCACCCTCCAAACGGCCACGGTTTGCGCATCGTGGCTCCATGGCTGAACATTAACCAGGGACATCTTCTTCCTGGCCCTTCATCACCTGCTCTGCAGCCTTGATGGGATGCTAAGAGGAGAAGAGGATTGGAAAGGCTTTGGTACCACTTTGGGTTTGCAGCAAGACCCCCCCCTCCCCACCGCCCCCTCCTCTGGCCTCACCTTGTCAGGAGCAGCATGGAGGGTTGACTTGACCTGGTTGCGCTTTGGCAATTTGGAGCTTGCCCGGACACGGATATCGGGTAATCCATTCCACCCCATGGACCCCATGCTGTCCTGTGGCATTTTTACAGAGAACTGCAATGTCTGGAGTTGGAAGGAGCCCCTGAGGCTATCCAGCCCAACCCCTGGTCTAGTCACAAATCCAGAGTAAAGCATGGATGGATGTTTGGCAACAACGGGCCACCCACATATCAGACTTGGCTTAGCAGGGTGCGGGAAAGGGATCTGGGTGTCCCTGGGTGACCGTGAATGAAACAGAAGCCAGCTGTGTGATGCAGCTGCAAAAAAAGAGAATGTGATTTGGGGGTGATAGGGACTGTCCCCCTCTACTCTCCCCTGGCCAGCCCTCAGCTGGACTTCTGGATCTAATTCTGGATACCATCCTTTGAAACGTACAGGACAAATTGGGGAGGATTTAAGAAACAGTGGAAGGATCTGGGTACGATTCAGCTGCAAAGGCAGAAGAGCCGATAGCAATCTTCAAAATGTGGAGGGCTATCACATAGAAGAGTGTTTCTTAACCTTGGCAACTCTAAGACGTGTGGGCTTCAAGTCCCAGAATTCCCCAGCCAGCACGCTTTAAGATGGGTGGACTTCAAGTCCCAGAATTCCCCAGCCAGCATGCTTTAAGATGGGTGGACTTCAAGTCCCAGAATTCCCCAGCCAGCATGCTGGCTGGGGAATTCTGGGAATTGAAGTCCACCCATCTTAAAGTTGCCCAGTTTGAGAAACTCTGATCCAGCACTGAGCAGAAAGTTAGAGGTCATCTGGCCTGGCCTCTTCATGAACATGTCTTACAAAGAAAGCCCCCCGTTCTCTGGGTAACTGATTGCAGTGTCAAGTGGCTTTTGTTGACGTGTTTCCTAATTTTCCTGTAAGTTGTATCCATATTTTTCAGTATTTGACGAAGGCTGTTATATTCTCCCTCCCACCCCGGTCTTCTTCTCTCAAGGCTAAACATGTCCAGCTCCTTCAATCTATCCTCAAAAATGTCTTTGTCTCAAGTTTGACAGGGGTCTGTCAGAGAAGTTTATAATCCTTAAAACCCTTCTGGATAATTTTATTGTATTTTTTATAAATGCATGTGTGTCTATCTATCTATCTATCTATCTATCTATCTATCTATCTATCTATCTATCTATCTATCTATCTATCCATCCATCCATCCATCCATCCATCCATCCATCCATCCATCCATCTATCCAAGCATATGCATATGTACCCGTATTGTATTTGCATTGCAAATTGCTATTTCAAAGTTTCTATAACCTGGATTGCTAATTTTAATTTTTTTTCTTGCTGAATATGTGTAGCCTCAGCAAGGCCCTTTGCATATTTTGATTTAATATTGTCTTTTAGTCAAAAATCTTTGTCGGTAGGTACTTTTCCTATTGATCTTGATATTGTCAATTTAGTTTTGGGTACTTTGGCTTCTGGAGAGTCAATTTCCGTGCTGGTTGATGACCGCAATAAAGTTGGATTGATTGAAAAATGTCTTCGTTTCTAGCCCTCTGGTCCTCTTTCTTGACCTTCTTTGCATTGCTTCCTTTTCGTTGAATCCTCCCTCGAGGGTGGGGTCTCCAACCAGGGATGATACTCCAGCTGAGGTCTGGGCCAGGCCGAATACTGTCTTGGAACGATTTCGCCTCCTTGAAAAATTGCATTTGCAAACTTATCAACCCCACATAGGGACTCGGTGCTGTGTGGGTAGAAGCTAATCTCATCCATACGAAAGGCACGGCGTTTCGGGATCAAAAGAACCACCCCCCTTAGCTCAGTCTCGCAAGCGAGCCAAGCTACAGATGACGGGGGACACAGCCAACTCTGCCTGCCTTGCGCAGTTGCACGGAGCTAATGAAGAAAGCGAGCCAAGTTTTCCGTGTGGCACAGGGCATGGGGAAAAGGATGCATGGTCCATATGAGAGCAGGGTTTCTCAACCTTGGCCCCTTTAAGACGTGTGGACTTCAACTCCCAGAATTCTGGGAGTTGAAGTCCACACGTCTTAAAGGGGCCAAGGTTGAGAAACCCTGTGTCAGAGGATACAATTCCATTGTGCTAAGCAGAGGTCTATGGCCTTGGTGTGAGCCAACGGCGCCCATTACTTGAAATCTCCAGGGCACATCTGGATCCCTTTGAAATTCAGTGGCAAGATGGATCATTCTCGGCGGTGCCATTTGTTTCCGCCGTTTTTCACAAAGATAAGGTGCCCTGTAGACGTGTTAAGCGTTATTAAGCACTTATTTACTACAGTACTTTAAACTGCTGGCTGGGGAATTCTGGGAGTTGAAATCCACACCTCTTAAAGTTGCCAAGGTTGAGAAACACTGCTCTAACCACTACACCGTACAGGTAGTCCTTGACTCATGACCATTCCTTTAATGACTGTCTGAAGTTACGACAGCACTGTAAAAGTGACTGATGACTGGTCCTCACACTTACGACCGTCGCAGTGTCCCCGCAGTCACGGGATCAAAATTTTGGGTGCTTGACAACCAGAATGTATTTACCACAATTGCAGCATCCTGGGGTCAGATGATTGCCATTTGTGACCTTCCTGGGGGTCTTCCAACAAGCAAAGTCAACGGGGGAAGCCGGATTTGCTTAACAACCACAGCAAAAAAGGTCATAACATTGGATGTGGCTCGCTTTATGACTGCTTTGCTTGGCAATGGATGCTCCAGTCCCCATTGTGGTCGTAAGTCGAGGACTCCCTGTAGTTCCTTTTTAGAAGGGTGAAACCCTGCACTGAAACATTTGAGTGCCTCTTGCCTCTCCATCTTTTCCACCAGCCTTGATTTCCTGCCTCTTCTTGGCTCCATGTACAGACACAGACCCCTGGCTGGAACGAGCGGCTCTCGCTGCCATCGATTTCCACCTCCTCCGGCTCCATCCTGGGTAATGAGCAGCAGTGATGGAAAAGGGAGGCCCGGGATTTCTGCCCGGAGGGTTTTGCTGACAAGGCCAGGGCTGGCTTTGTGGCCTCTGCAGACGCAGGAAGAACAGCTCAGCTGAGTGGAGCAGGTGAGAAGGCAGAGCGCGGCCAACCTCTCAGGTCCAAGGATGCCAAAGAGAAGTTTGGGTGGAGGAGGAGGAGGAGGAAGAGGAGGAGGAGGAGGAGGATAATAATAATAATAATAATAATAATAATAATAATAATAATTATTATTATTATTATTATTATTATTATTATTTATTAAATTTATATGCCGTTTGACTCCCAGTGACCCTTTGGCTGTTGACCGTTGACTTTAACTTGGCTTTCCCATGTCTAAGATTTCCAGGCACCCCATTCCAGATGCATTTGGCTTGAGAGAGAGGGTGGTGGAGGGACTGAGTGGGGACTAGAACCCGGGTCTCTCTGCTCCTAGTCCAGCCCCTTCCCCACTACCCCTGACTGGCTCTTGGGCTGGGAGGGAGGGACTGGCCCACATTCAGCCAATGAGCTTCTGTGCCTACGGGGGGAGTAGAACCCAGGTCTCCCCCTCCCAGTCCAGCCCCTACTAGCATTATGTAGAAAATTTCCACTTAATAAGGGGCTGTATAAGGTGTAAGGGGGCCAAGGGGCTGCGTGTTTAGTACCCTGCCTTTCATGGTACTGTCTGTTCTACAGCAGCCCGTACCTTCATGGGCTTTTATGCGCCGTCCCAAGAAAAGAGAGGATTGTGAAGTCTGGCCCATGAAAGAGGCTTCAGGGTAACGGGGAGATGCAGAACAGCAGAAGTATTGCCCACCCCTTCCCACAATCCAACTGTCTCCAAACGGCCAAGAGAAATTTGAGAGGAATTCTCAAGCCGCTCGAAAATAAGGTAGAAAAACAGAAGCCTCTTTTGCCGACGCAGAAAAGGGCTGAGCAGCTGCAAAGTGGACCTGGGCACAGGAGATTCGAGCAGTGTTTATGCCCCTTCCCTAAACTCAGGCACAGGGTCCCTGGCCCTGCTTGATTTCTGAGATCACCCCGGTCCGGCTAAGCCTCCACCCTGCTGAAACAAAGGGAAGGAAGAGGAGAGCAAAACCATCTTCTCTGTTTTGTGTGCTGACTTGGAAACCCAGGAATGTCCGTGCCACCTGGCCTGCCAACCTTTCAACGTTCCTCCCCTTCGCAAAACCAGCTAGGATGTTGGCACAGCTGACGGGCTTCTTGGAGAGAAGCTTCCTGCCCGTCCAGCTTTTGAAATCCTCCCCCCACCCGCCCCCAACTCTCCTGATTGCCGTTCTGCAGTTTGGGGATGAAGGAAGACGCTGTCAGCCGCTGGCTGGAGGCTGTGCATAGCTGAGCGCATTAAGCATGAAAGCCGCGCGCCCGGCCAGATGAGCTGAGACCCTCCACGTCGCAGCGGCATTTGGCTACAGCCGGCCTCCTTGGCTCTGCACCCCCTCGCGGGGAGCCGTGCCAAACCGCTGCAGATGGGGCCGAAGGATCTGGCATCGGCTCGCGCCGACGAGGGCCTTGCTGGCGGCACGTGGGCCTGCCGGAGCCAGCACATGTGGGCATGTTAGCCCTTGTCTGACAGTCTCCATCAGGTGTGTTCTGTTGGGGGGGGAGCAGAGGGGGCCTCGATTGGAGATGGCAGTGCCAAATGGGCATATTATGTAGGCTGACTCTATCAGTGACAGCAGTGTTTCTCAACCTTGGGAACTTTCAGAGGTGTGGACTTCAACTCCCAGAATTCCCCAGCCAGCAGGGAATTCTGGGAGTTGAAGTCCACACCTCTGAAAGTTCCCAAGGTTGAGAAACACTGGCATAGTGACTCATTCCAGGGCTGATTCTTCTGCATCCAGAAGCTGGGCCCGTTTTGATGGGTCTTGCTCACCTTTCTCTCCTTGCTCATATTTTGATGGAGCCCAAGATGAAGAAGGAGGGAAGGGGAGGGGGAAAAAAAATTAAGCAACTGATGGCTGATGGCCCCATCTAATGGGAGAGATAAACTGAGGTCATTTCCCCTCCTTCCACCTTTTCTCTTTCAAGGCCAGATTGGCAGTTTGAAATTCACGTTCCCTTCGGCCCCGTCTTCCTGAAATCCTTGCCAGGGGTGCCCTAAAGTTCCTGCTCCCTTAAAAGGATTCTGCCGCTATTTTTGCACTGTGCCCTGGACCACCTTTGACCTCCGGAAATGGCCGCCTTCGATCACCTCGAATTCTCAAGGGGGAAGAGACCCTCGAGGTCCTCTAGTCCAACCCTGTGCTTGACGCAAGAGCCCAGATTAAATCAGCTGTAACAAGTAGCCATTCCAGCGAAGAGAAAACCAGCACCTCTCTGGGTCATTGGTCCCACTGCCCACCTGCGCCTCCCCACATGAATTTTTCCCAAAATATTCAGCTGGGGAATTCTACAGGTAGTCCTCGACTTACAACCATTAGTTTAACGAGCGTTCAAAGTTACGACAGCACTGAAAAAAGTGACTTACAACTGGTCCTTGCACTTACGACCGTCACAGCGTCCCCACAGTCATGGGATCAAAATTGGGGCACTTGGCAACTGGCATGTATTTACAACGGTTGCAGCATCCTGGGGTCATGTGATCACCGTTGGCGACCTTCCCGGGGGCTTCCAACAAGCAAAGTCAATGGGGGAAGTCAGATTCGCTTAACAACCATGGGAAAGAAGGTCGTAAAACCGGGTGCGACTCTCATCATTTTGATGAAAGAGAATTTGCTTTTCAGAGGAGCAGCAGACGCTGATGAAATATTCTCAAGCAGAGTGGGGCTTCTTCTGTTGAAGTGACAAGGAGACCAAAGCGTGGTACAGTCCTCTCTTCAGCTGCTTCCCGCCTGCCTGGAGTGCAACCATTCAATCTCAAGCTGAATTTCTGCTGAATTCAGGAATCCTGTTATTCAGCAGAAAATTCTCTGTGGGTTTTTTCCAAACCGAGAGGGCTGCAGAAGGATGGGACATTTATTTCTTTATTTCAAAAAATCATCTGCTAGGAGTTGGGGGGCATATAAATTTAAATAATAATAATAATAATTGGAGTGCCTATCTTATACATGATGTTGCTAGGTGGCTCATAGCCACATTCCAGAAAAACAAAAAATAAAGGTTAACGCCCCCCCAAAGCCCACATCCCTCTTCCCACCAGGGAGCTACCGCACCCCACCAACACTACGTGGGCTGGGTTCCCTTCCATCCTAGCCCAGTGTCGGGGGAAGAGCCATTTTTTCAGGGGCTCCTGGGAGGCTCAGAGACCCTCTGGGTCTTGGGAGGAGGCTGTTCCTAAGGCTGGGTTAGCCCTGGAGGAGGTGGGCCTCGGAAGTCCTGCCAGGTGACAACATTTAAGGGAAGGGGCCTGGAGGACGCCTGCCCACCCAGTCTGACCTGAGATAGGCAGATACTCTGGCCCTGGGCCATGCGGGGCTTTGAAGGTAACAACCAGCACCTTTAACGTCACCCAGAAAGAAACTAGAAACCAGTGCAGCTTGCAAAGCACCAGTGTTATATGGGCAAACCACGGAGCACCCAGAACTGGGTGCCCCCTGACATTCTAGACCAGTTGTAATTTCCAGATGGTCTTCAAGGGCAGCCCCACGGAAAGCGTGATGCAGTAATCTAACCAAGAGGTGACTATGGTGTGAGTGACTGTGAGCAAGGCCTTCCAGTCCAGGGAAGGGCACCATAGGTGCATGAGATGAACTTATGCAAAAGGACCCCCCCCCCCCCCAGCCACAGCAGGAGCTGTGAGTTCAGGAGAATCTCCAAATGGTGCACCCGCTCTGTCCGGGTGAGCGCTACCCCATCAAGATTCAAAGGTGAAAACTCACCACCCCCAGGGGGCCAAAACCCCAGATACATTCTGTTTTGCCAGGGGAGTTGTAGCCAATTGCCCCCCATCCAGACCCTCACAACCGCTAGGCCAGTGTTCCTCAATCTCGGCAACTTTAAGATGTGTGGACTTCAACTCCCAGAATTCCTATGCTGGCTGGGGAATTCTGGGAGTTGAAGTCCAGACACCTTGAACTTCTGCCTTTTGATCTTTTCAACTGCAAAAGATGCTTAAAAATTGCAGCAAGAGCATGGGAACATTTTTTTTTAAAAAACTAAACCTCTTTTGCTGCATCTGTACGTTACATTTAACCAGGCTACATACCCCATTTTTGGGGGTTCAACCAATGCATTAATCAGAAACAAATCAAAACAGCTGAGTTCCCCGATTTCCTATATCATCACCAAACTAAAACCATGGTTAATGCTGAGATGTTATGTGACAGCAACTGCTAAGTTTGCAATTGCCCTGGTTAAGGGGGCTGTGTGAACACATCCTTAGAGCAGTGTTTCTCATACTTAGCAACTGTAAGAGGTGTAGACTCCTGGGAGTTGGAGTCCACCCTTCTTAAAGTTGCCGAGGTTGAGAAACCCTGGTCTAGATGCTGGCTGGGGCATTCTGGGAGTTGGAGTCCACACCCCTTAAAGCTGCCGAGGCGGAGAAACCCTGGTCTAGATGCTGGCTGGGGCATTCTGGGAGTTGGAGTCCACACCCCTTAAAGCTGCCGAGGCGGAGAAACCCTGGTCTAGATGCTGGCTGGGGCATTCTGGGAGTTGGAGTCCACACCCCTTAAAGCTGCCGAGGCGGAGAAACCCTGGTCTAGATGCTGGCTGGGGCATTCTGGGAGTTGGAGTCCACACCCCTTAAAGCTGCCGAGGCTGAGAAACCCTGGTCTAGATGCTGGCTGGGGCATTCTGGGAGTTGGAGTCCACACCCCTTAAAGCTGCCGAGGCGGAGAAACCCTGGTCTAGATGCTGGCTGGGGCATTCTGGGAGTTGGAGTCCACACCCCTTAAAGCTGCCGAGGCGGAGAAACCCTGGTCTAGATGCTGGCTGGGGCATTCTGGGAGTTGGAGTCCACACCCCTTAAAGCTGCCGAGGCGGAGAAACCCTGGTCTAGATGCTGGCTGGGGCATTCTGGGAGTTGGAGTCCACACCCCTTAAAGCTGCCGAGGCGGAGAAACCCTGGTCTAGATGCTGGCTGGGGCATTCTGGGAGTTGGAGTCCACACCCCTTAAAGCTGCCGAGGCGGAGAAACCCTGGTCTAGATGCTGGCTGGGGCATTCTGGGAGTTGGAGTCCACACCCCTTAAAGCTGCCGAGGCGGAGAAACCCTGGTCTAGATGCTGGCTGGGGCATTCTGGGAGTTGGAGTCCACACCCCTTAAAGCTGCCGAGGCGGAGAAACCTTCCTTACAGGAATTGCAAGACCGTGTTTGGTGCAGCACTGTGCAAAACGGGGCCCCCTGCGCGCATGGAGGGAGGCCCTGTCTGTTTTCCAGCAGGCTTGCATCAAGCAGCCACGGCTGGCTTTTCAGCCGGTATGGGACCTGCAAATGCCCCCCAGGAAGGAAGACTTTTTGCTCCAGCTGCTCGGCCTCCCGCTTGGCTCCACGCAACGCGCCCGTGGCAAGCTGCCTGTTTCCCTCCCGTGGAAGGCATCGGTGGCTCTGCCGGCATCTTCCGAGATCTCCTCCGCGCTTGGCTTTCATTCCGCCGTTCTCTCGTCTTGAGCCTTTGGAGATGGGAAAGATTTTTCTAAAAGCCGGAGAGCCCTCTGATAGATTAGGCTTGTAAAAAGGAGAAGGGAGGGGGGAAAAAAAAAGATCTGTGTGTTTGTGGTGCTGTGTGCATGCAAATGTTTCCGCTGAGAAAAAGCAAAGGGTTATGGGCTTAGACGCTCCCTTTTGCAGAAAACTTTTTCAAGTTTCTCCCTTCCTTGAAGCTTTCGGGTGAGCCGAGCAGCATCTGAGGCGAGGGCTGGAATGCAGAACGTGAGAAAAGCAGCGGATGCCGAAGGATCGTTTTTGGAATTGCGCTTCGACGGCTTTGCGAAACAGTTATGGGAGAAGCTCTCCGGAGCTGGGAGAGGGAGGAACCACGCGGGAGAAACTGCCAGGCCCCAAACTCTGCCCGACTGACATCCCCAAAATGTAAGAGGAAGACTGTTGATCCTAGCTTTTAGAGGGACTTTCCAGTGAGCTGGAAGTCTTGGGATCCAGTCTTCCAGGATCTGCACCGGACAGGATCCCTTTGGGCTGGAACCACAATGACCCAACATTGAGATAATGTTGGGACGGGGGGAGGATGATGTCAAAACCATCAAGATGGTGGTTGCAAGATTATGCATCTGTGTGCATAGGACAGTGTTTCTCAACCTTGACAACTTGAAGAGGTGTGGACTTCAACTCCCAGAATTCCCCAGCCAGCAAGGCTGGCTGGGGAATTCTGGGAGTTGAAGTCCACACCTCTTCAAGTTGCCAAGGTTGAGAAACGCTGGCATAGAAAGAAATGGCACCTTGCCTTTTTTGACATGGTGGCTAAATATGTCTTACAGATGGGCCCTGCTTACTGACCACTCGTTCAGCGACCGTTCAAAGTTGTGACGGCGCTGAACGAGGGGGACTTACAACTGGTCCTCAAAGTTCTGACCATCCCAGCACCCCCACAGTCACGTGATTGTGATCCAGGTGCTTGGCAACCGGCTCGCATTTACGACGGTTGCAGTGTCCTGCGGTCACATGATCGCGATTTGCGACCTTCCCTGCCAACTTCCCACAAGCAAAGTCAGTGGGAAACCCGGCAGAGAAGGTTGCAAGTCGCTCTTGTAAGTCACTCCCACCACTTTTTCTCCCAAGGAGCTCCTGGGGATCTCGTAGTCCGTAGTGTGCCCGTGTCTGCAGCACCCCCCAATCTGCCCTCTGGAGTGCCCATCCCCAGCCCGCTTGCGAGCCTCCCTGGACTTGCAACTTCCTGCTGGCTTCTCCATTGTCTTTGCTTGTGGGAAGCTGGCAGGAAGTCACAAGTCACAGTCACGAGTGGTCCTCGCTTAACAACGGGATTGCCGTCGCTAAGCAATGTGGTCTCATGATATCGCACTTTACAATTGCCTCGCTCAGCGATGGAAATTCCTGTCCCCATGCCCGTCGTTAAGTGAGGACTACCTGTAATACGCTTAGGTGCACTGTGCTAAAGCATTTAATATTCCGATTGCTTCTGTTCTTCCACACACACCCCTCCCCCTGACGTGTGCAGCTGATTTGGGAGAGTTTATTTTATAGCTTGGCATGGGAAATGTCGGTGAATTCTGGGCCAGATTTGGGGAGGGGGGCAGAGGCAGTCTTCACAGTTTTTTTTCAAAGGTGGCAAAAAATCCCACACTGAATTCTCCTTCGCCGGTTGGTACCTCATGTTTTTCTGCAAAGGTGCCTTCCTCGCGTGCAGGAATGCTCACCGTGGCCGTCTCTTCTGCTTCCTCCACCGCCGATCACGGGCACACCCAGTGTGGCCTTGTCATAAAGCAAGAACAGACAATCGTGAGGACAGGCTGGCAGGGCTGGGAGGAAGGAAGAGGAGGAAAATCTTCAGAAGAATAAGGTGCCTTTCCTTTCCCCGTCGCTGCACAGAGTTCAGTCCCTTCTCACCTTGTCCTCATTCCAGTTCTTGGCTGACCTGCTCCCCTCGAAGTCAGAGCAATTTCAGGACGGATCAAATGATCAACCGAGCCATAATGAATTTCGGCGCTGGGAGAGAGAGAAAAATCTGCCCCACTCATTGACCCTGTAAAGTGCAGACTTGTGGGATAGAGAAACCCCATTTCTGGATTAGTGGAAATAATAATTATTATGGGATAATAATAGCAATATAATCTGTATCCACACTCTTTCCTTGCAGGCTAAGTCCTGTGATCCAGAGAGCACAAATAAACAGAAGAAAGACAGTCTGGAATTGACTTAATAAATTTAGAGCCATCTTTTCCTTTGCACATCCTCAGATTTGCAAGATAGCCAAGGAGCAGCCAGGGATGTCCACAGGGGGCAAACCCAGCGTGCAAGGTCCTGCTCATTTTTTACACGGGTCACAATGTACAAAAGGGGCGGGGCTTTGAACATGGGGTTGTGGCAGCCCTCTTGACTTTTTTGACCTCTGGGCCGCTGACATGGAGAGATGCAGACCTCTCCTGTTGGAGGTTTTTGGAGTTCTGAGTGGTGGGCTGAGAAAGAAAGAGAAGTTTTAGCCCAGGTGCCCACCATGGGGCGTGCAAGTGTGTCAAGATCAGGCAGAGGGCGGAGGGAGCATCGTAAAGCAAGCCCTGCTCCTTCTGCACCCTTGGGTGGCCCTACAGAAAAAGCGGGACTTGCATCGAGACAATCTCTCCACCCTCCTGCTGATTTCAACCCTCTCTGGAGATGCTTCTGAATTCTGGAGCCATTTCTGGAGGTCAGGGTGCCGTACAGTGATCTCCGGGGCCGAAAAAGAGGTGGAAATGTGGAAGCCAAGGAGACTGGCAGATCTTGGGATCTGGGGACAGTGAGAAATTGGATTCCCTCTCTCCCTGGCCATCTCCAAACCGAGTCAGCACATCCACACCTGTGGGCTGTGAGGATTTCACCAGCGTTCCCTTCTGCTTTGAAAAAGAGATTTCAAACATGAGCGTCACCCAACCGAATGAGACCTGGTAGGGTCAGAAGGTGTCCAAAAGTCAAGATGGCAGCCACAAGGTTGCAAGCAAAGCCCCGCCCTTTTTAACATGGGTGGCAGCTGCCATCTTGACTTTTTTGACCTCCCCCAGGTTGGAAAACACAAACATGGTGGGGAAAAATTCTGTCCAGCCCTCACCAAAACACAGAGGCAAGAAATAACCTTCATATCCTAAGTGGAAAACAGTTGAAAAGGATCTCTGTTTCATGCTGAATCCAACAGCCGCTTCTGTGCCTAATTTAGTTTCCAGTTTATAAAAGTCCGTTGGATTAAAAATCCTTTACGTACCATTTTAAAGGAACCCCATTTCATAAAATCGTAAGCTTCTCTGCCTTAACACAGGGTTTCTCAATCCTGACAACTTTAAGTTGGGTGGACTTTGAAGTTGCCAAGGTTGAAAAACACGGCCTTAAAAGAAAGTGGGGTAGAAATACATACATACATAAAGTACATACATACATACGTGACTTAAGTGTGCCACGCCACCCGTAAGTAGAAACGAGATAAAATAAAAATATTAATATCCCTGCCAGCACAATTACAGATATTAGAAACCTCAAAGCTGGGAACAATAAATTAGAAACCTCTGTAGAGTACAACAGAAAAGGTTTCCAGATTCTTCCTCACTCACTTAAACAATTTGCTTATGAGGATTATTAAATATACATGTTTAATTAAATTAGATGTGTAGCAAAACACACACCGACACGCAGGGGAAAGGGTGTTGAACACCATTCAGGTGATTTCTTTCAAGCCGTGTGTAGCATCGGAATAGACTTTTCCGATTTTGTGAGTACAATAATTTGGGGGCTGCGTGCGCAATTGCGGGTGTAGATCATCCTTTCCCCCCAACTCGGAGCCCTCGAGATATGCTGGAACTGCAACTCCCAGAATTCCCGGGGAATTCCCTGGGAATTCTGGGAGATCAGTCCCATCTCACCGGCGAACAGTAGACTGGAGATTGGTTGACGTAGAACTGTGTCTCGTAAGGGCTCAAATCCGCTTCCTTTCGCTCAGGACAGAGGACGGGCTGGGCAGATGGGCCAGGAGGTGGTTTCACATGCTGGCCCTTCTCTGACGTTTCTAAATCTCGCCCCATGCAGATCCTCAGCGTTACGTTTTCCTTTGAAAATAACACAGAATTCGTGGTTCGTAGTTCTTTGTTTTTGAAGAATCAAACACCACAAATATCAGAGGGGAGGATGTCAGATCGTGCAGGGTGTCAGAAGCCTTGAGTGAGCGATGCGACAAGAGCCAGATGCTGTAAGGCAGTGTTGTCCAAACTTGGCTACTTTAAGATGAGTGGACTTCAACTCCCAGAATTCCCCAGCCAGCTATGGCTGGCTGGGGAATTCTGGGAGTTGAAGTCCACTCATCTTAAAGTGGCCAAGTTTGGACAACACTGCTGTAAGCGTTTGCTGGGGTCGGATACCTTCGGAAGACCGAAGGAAAACAGTTGTGGATCAGACCCAGCTTCCTTCAAAGCCAGCATCCTCTTTCGGGCAGTTCCTTTCGTGGGATGGCTACAAGCCAGGCCTGAATGGGCCTGCATTCCTTGTCTCCAGGATCTAGGAAATTGAAGTAGACTAGTCCTGGCCATGGAGGATCCATCCAGCTCTTTCAGTCAAGTTCCACAAGAAGAGCGCTAAGTCATCCTGGGACTGGTTCTATTGGCCTGTCAGCTCGGCAAGACGGTTGAACCCAACTTTTTGAAAAATCAGTTTCGGCATCAGCGAGCACATCTGTCCAGTGTGATGGCTGAGTGAACGTCTCGGCATACGGGTGGCGTGAAGCTTCATGCCTGTCCTGCCCCCCGGGGGGAATTAAATGCAGCCACAGGCTGACCTTGCATGGCTTCAGTCAGGAAGGAAGAGAAGGAGAAAGGGAAAGGGAAAGAAAGGGAAGGGAGGGAATAGATGAGGAAGGGAAGGAGAAGAGGAAGAAGAAGAGGAGGAGGAGGAAAGGGAAAGGGAAGAAAGTAAATTAATGGGGAAGAGAAGGGAAGGGAAGGGAAGGGAAGGGAAGGGAAGGGAAGGGAAGGGAAGGGAAGGGAATGAAACCTTATGAAAAAGGGCTCTTAGTTTCCATCATATTCACTTCTTTACATTTGAAAGCCAAAGAGATAACACAGACAAGGATAGTCATGAATGTTCACACATTTCTCTTATTCAGACCTTCTGTCTCCATAAGGGTTGAGGCCATAAAGACAAAGGGGTGTGTGTGTGCCCTGAACTCTGACTAGTATCCACTAGTATCCAATAGGACATCAGGAAGATAAATTTCCCCCAATCATAAGAAGGATCCAAAACTTATGCTAATTTCAACCAATCATTTGTTAATTGCTGTATCTCTTTGTAAGAAACATGTATAAAATTGTCTTCTTTGGGCGTGGGAGGGGTCTCCTCTGCCTTAAGGGGAGACCCCAGCTGACTCTATTGGCAAACTTTCAATAAAACTTTAAAATCTCAGCTGGTACTTTCGTGTTTGATCTTCTGCCGGACTGAATCCTAATTGGGGAGAGTCAGAAACTCTCAAATTTTGCTAACAGGAAGGGAAGGGAAAGGAAGGGAAGGGAAGGAGAAGAGGAAGAGGAAGAGGAAGAGGAAGAAGAAAAGGAAGGGGAAAGGGAAAGGGAAAGGGAAGGAAAGAGAAGAAAGTAAATAAATGGGGAAGGGAAGAGAAAGGAAGGGAAGGGAGTAAATAGATGAGGAAGAGAAGGGAAGGGAAGGGAAGGGAAGGGTGACCAGGTGTTCTCTCTCAACCCATCCTACCTCCCAAGGCTGTTAGGGTCCCCCCTAACAGCCTTGGGAGGTAGGACGGGTTGAGAGAGAATTGGAAGAGGGTCTTATCTTTACAACTCACAGGGTCAGGAAGCTGCCCTTGACATCCAGCTCAAAGGGGTTGTTAACCCACCAGATCCAACACAGGCCGATCATCTTGGGATCAACCCCTCTGGAGTTGGACCTCTGGCAACCGCTCCAAAGGAAAGGCTCCTTTGCATGGCAGTTTCCTTCCAGAACAGTTTCTTCTGGCAACCCAAACTTACCTTTGCAGGGAAGCCAAGGGAAGAGCATTCTGGAGCCACAGTCTGGAAAAAGGGGGTGAGATTTCAATACCCCCCCCCCCGATGGTGGAAAAATAAATGCCTGCACATCAGGCTTTGGGGGACCTTGGGGAGAATTAGGTTCAGCACAGCCCAAGGCCATGCTAGCTGAGCATCCTAGGTATTGTAGTCCTACAGGCAAAGCAGAGTGAGATTCGTATTGCAGCCTGTTCTCCCTCCTCACCAGCCCTGCAAGATACGGTTGCAGTTCGTGAGACCCGCCCATCGTTCAGGCTCTTTCATGATCCCAGAACGCAGGGGTGGAAGCCTTTGAGCCGGGGGAGCAAAGGGCACGGGCTTTACGGCCCCTCCACCACGGATCCAACGGGCAAGGCTGGGTCTTCCGCGGGGAAACCGCGTGCCCGCCCTTGCAAGTGGTGGCAGCTGTTTCCAAGATACGGCGGCAAGCCGTGCTGAGCCCAGGTTTAAATAGCATCTTTGTCTTTCCACTCAAAGCCTGCACTCGAGGACGCTTGAATAGGGAAATCTGAAAAAGAGTCACGTTTTGAGACGGGGTGGGTGGGTGGGGGAACTTGGTTTCTCTCAAGAGCGGCGTTCCCTGGAGAAAACTGGGCACCATGCGTTCTGCTACCCACTCCGATGCCTCAATTTCCCGTTTTCCTCCTCTTTCCCCCTTCCCTTCCCAAAAGCTGCCATATTGCTCTGGCAAGAACCCCAGAACTGATGCTTTGCCCAGGGCTTTCCAATTTATCGGAGCTCCCCACGCCCCAGGTGGCCCACTCCTGTTTGAACCAGGGGCGTGCAAAAACGTATTATGGCAAAATGATCTGTTTTCCGACTGAAAGGCGCTCGGGAGCCCAGCTTTTCATTTCTGAGTCCCCAAAGTGAACAGAGGTGGCCATCGGTTTTTCCAGATGAAAAATCCACTCCCCGAAGCGCCAGTTTGCCTCTCAAAGATGTCGCTTTTGCATCCAAAGCGGGCAGCAACAAAGGAGATCTTTTTATTTTTAAAACCCTCGTAAATGTTTGCAGAAGCAGGATCTGATGAATGTAAAGCTGGGAAACTGAGAAACTATTTTTTTAAATATTTGCATTGTATAGTAATGTACAAATATTCTCAGGGAACCAAATAACAGAAATCCATAATGATAGGAAAGTCAGAAATTAAATGAGAGGGAAATTGACAATTCAGGGGCAATGGAAGACCTATCCTCTTTGTAGATGTTGGCTTCAAACACTCTGCTTTGCATCTTTCTGACAATGGCCTTGATCTGAACTAACCAAGTGGATTTTTGCAGCCCCCCAAAAGCTGAGATGCAGTTTCTTATTTTATTTATTTATTTAACAAATTTTTATAGCTGTCCATCTATCTAAAGCAGTGTTTCTCAACCTTGGCAGCTTGAAGATGGGTGGACTTCAACTCCCAGAATTCAACTCCCAGCAAGACTGGCTGGGGAATTCTGGGAGTTGAAGTCCACTCATCTTCAAGCTGCCAAGGTTGAGAAACATTGCACTAAAGGAAAACTGGGCAGCAAACATAATTAAAATCCTATATACCCATTAGAATAAGCTGACCCGCAAAATTGCAATCAAAATACTAGGAAAAATGGAATCTGTTCTGGAAAACAACATTTGCCACCTGTTATTCGGGTACCTGAAATTCTCTGGTGGCAACAGAATTGTTCATCTCTTCCACAATACTAATAATTTTTAGCTGGAAAGCTGCATCATATGATAACCAGTGGCAATTTCCAGACCTGGTGATTATCTACCTACCAGAAAGGTGGGCAGCGAAAGGTGGGAAACTGCAAACTTTTACGTCCTGATTTAAAGCCCGTCATTTTTTTTTTAAAAAAAACTGAGCTCTGGTCCGTGGAGAAGCCGAACCCAAATTTGGGGGTGTATTTTGGAGCCCCAAATTCTCAGCTTATATGTGAGCATATGTGGTAAACTACATAAATCCAATGCAGAAGAAAAATGTTAAGGGTATCCGCGGGGGTGTCCCCAAAGCGTGCCTGAAAAGAGAGGGATTTTGAAAGGGAAACTCCTTTTGAATTATTTTTTTAATAGAATGAATTATCTGATTGAGCTAGAGAATTGAGATGGGTTGGGGCCATAAGTAAAAGGAGGGGGGGAACAGTAAAGTAATGTGCACGGTAGATATGGGAATTGCAGCAAGGTTATTATAGGCACCGCGATGGAGAAATATTGAAATACCCATGACGGAGGGATGGAGTGTAAAGATGACAGCATTAGCAGAAATGGCAAAACTGACCTGTTTGGTCAGGGATAAAACACCAAGTGCTTTTATAAAAGACGGGAAAACTTTTATGGACTTTTTGCTGAAAACGGAAAAAAGCAAAACGGGGATTTCTGGAGTTGATGACGGAGAAAGGATCGACCGAGGGGCTGAAGAGATTATTGGGATGTTAAGGAGGGTGGAGGGACCCTGAGTTGGTTTGTACCTGCTGTAAAGAAGGTCAGAAGTCATTTCTTTCTCTCCCCCCCCCTTTCTTTAACTGAATTGTTTTCGGCCCTTTTTCTTTTTCTTTTCTCTCCCGTTTGGTGATCGATTTCTGCGTTTGTCTTTTGTCGATGTAAAAGCGCTTCATAAAAATGACAGAACAGCAGCAGCAAAGCAACGTGGACCGTGTGCAGTTAGAAAACCTGGATTCGGTCACGTTTAGGAAGCTGGCAACCAGGCGGGCGTTTCCAAGGTGGCCCTGGGTTGGCCACCAAGGTTGGTTGGGCCCCCTCTGGGTAAACGCCTACAGATTCCCAAGAGCCCCGGTGGATCCAAGCAGACGGGTCGTCTGTCATTGCTCACTTACGCCGCTTTTCCTCCTCCCACCCCAGCCCACCTCCCTCTCCTCTCTTTCCACCTAGTTTCCCCAGCAGCTCTGCAGTGTTTCCCCAGTCTTGCCTGGATGGCAAGACGCTAATAGAAGAAAACCAGGCCTTTCCTCAAATCAATCTTGCCTCTATTAATTTGCCCCCCCCGCCAAGATTTATCACAGTCTTTTTCATCAGCAGATCCAGATCGCTTGGCAGTGGCTCAAACAGCCTTTTTAATTTCGAGAAGCTGCCGGGGGGGGGGGATGTTGGCTGGGGCTCCGTCCTCATTCCAGGCCACGAGGTTGGAGACTTGCTACTTGGGTGGAATTCACACAACCTTCGTATCCACCGTTGATTGGCCTGTGGTGTAACGAGCCAGGGAAAGGAGTCCCTTTCTGCCAGATTGAATTGGAATTTGGACAATTTCAAGATTACAGACCCGTTTAATAAGAGGAAGGAGAAGAAGGTTTTATTGCACGTAATATCCTGTCATGGTCTGGGGGAATGACCTTGGGAGACGGGAGGAAGAGCTGCAGACAGGACAACCGCCACGGAAAAGGTGTCTCAGCCCACAGAAGGAAAAGGGGCGTGGGAAGCGTCTCAGAAGGGACCCTCCCGAGTTTTCCAGAGAGTAAAAGGAAAGGAGGGGAGAAAGACTTTCAGTCTTGCAAGATTCTGTTAATGCAACCTTACAGTAAAGGTAGAGTTAGTACTCCTGGTTCTGCTTCTTGTCTGGGCTACCTCGAAGGGCTGACATATCCTCGCACTCTTTTCCGCAGGGGAGGCCGGCAGAAGGGAGCCGCGTGGGCAGGCCCCCCAACTCTGGAGCTATGGGTGAGTCCCAATGCCCCATATATTCGATTAGAGTTTCGTAGGTTGAACATACTAGGAATTTGGGACCCCACTTCACGTTTGCCTCTTGTAATTGCTGGTTGGAAGCCGTGACATTGGAGGTCCTGTGATGGTGGTTTATTGTCGGTCCTGGTGATGTTTGAATAGCTCTCTTCCAATCACCCTGGAATTAGTTATTTCCCCTCCCAGTGATGGGATCTAAAAGTTATCTGCCAGGTGAACACATCGTCCAAAACAATACAAAGAAAATCACTGCTGAATTCTGGGAGTTGAAGTCCACACATGCTGGCTGGGGAATTCTGGGAGTTGAAGTCCACACATGCTGGCTGGGGAATTCTGGGAGTTGAAGTCCACAGGTCTTAAAGTTGCCAAGGTGGGAAAAAACTGCTCTAGACTAAAAAGAAGATGGCTAATTTGTGGTGTAGTGTGTGGCGCGGACAAACCTTTGGTTCCAAGGTTTCAGGCAGGAAAACCTTCTTCTAGGAGTTTGGGTGCAGGAAACAAGAGACTGGCCCGTTCAAGTAGGGCCTGTTTTGTAATTATGAAGTAGAATTCATTGTGAAAACGTTTTTCCTGCTTTTCAGCATTAAAATGAATGTGCAAAAGAAACGTTATTGCTTGTTTCCATGACGTCCCTGGAGGTGTGTGTGTGTGAACAAAGACAAGAAGGTGTCCACAACCCCACAAAACCTTCTGGATATCTGTGCATCCCCAGACCTACAAAAAAAGTGAAGTTTCAAGCACACTTTTGTGCAAGGGTATCTCTGACTCACGGGTTGATTGCAGAGAAAGCCACCAATACGGGGAATTAGGAGATTTTTTTTAAGGGCCGAAGCTGGCAAAGTGGGAAATTACAATTCTCAGGCCAGAAAGAACATTCTGTAAAGAGAGGTGAGATATAGCTACCTCCCAGGGCCCTAAAGAGAGCAGTGACTTGGAAAAGAGGGAGGAAAAAAAAAACCCTAGGATTTAAGGCCCTGGAGTTTGGACGGAGGCCAGGGCTGCTGCAAAGTGTAATAGGCCTGCCTTCTAGGTATATTCCGTTGTTCTTCTCTGCAATAAAACACCTCTCGGTCTCTGTCCGTGAAGACTTTTGCTAGCTAGAGAATGTAGGGCAGGGTTTCTGGAAAGCCGGGATCTGGTGTCCTGCCTAACAGAGAAGTCGAAGAATATTGTGCAAATTTGGAGTCAGATGTTGCTGGCTGATGCAGTAAGAGTATTATATGGTGGAAGGAAAGCACCTGTATTTTAATTGACATTGATTCTTTTACTGTAAATTGCCCAGGGTCGCTTCCAGGGAGATGGGCGATGACAAATGTGAAATATAAATAGATAAATAAATAAAAATAAAATCTGTGGGAATCTACCATATGTTTAGTGAATGGTCTAATACTGAGCAGAGAGTAAGGCGAAGATGTGGGATGTCCCCGTGGTTGTTTGATGCATTTATGGGTAAGTGTATAAGGAATGCCTCCAGTGATGTACATTTACTGTATTTATTTATTTCTGTAGATAGACGGTGCCATGCCATTGGCTGAGATTCCAAACGATTGGCAGTGAATTTTAGACAGATTGTATCATGCAACATGGAGTATGGCTCTGAAAATTAATGCACCAAAGACCAATGGGGTTGTGTTTGGCAAGGAAAATGGAATGGATGGTTGCCAGTGAAGTATAAATAGAGCAAATCTAAAGCACGTAGATGAATGTGTGCACCTTGGCAGAATGTTTATTAAAGATGGGAAAATGGATGGAGAAATTTTAAGACGTGCATATGCTGGTAAAAAGGTCATCGGCCGACACGTGGTTTGTTGCGAGAAATGAGTGTTCGGTGAAAGAAGTGAAAATGGATATGGATGTAAGATTGCATTTCTGCCCATTTTGCTATGTGGAAGACAGAGTCCTAGCAAAAGAAGCGCATATGTGTAGCTCAGGGTTGAACTGTGGCGTCCTTGGGGTTCTCTGAGCTTGGTTGTTTTCTTGCAAACGTTTCATTACCCAGCTAGGTAACATCTTCAGTGATAGATGGAGTGGGGTTTGCTCTCTGTTTATGTACAGTAGCTTGCCCTGCCAGGGTTGATGGGGGTGTGGGTTTGTTTTGGTTGTATTGTTCCCTCTGGTAGTTTCTGGATTAGGGTATTGTTTACTGCTTGATTATATGTCTGGTGATAATCTTGGTATTAATCTCTGCTTCTCTGGGTGATGATTGCTGGCGAGGAGATGTTCTGATCTTTTGTCTCTTTTGAATAGTGTGTAGATGTTGTTTATCTCTATGTGCCTGTTGATGGCTGACTTGTCTGAATGCCCAGCTTCCAAGAATTCCCTTGCATTTTTGAATTTAGCTTGGTCTGAGATGCTGACAGTTTCCCAGTTGAAACTATGGTTAAGTCTGGCCATGGGTTGTGAGGTTAAGGAGTTTTCATCATGTCTTCTGACTACTGGTTGGTGTTCATGGATGCCCTCTGCCAGTCTTCTGCCTGTCTGTCCTACATAGTGCTTGTTTCAGTCCTTACACTGTACGTTGTAGACGACTCCTGTTTTTTCTTCTTGGGCTACTGGGTCTTTTGGTTTACTTAAGATGTTTTGGAGGGCCTTAGTTGGTTCGTGTGCTACAATAATGCCATCTGGTTGTAATAGTCTGTTGGTTGTTTCTGAGACCTTTCTGATGTATGGCATTGTTATCCTTTTCACAGCCTGTGTTGGTTGTGTTGTAGTAGGTTGAATGCTCAGGCACTTTTTGATAAAGTTGCATGGATATCCATTTTGTTGGAAGACGTTGTACAGATGGTCTGTTTCCTTTTTCTGTTGTTCTGTGAGCTGCTTTCACAGCTCCTCTTGTGGGAGGTTGGGTTACTACTTTGGTAGAGGAGCACTTGGTTAGTGTGGGTTGTCTTCTGATAGACTTGGGTTTCTGATTTGCTGTTCTTTCCTCTGCTGATGAGGATATCCAGGAAGGGGAGCGTGTTGCTGTTTTCTTCCTCTCTGGGGAATTTTATTCCTTTGAAGATGTGGTTGATGGTTTCATGTGTCTTCTCTAGTTGTTCCTTTTTTATTATAACAAAGGGGTCATCTACGTACCAGATCCATACTTTGGGTTGTATGCGTGGAAGTGCTGTAGCTTCTAGGCGTTGTGTTACAATCTCTGCTATGAGTCCTGACAGTGGTGATCCCATGGGTGTGCCTCTGATTTGTTGGTATATTTGTCCATCAAACTGAAAATAGAAGTGAGGCAGAGGTCGATGAGATAAACAGCATCTACACACTATTCAAAAGAGACAATAAAAAGGAAACAAAGACCAGAACATCTCCTCGCCAGCAACCATCACCCAGAGAAGCAGAGATTAGCACCAAGATTATCACCAGATATACAATCAAGCAGTAAACAATACCCTAATCCAGGAATTACCAGAGGGAGAAATAAAACAGAACAAAACCCACACCTCCGCCAACCCTGACAGGGCAAGCTACTGTACATAAACAGAGAGCAAACCCCACTCCCTTCTGGTATTGAAGATGTTACCTAGCTGGGTAATGAAATGTTTGCAAGAAAACAGCCAAGCTCAGAGAACTCCAAGGACGCCACAGAGTCCTAGTCCTGCCTTAGATTGGTGGGGTACCCTTGGGCCCGTCCCTCTCTCTCAGCCCTGGGAAGAAGAAGGCAAAGGCGAGCCACTTCCAAAAATCTTGCCAAGGAAACTGCAAGGACTTGAGTCAAGAATGACTCAAAGACACCAAAATAAAATGAGAAGAGTCGGGAGGAAGTAGATGAAGATGGCTTGTCATGGAGAGAGAACAGATGAGGACCCAAGCACAAAATAAATAAATATATGAAGAAGGTGTGAATGGGTTGAGGGGAAGGGGAAACTAAAAGAGTCAAAGTCGGAGAGGGTTGATGAGATGCTAAAGGGTTGATGAGATGCTAAAAAAGAGAGGGGGGAGACGTGTATGAAGCAGGGGATTGACGGGATGGAAACAAGGGTCATTTGCAAAGAGGAAACGTACAAGGAATGGTGTTGGTGTAAATTAGTTTTGCTTTATTTCCTTTTCTTATCTCATGCCTTTCATTCCTTGGGCTTTGTTTCTTATTCTTTTTCTGTACTTTTGTTTAATGTTGCTTACTCCAAAAGGAGACACCACGTGGGTGCATATATGTCTGTATATACTTTTGTTCAAAGAATGAAAACTGGCCAATAGAGTGAATGGTGTTGGTATAAAACTACAATTTAGCTGTTTTCCTCCTTCCTTTTTCTTCTTCACAGAATCATC
Source organism: Python bivittatus (assembly GCF_059951505.1). NCBI lineage: Eukaryota > Metazoa > Chordata > Lepidosauria > Squamata > Pythonidae > Python > Python bivittatus. The sequence goes on from NW_028277087.1 coordinate 2,241,865, forward strand.
GAGTCCGGAATTTGGAGTTTTTCTCCTTATACTTTCCATTTTTCATGCCTTTTTCTGTGCTCTGCATAACATGGCTGACCCCAGAGACGATAGGGTTGGTATGTCAAACGTCTCCATGGCCCTGGGGTCCTCCAAGGAAGTCGACTTTTTAAGAGACTTGGAAGAGAATACAGTTAATTTATAGAACTTATTGCCACAAGGCGGTCTTGCTTTTAAAAAGAACAATCTACTTGGCTGGGCTGTGAGCCAGAGTTTGGAGAAATCTGACAGAAGGGGCTGAAGAGGAATCAAGATCGGAGATCAACAAGCCACAGAAGAAAGCAGAAAGAACAGATGGGCCTTCTTGTGAAAGAACAGGTCCATTGAGACACGAACACTCCTTACATTCTCTCCTGTTTAGGAAGATCTGGTAGATGGTGTCAACCCAAAGATTACTTCTTCTTCTTCTTCTTCTTCTTCTTCTTCTTCTTCTTCTTCTTCTTCTTCTTCTTCTTCTTCTTCTTCTTCTTCTTCTTCTTCTTCTTCTTCTTCTTCTTCTTCTTCTTCTTCTTCTTCTTCTTCTATAATAATAATAATAATAATAATAATAATAATAATAATAATAATAATAATTTTAAGCACAAGTCTTAATGCCTTTAAGTAGCATTCCATAGCATTCTCTTTCTGTTTTGTTAATGATATTAATGTCATGTTAAATTACCTCCCCAGACCTATCTGGCTATTTTTGAGGAATTATGGTTATACCAGGCTTGGGGTGTTGCGCTGAGAATTATTTGGAGAGAATGGAAAAGTAACATTATTCCTGATATTAAGGATTGGATTCAAGAGATGTGTAACTGGTTTTTTTTTTTTTTTGAAAAGGCTATTTTATCTACTAATCCACCAATATGCTTCCTTTTGGCACAGATTTCCTGACATTTTACAACAATACGCAGCGTATCATCTTTTATTTTCTCTAATTTAGAAATTTCTAATTTTTAAAATCTTGTTTAACCTTTGATGGATACTTGAGATGCATCGTTGGTAATCCCGTTCTGTTGTTTCTTTCCTTTTCTGTTTAGTTTGTTATTTATTTATTTATTTATTTATTTATTTATTTATTTATTTATTAAGCAAATTTATATAGCTACCCATCTCACCAAAAGTGACCCTGGGCAGTGTACAACAATCAGATGAAAAGCAAACATAAAAACAATATGAAAAATATAAAAACCACATTAATAAATATAATAAAAACCAAGATACAAACCATTAGGGAGGGAGAATAAAAATGCCCCCCTCAACAATGGAGCCATCTAAGCAGGTCTCTGATGCCCAGGAGCCCCAGCTCTTTTTATTTTTTTATTTTTATTTTTATTTTTATTTTTATTTTTATTTTTATTTTTATTTTTATTTTTATTTTTATTTTTATTTTTTTATTTTTATTTTTTTTATTTTTATTTGCCTTATTTTTATTTATTTTATTTTTTATTGCCTTTTCTTCTTGTTTTTATCCCCCCCCCGTTTTGTGCATTATTTTTTGTGAAATAAATAAAACTTTTTTAAAAAATAAGTGTCTCCTTTTCTGCAATGGCATGTTTTGCCCACGTGGGGCAGCGGAGAGCGGTTCCTGGCACTTTGCTGAGGGTTGCATTTCTGCAACCCGCCACCAGGGGCAGCGGGTGAATTGTTCCATAATGGGAAGGCAAAAATCCAGGCAATTACTAGATGCCGACAAGAAACCCTGGATTTTAGCGGTCCAGATAAGGCAGCCTTATGCAGGGTGAGGGAATTGTCCATTTGTGCTACCAAAATTTACTAGGCTGCATATCAGCTCCTGCAAAACAAACAAGGATTCTCAGTTGATATCTTGCTGATGCGACTGCCGTAAGATTTATAGCTGCCTTCTATTTGAGAAACCGCAACGGCTGGGTTTGGTTTCACTTGAGCTATAGATCAAGGAGGAAAAAAGTGGTAGAATCAGTCACTTGATTTGATTTGATTTGATGAACAATCTATTTAATGGTTTAATTTAATTGCTGAATTTATTTAATTGTTGCACACCGCCCAGGGTTGCTTTGGGTGTGGTGGGCGGCTACATAAACGTGGCATATAAATAAATTAATAAATAAATAATTTAGGTATGATAACTAAATATAAACTTCTCGTCTGAGGGCAGCCTATCATGGGATACTGGAATTCAATGAAGCCCCCTGTGGGATACCTTACTCAGCAGCGTTGTAGAAATAAAACCAACGTATAGGTGATTATCCAAACTCACTTGGAGAAATGGCACCCAGTTTTCTTAAGTTTCTGTAACATGAATACTACAAAAGCTGCAACAAAGGGAGGATTAGCGGATTAAGAGCCTTTAGCTGTGAGAGTGAAATCAATCCTCCATCGGCAGAGGCAATCTATCTGTGTTAGCACAGTTGCCATTTTCACCTGCTTGTTGGAAAGCAAAGGAGGGACTGAGCTGGCCCCTGGCAGGAATACCGTACGTAATGCGTTCTGACCTGCCGCCAAGGTTAACAATATCTTGACAAGCAGAAGAAGCTTTGCAGGTTCTCCTCTTTGTCCATTGAGGACAACCCCAAAAATCAGGACTCTACAACAGCAGCAGAAATAGCTGAGCTGATCATGAAGCATCAGGAAGGCAGAATGTATAAGAGTCCTAGAATGGAAGGGTTGAAAGGGATCTTGGGGTCATCTAGTCCAACCCAGGAATCTGCTACCCCAGCACCTCCAACAGATGGTCATCTGGCCTCCAGCACACACCTTCTTGAGGCAGCCTGTTCCATTCCTGAACAGCTCTTACCATTAAGATTGTGGTTTCTGGATGTTCAATACAGTTGTGCTTGGAGTGGAAATAAGAAGATACATGGATTTTTTCCTTCCTTGCTCACCGTAGCAGAACCCAGCAGTGGTCATTCACTGAAGTCAACTGATTAGAGATTCAGACAGAGTTGCGGGTGCTTCATCACTGGAGGCTTTCAAGAAAAGGTTGGACAACCATTCGTCTGAGATGGTATGAGGACTCCTGCCTTGGGCAAGGGGTTGGACTAGAAGACCTCCAAGGTCCCTTCCAACTCTATGATTCTATGATGTCTTCTTGGTGGTTGCTCTTAACCAGGGTTCCTCAACCTCAGCAACTTTAAGATGGGTGGATTTCAACCACCCGCCTTAAAGTTGCTGAGGTTGAGGAACCCTGTCTTAACCTGTAAACTCACAGCTACCAAGATGAAAAGTTCTACCAGCTCAGATGGCTTTTAGAGGCATTAATGTAGGACAAACCTGTCCGTGGCCTCCTCAGATGAACCAGAGTTAGAGGAACCAGAGTCTTCTCAATGCCTTGAGGGACAATGCTTATATTCAAGTGCTCCTCGTGGGTCTCCTTTTTAAAAATATGGATGGATGGATGGATGGATGGATGGATGGATGGATGGATGGATTGTGGGAGATGAATCATCATTCGATGGACCTCTGATCTGATCCAGCACAGCTAGAACAAGTCTGTAAAGAAATCCTTCCTTTGCTCGGTCCTGAATCTCTAGTAGTTCAGCTTCAGTGGCTGGATGCTCCTGGCTTCTGGTATGATGGGAGAAGGAGGAAAACTGGTGGGGCTGTCCTTGAAGACAACCAGGAAGTTACTACTGCTCTGGCATGTGGCAGTGTGTGCAGTTCTGGGGGCTTCACACTTTGCCCATGTTTGACTGCTGCTGTGTACACTGCACTGTCTTCCAGTTTCTTTCTGGGTGCAATTCAAGGCACTGGTTCTCGCCTTCAAAGCCCTGAATGGCCTGGGGCCAGGTTATGTGTGGGACCACCTCTCCTGGAGGGTGTCTGCCTGCCCCACTGAGTCAGACAAGGCGGGTGCATTCCAGGTCCCTTCACGTAAATGTCATCTTGTGGGGTCTTGGAGATGTGCCCTTTCTGGGGCTGCCCCAAACACTTTGGAACATCCTCCCCCCTGAGATTCGGAGGGCCCCCACCCTATTAGCCTTTTGAAGGGCTGTGAAGATCTGGGTCTTCCCCCAAGCTTGGGGCTAGGATAGAGGTGGGCTCACCAAATGTGAATGACCTTAGGAGACAGGAGGAAGAGCTGCAGATGGGACAACTGGCATGTAAAAGGTATCTCAGCCCACAGAAAGAAAAGGGGCATGGGAAGCATCTCAGAAGGGATCCTCCCTAGTTTTTCGGAGAGTAAAAGGAAGGGATGGGAGAAATACTTTCAGTCTTGCAAGATTCTGTTCGTGTAACCTTACAATAAAGATAGAGTTAGTACTCCTGGTGGTGCTTCTTGTCTGGACTACCTCGCAGGGCTAACACCAAATGTAAGAGCACGGGGGCTCTATGTCATGTTGCAGTGCTGTGCTTGGGATATGTAGTGTGGTTGTGGAGTTGGTGTGTTTTATTTATTCTGTTTTTATTGAACATTATTGTGAGCCCTCTAGGATGATCTTGTATAAATTAGGTGGTGATATTTAAATCAATCAATCAATCAGTTAATCAATCCACCAGTTCCTTTTTCCACATCAGTACAACTGTATCATTCAGGTAGTCCTCACTTACCAACCACTTGTTCAGTGACTGTTCAAAGTTACGACGGGACTGAGGGTTTCCTTTGTCAAATGAACCATCCTTGAATGATCAACACATTCTTCCTACATTTGATGTATGCACAATGGTGGTGGTGGAGGAGGAGGAGGAGGAGGAGGAGGAGAGGGGGAGAAGAAGGAGGAGGAGGAGGAGGAGATACCAAGGAAGGAAGAACAGAAAATTTCAAGGAAGAAAAGGGAAAGAAGCGATGAGAAAGCGAGCTTAATGACCTGGAGTTGTAAGAAATATAAGGCTGATGCCTGTGAAAGTGCATCTTCCATATTAAAGCTCCCCCCCCCCCGCATCTCTTTGCTCCTGCTCCTCGCAGCACCATAAGCCATTACTGGGAGCAATTTGAGTGTTTTCCACTGGCCTTAATTAAAAGGGGCACCATTGGAGGTTTTCTGAGCATTCCTCGGCTGCTCTCCGCTGGGCAGAAATAAAACGTTGGCTTGTGAGAGGGACAGCCATAAAAGAATCCAAAGGGGCCTTTGAAAACCAGCAGCGGGCTGCTGTGCGGGACGACAAATGTGCCCCCCCAGCCCCACACATCCACCAGGTGGCAACGCTGCCGTGGGGTGTCTTCCCAAGCATTCCAGGTCGGGAGAAAGCAAGTCCTTAAAAGAAACGGGGTGTGTGTGTGTGTGTTGAGTTTTGCCTCATGCCGGTTTCTTCCTTCCTTGCCGGGTGGAGAAGGAAAAAGATGCGTGACCACCGGGGTCGGTCACCTTTCTCCAGCAAATTATTTTGTCAGCGAGAGCCGCTTGTCAATGGCCTACCCCCTGCATAATTATTTCACCATTTCTTCCTGCCTTTATACCTTGTCATTCCTGGGGGATGTCAAGAAAGCCAGTATGGGAAGTTCTCCCTCATGTTATTCTCACAACAACCCTGTGAGGTGGACTGGGAAAGTCAGCTTGGGACTGAGTGGGGATTTGAACTATGCGGAGAACTGGGTGAGGTTACAAGCCCGAGAAGTTATTGGTTAGGTATGGGTTAGGCGCTGCGTGGCCTCCCATCAGCATGTAAAGGCACTTGGGGGCTGGACTGTGGAGGGTGGCTTTAGATGTTGCTTCAGCAATGGTCAAAAATGGGGGGAGGCTTTAAATGGTGTGCTGCTGAATTGAATCATATTGCAGGACCATGGACAGCGCCAATCAGAATGTAAAGCTGATATGTAGTCCTCATTTAGCAACTGCCTCGTTTAGTGACTGTTCACAGTTACAACAGTGATGAAAAAGTAACTTTGCGACCAATCCTTGCGTTTACGACCTTTGCAGGTCTGTAAAGCAAAGGAAAGCTGAAGAAAGATCATAAGCACAGTCATGGTTTCACTTAGTGACCGTTTTGCTTAACAACCAAGTTGCCCGTCCCAATTGTGGTCGCTAAACGAGGACTACCCGTACAGGTAGCAGACCAAAGGTGGCTTCAGATGGTTGCTGCAGTTTCTAGGGTGGAGTTAGCCCACTCCAAGGATAGTGGTAATGGGGTCTCATCAGCTTTGGGGAATTAGTGGCAGAAGGAACTCTGAAGGTTGTGGCCCACGAGCTAAGGAGGCTGCTCTGATTGTTTCCAGAGGCAGTGCAAGAGCAAGTTGGAAAGGAGAAGAACTTGTGACTGACCTGGTTAACAGAGCAAGCTGCAGAGAGGTTGCAAAGTAGGGGAGTGAAGCTGAAGCCCCATGGAAAGGAAAAATGGGAAGGAAGAAGCAGAGAAATAGGAAGGGAAGTAGGCAGGGCCTCACAAAAGATGACAGCACGACTGGCACAGATCAGTCCTCTGTGCACAACTCTCCTCACATCCTGAAGGACATGCTTGCACAGTGACGAGCTGGGGAGAGCACGGAAGGAACGCCTGTCTGTTGAGGCCTCCAGAGAAAATGTTCTCTGCATGGTTGGGGAACGTGTGCCCAATGAATCTCAATAGGTATTGATCCACTGTGCGATCTGGGAATCTAGTATTTCCCCCCACCTGGAGGGATTCTACACATGCGCTTTAACCTGCACGCAGATCCTTGTTTAGGCCACGAGGGGAGCATGGCTATAGACTAGAAGCAAACAAGACCTGGTGCTTCCCTCACTTAGCCCATCTCAGACAAATAGAATTCAACACCAATTCCTATTGTGGCCTGTGGCACATCTATTTACTTGTTTGCATGTATTAGCCTCCCAGCTCCAATGAACTCTAGATGCGTAGCTCAGTTTGTCTGTGTTGGCTGGTGGTGGATCTTCATAGACGCAGCTGGAGGTATTTCAGTCTGGAGAGGCTGAAGGGTGGACCTGCTGTCAACACTGGCCCGGTGCAACTCAGCTACAGCCACCCCAGATGAGTGGCCCAAGGCCCCTAGCTTGGACAAGGAAGAAACAAACCACCTAGCTAGTAACCATGTTTGCTAGTTGGCCTCTGCTTCTTTAACGTAGCCAGGCATTGAAGATAAATATGGGGGGGGGGGCAGTATTGGTCCTGGTTTGGAAGCATCTGCTTGGTCCCTGCTGCAAACAAGCATTGACCTTGCTGGACGTTTGGCCTGATCCATCAGAAGGCAGTTTTTATGTCCTTATAAAAATGATCAAATATAATCAACCCATCAGGGCTGTCCTTTGTGAAAGGCATAATTTCCTCTGTCACCCCCTTGCCGAAAGCCTAATTGAGTGTCCTTTCCATTTTAATAATGGCCCTGTCACCCTTTCCGTTGGATTGCAAAGCGGTACCCGACTCTCTGAACAAATTTACTTGTCATTCCCCCAAAAGAGAAAGTAGCCATTAAAATTTGGATCAAGCAGGAAAACATGCCCCGGCCGCCCTGCCCAGCGCTGAAATCAAGTAATTGTCTCCTGCGTGGACTGTCACTCGGTCGGACGTTGAGACAAAGGACTGCCTTCGTTCCTCTTACAATATAAATGCCGCTGCTGTTGTGTTTGGGCTAATGATAGCGTAGCGTCGGGTCGGGGAGCCATTTTTGAAAAGGCAGACAAAAAGGTGGGTGGGGAAGGTGGGAGGCGTCTCTATCGCGGATTTCAAAGGGGCAGGGAGTCAGACGCCGGCCCGTTGAGGTGAATATCCCTTTAATTCGCTAATGGGATTTGTGGTTCCCTGGAAGGACTGCCAAGGACAGCTCGGATCAGGCAACCACCAGTACCCCAAACTGGTGTTGCAGTTGTAGCCAAGATTTTTTTTAAAAAGGCCCTCTTTTGGCTTGCAATGCAGTCCCACCTTTCCCCAGCGCCACTCGCTAACTGTCTTGCAAGCCGCTCACAATAACCCCGAGTCCCTGGTCTGAGATGGGCGGCTATATAAATTGAATAAATAAATAAATAAAATAAACACGGCTTTCCTCCTTCACCGTGACACCTCTCTCCTCAACCACCCAGCCTCCCAAGGCCTCGTGGGCCAGCTCTTTTTTCAGAATAGAAGTCCCAACGTTCATAAATATTCCATAAATATTCCATGGCGTCTTAGCTGAGTCGACGTCTGGGAGAAGGGCCTTTTGCCATCAACAGAATCTGGAGCTTTCTCAGTCAATAGCTATGTGCCAGATCACAGCCTGGAATGGTATTTAGGTGTTTTTCTCCAAAGATTCACGTCGTCATCTCTGCTCAGCAGGAGAACCCGTTTTTCTGCACGTTCCCTATTCTTCTCCTTTCTTTCTTTAAGAGATGAGTGAAAGAGAGGTGCAGATTGACTTAGGAATGGTTTCAGTAAGGTTGGGCTGGAACTAGGTTTAGGGGGTAGGGTGGGGGGCTTAAATGGGCCCACCTAGGCATGGTGGAGCAGGGAGCCAGCTTGAACCTGCTTCTTCACTTGCTGGCTGGCTGAAAGAGAAGTCTTCTTCAATGTCCCAACTGTGGTGGAGGCCCCGGAGGTGAGGGCAAAGGGACCAGATTGGCAGTCGCTTTGATACCCTTCCCCTGATCTTATTTAGGAAGACATTTCTTCCGCAAGGATAAACAAGAACAAAGGCTTCATCTGGGTTACTGTATCTGCCATGGCTGATCCTATGCCAGTTCTTCTGATGTAACTGTCTTTAGGCTATGTTTATCTTGGTCCTTGGTGTTTAGCCATCCGTGTACAATGCAGGAAGAGGGGGGGGGGGATACGGAAGATCATAGAAATGGAACACATATTTCTACTATACATAATAGAAATAAAATAAATCAATAGCCCCGAACAGGCAGAGGGATGGGCGACGCCATCTCCTGTAAAAATGGGGCTGGTGGTGGGGACCAGCAAGGTTGTACTGCAACGTCACCTTTTCCCCAGAATCGGCCAGACCATGGGTTCTTCTGTTTCCCTCTTCTGTCCAAATGAAAGAAAGCCATCTGAAATAATTTATGGATGGTAATGGCTCCAGCGAAATTGGCATATCTAACTAAAAATAAACACACACAGTTTGCCTGCCTGCCTGCTTATTTATTTATTTATTAGATTTAAGGCTGCCTGACTCCAGAGCAACCCTGGTCAGCTAATGCTATAAAGAATAAAAAATAAAATAAAAGAGAAACGGTTTAGTGTATTGGTTTAAGGAGGTGTTTCTCAGTCTCGGCAACTTTAATATGTGTGGATTTCCACTCCTAGAATTCCCCAGCCAGCATGCTGGCTGGGGAATTCTGGAAGTGGAAGTCCACAGATCCTAGCTAGGGAATTCTGGGAGTTGAAGTCCATGTGTCGTTCTGGGGAATTCTGAGATTTGAAGTGCACACATGCTGGCTGGGGAATTCTGGGAGTGGAAGTCCATATATTCTTCTGGGGAATTTTGGGAGCTGAAGTCCACACATCCTTCTGGGGAATTCTAGGAGATAAAAGTCCATACATCCTGGCTAGAGAATTCTGGGAGTTAAAGAACATGCATCCTTCTGGGGAATTCTGGGAGCTGCAGTCCACACATCTTAAGGCATGTTGGCTGCTCATATCACTGCTGGAAGTTAAGACTAATCTGAAGGCCGAAAAGCAAAGATGTCCAGACACTTCACCAAGCTCACCCAACAGGCTCAACAGCCCCTCTCCTCCAGAGCCTGGGAGAAAAGCCAGGTTTTTAGGGATTTCCAAAACAGCATTAGGGTGGGAGGCACACGTATTTCTCAGGTGGGTGCTCTTCCAGAAGGCAGGTGCCACCACAGAGAAGGTACATGTCCTGGGTCCCGAGAGATGGCATCGTTTGATAGAAGGGACCTGCAGCACACCAACTCTGCCCGATCTTTTGCCCAAGGTGGGCAAAAACCTTGGAAGATGGGTGGTCCCTCAAAAGACCGGGCTGTCTGCCCTGAAGGAGTTCATCGGTGATAACCAGCACCTATAAAGCAGGTATTCACATTCGTATTTAACCTTCACAGGTATTTAACCTTTGCAGGGGAGGTTAAAATCTGGAGCATGGTGAGCATGACATCGCAGCTGATGTCCCTTTTGAGGCACACACACACACGCACGCACACACACAAAGAGGTGGGGCTTCGATTGCGAGGCCACACCCACCACCTTACAGATTTGGGCACCCACCCCATGGATCCACATTGCTGAGTGGGAGTGCCCAAGGCTTAGAAGCGTCTGGAGCTTGGAATTCACCGAAATGGGTAAAAATGAACATTAGGGAATTGAAACAGTCTCCCTGTTTACACTGTTGGGAATATTCATTGTAGATGCTAAGAAAAAGAAAATCGCTACAGCCTTGGTGATTTATATGCTAACAGCACTGAAAACCTGAGGCATCGAATATAGGGTTTGGTTGGCTGGTTTAGTTCTGCAAGAGAGGAATGAACCCACTTTTTGCATCTTCAAACGGCATGGTGGGAAGATTCAATGCATTTGTTACTCGATAACCTGATGGTAAGGAAGTGCCTATTTATTGCCCTCCGAGAGGGAAAGATACGGGATATTGGTAAAGTGTTAGAATCCAGACTGGCCATACAGAATCATAGAACTGTAGGTTGGGAGGGATCTCGGGGATCTGCTAGTCCGGCCCCCACTCAGGAATCCTCCGATCATCTCAGACAAACGGCTGCCTGACGCTTTCTTGAGAACCTCCAGGGATGAAGCCCCCGGGACTCCGGGAGGCAGGCTGTTCCTCCGCTTCACAGCTCTTACAGACAGGAAATTCCTCCTTATTTGAGTTAGATCTCCCCCTGTGATTGTCAGCCTTGCGAGGTAGTCCAGGCGAGAAGCACACCCAGATGAGCTAATTCTACTTTACTGTAAGGTTACATTAACAGAATCTTGCAAGTCTGAAAGTATGTTTCTCCCATTGCTTTACAGTCCAGGAAACTAGGGAGGGTCCCTTCTGAGATGTTTCCCACGCCCCCATTCCTTCTGTGGGCTCAGTTGCTGCTTATCTGACTGTTGCCCTGGTTGTGGCTCTTCCCCTTGTCCCCCAAAGTCATTCCCACATACAGACAGTCCTTGACTTATGACCACAATTGGGACCGGAACTTCCATTGTGAAGCAATGAGGTCGTTAAGTGAGTTGCACCCAAATTTACAACCTTTTTTGCCATGGTCGTTAAGCAAATCTGGCTTCCCCCATTGACTTTCTTTGTCAGAAGCCCCCCCGGAAGGTCGCAAATGGCAATCACATGATCCCAGGATGCTGCAACCGTCATAAATACATGCTAGTTACCAAGTGCCTGAATTTTGATCACATGAACGTGAGGACACTATGATGGTTGTAAGTGTGAGGATCAGTCATAAGAACTGGTTGTTTTTTAGTGCTGCCATAACTTTGAACAGTTATTAAACAAATGGTCATAAGTTGAGGACTACCTGCACCATTACAGTGATGCTGCAGATTACCTCTTGTCCTACTCTCAGGAACTATGGAGAATGTCAGTAAGGCTTTGCAAGATCTAATTTCTTGAAAATGAAAGTATCTGAACTTTTATATATTTTGTGAAATTATACTGCGCTACTCTGATGAAATAAAGTTTTTTTTAAAAAGCGTGGATGTCAAGCCTGCAACTTAAGGAATCCCTGGCCTTGGCTTTTTCTCACATTTCATTTTAGTTTTCACATATCAGGCTCTTTCCATCCCATGGATCAATTTTGCTTTCAAATCATGCTATGCCCTTTGGAAAATGCACCAAGCCGAGTTCTCCCTCGCCTGCCCCAGCTCAATCCCCTAAGCGAGGTGCAGCAGGGCTATGCCGGCGGAGCATCGCAAATTGGGTGGAATGCGTAAGCATAAAAAGCCCAAACTTCTGAGAATTGAGCACTCAGAAGGGGGGCATCCACAGGACAGAGAGGCCGAGAAAGTCAAGTCAGCGGCTGTAACTGCGCGACTGAAGCCCTGCCCCTGTTTTACATCCATCAACATGTGTAAAAATGGGTGGGGGCTTCCGTTGCCCACTTGGGGCTGCCGTTTGACGCCTCCCCTCCAGCCCCCCAACTCGAAACAAGAATTGCTTGGATGGATGAGTTTGTGAACTTTCTCCCCCCCCCCGCTTGCATTTTGAAACCTCTCATTCTTTCTGTCCCCCGTTGTCAACATGTATCACCCGCTTTTTATTAATAAAACTGTCCTCAGACTGGGTAGAGCAATCTCCAACAATTCACACTGGGGCCATCCAAGAACGTTTGCTCCACATTTGCACATTTCAGATCGATACCCCAGCTCAAAAACTCTGCAACTGTGGATGGGAAACCAGAATGTCAATAGTCAAAAAAAGCAGTTGCAGCAGCGCAGATTTAACCAAAGGCTTGAAAGAATAAATAAGGCGCTACTTTACAAGATTTGATTTGTACTCTAATGGAACAAAGAGCGATTTCCACATTTACGGCAACTGTATTGAGTGCTTATAAAACACACAAGAAGGCAAAACTTATGAACTTCTCATCGGCTGCAAGGTAGATTTCTAAAGAAAGGAGCTTGAAGCTGTCCTTTGAACTCAGGTTCTGCTGAACTCAGGGGAATAAGTCATTTTTATAAATTAGCGCCAAGCGGAGAAATTCTAACCGTTTGTGTTGTAGCGCCAGGGTTTCTTCCATCTGAAGAAAGCTAGAAGAGTACAAAAATATGCAAACTCTTCTGCTCTTCTCTTTTAGGGTGAGGAATGTTTCACAAAAGGCAGCCAACGAGTAAGAAACAGTAAGAGGAAGAGATAAAAGGCAGGAGAAGAGAAAAACAAAAGGAAATCAAGCTAAATCGAATTCCAGCAACCCCATTTGTTCTACTTCTCCATACCGTTTTTTTATCCTTGCAAGCTCCGTGTCCGTCCACCAGTGCTACGTTGCCTTGTTTTTAAATTTCCCCCTTCTCTCTTGTTCGGGATCTTACCAACTCCATCCAGCCACGCTTTCCTTTTTGACTCATTCGCTCTTCTTTCTTACATTATTTTTGCAATTCGATCCTCATTTGCCCCCACTGTGTGATCAAGCCACCGTGGCCTATTTCTTTTGTACCAGCCACTCATGTTGGCATTCAACCCACATTCATTCATACCCTATTCAGCCTTGACTCAATATCTTCAGGTTTTACACTACACCCTTCTCAAGTATTCCATTCCCACTTCATTGAACTTACTTTCATGTTTCTTCTGAAATAAGCATTCTCTTATACGGCTTCCTTGACATTCGTTCATTCATTCATTCATTCATCCATTCCTTTGTCATGCGTATGTATGCATAAATTTACACTTAAACCACATTTTCAAAATGAACATAGCTTGTTCCTGTTTCTTACCCAACAATCATTCCTGGGTCCCCAGGTAGTCTAATTGTGGCTCTCACCCCCCCCCCCCGCCCCGCAGTATCTCTCATCCCATTCTCATCCATATATTCATAACACCTAACAGAATAATTTTTCCCCTGGATCACATTCATTCTTAAAGTTGTCCCCAAATTCTTCTCTGGTTCTTCCATTATCGCCATTCCCTGGAGTTTAATGCACAGCTGTCGTCAATCTAAAGATGCCTACGTTCATATCCATTCATAACAATCTAGATGACACCAATTCATACTTTTCTTGCTGCTGGTCGTCCTCTTCCCCTCTTTCCTTCCACCTTTCCCAGCATGAGAGCCTTCTCCAGAGAGCTGCGTCTTCGCATCATGTGTCCAAAGTAGGATAATTTAAGCCTGGTCGCTGGTGCCTCAAGTGAGAACTCTGGGTTGATTTGTTCAATGATCCACCAATTTCTTTTCTTGGCTGTCCATGGGATTCTCAGGGTCTTCTCCAACACCAAAGTTCAAAGGTGTCAATACTCCTCCTCTCCTGCTTCTTCAGAGTCCAACTTTCACTCCCATAGAGGGTCACGGGGAAGACCACGGCTTGCACGATTCTGATCTTTGTAGGTAGAGACACATCACAGCATTTGAATATTTTTTTCCAAGGCCTTCACGGCTGGTCTATCAAATACTAGTCTATGGCATATTTCTTGACTGCTGGTTCCTTTATTGTTGATGGTTGATTCCTGGAATAATTTTTGTGGGAAGCTCCTTCCAGTAATACTTACAAAACAAATCTATTCCCCTCCATTTTCTTTTCTCAGAAGACTTCATGCTGCTCTGTCTGCTGTCTGCTGCCTTAAGCATCCAATTTTTGCTCCTGTTCCAGGTTCTTCTTTAAAAGGCCATACCTGAAGTGAGAACTTACCTGGTGCAGGAGGACCTACTACCATTGGCTAGACTACTGCGATGCACTTTATTTATTTATTTATTATTTTATTGGATTTCTCCCCCGCCCATCTCCCCCACAATAGGAGACTCTGGGTGACTTACAAAAAACCTTAAAACTATAAATATATCTAAACACGTAAAACATCCAACATTTAAAACAATACTAAAAAAAGGAAGATCCAAGAAGATGGAAAATCAGGCTGCGGAGAGCTGGCCACTACGGGGCTAGCCATCCCCTTGCTTGAGATATTCCCTCCCCACCCCAGGCCAGGTGGCAGAACCAGGTCTTCAAGGCCCTTCGGAAGGCCAGGAGTGAGGGGGCCGATCGCACCTCCGGGGGCAGGATGTTCCAAAGGGCGGGGCTACCGCAGAGAAGGCCCGCCTTCTGGACCCCGCTAGATGGAGTTCTTTTACTGAGGGTGTCCGAAGCATGCCCTCTCTGTGCGATCGGGTGGGACAGGTTGAAGACATAGTGGAGAGGCGGTCCCTTAGGTACCCTGGCCCCATGCCATGTAGGGCTTTAAAGGTGATAACCAACATCTTGAATTGGACCCAGAAGCAGATTGGTACCCAATGCAGCTCGCGGAGCAGCAGTGTTACATGGGCCCTTCTTGGGGCTCCAAAAATAGCCCGTGCAGCCGCATTCTGGACCAGCTGTAGCTTCTGGATACTCTTCAAGGGTAGCCCCACGTAGAGCGCATTGCAGTAGTCCTTGGGTCTCTCCTTAGAGACGACTTAGAAATTAATTTCTTCCTGCCCTTGTTTGGTGATGAAGTTGCTAACGCCCGAGCTTCCTGTCCTTCGTGATACAGCCTCTCTCCAGCCATTTGCAGGTTCTCTGGCCTCCCACATTTCCATTCAAACCTCAGAAGAGAAGTCTCCCCAGGAGATTTTTTAAAAAGCAGTATTACTATCTAATCCTGCCCTTGAGTGATTCTTGCAAGATGCTTCCTTCCCTTGGGAAAATAAATTGCAGAACAGCAGTATCTGTAGTACGGATGTTTGTGTGTGTGTGTGAATGCAAGGTGATGGATGGAGCATCGTGATGCAACTGGCACCTTTGGGTCTGTGTGCCAGTGTTATGGGCACATTCCAAAGTGGCAGGGCTCGCGTTGCGAGGCTCAGTCTGCTGTCTTGCCAATTTGGACACACCCCCAGCCCCCCAAACTGCTATTTCTAAAATTGTCCTCCCAGTTGCTCTTCCTACAGATTTGGTGGGGAATTGAGGAAGACCACTTATGTCAAACTTGAATATGGTTTGGATTAGTTTAATTTAGTTTAAACTCTTCTCTTCTCTTCTCTTCTCTTCTCTTCTCTTCTCTTCTCTTCTCTTCTCTTCTCTTCTCTTCTCTTCTCTTCTCTTCTCTTCTCTTCTTCTCATGTCATCTTATCATCTTATCTAACCTTATTTTGGCTTGGCTTGGTTTAGTTTAGCTCAGCTCCTCAGTTTAGCTTAGGTTATCTTATCTTATCTTAATTGAGTTTAATTTAGCTTAGTTTAGGGTTTGGATTGGTTTGATTTGGTTTGATCTGGTTTACCGAAACATGCATGATTTTTTTTTTAACATGAGTAGAGTAGAGCAGAGATGTTGCTCATTAAGAACGTTGCAAACCCCTTTTGCAAACTTGTAAAGAAATTCCTTGCAGATCAAGCTGAAAACATGGCTGGGATTTCTTACGCAAAGCAGTTGCTCCCAAAACGTGAAGTTTTCGCAGCTCCTGCCTTCTGAACGATATCAACACGATTGCAGCTCTTGTTTAAAAAGGTAGTTGTTGTAGTGGGTGTGCAACTTCCAGTGTCATCTGCTTCTTTCAGTTGGGTTTTGGATGGATTTTGGATCAAGGAAAGATGAACTTGTGGAAGGGTTGAAACCAGCATTTTCCCACCACAAAGACAGGGGGGAATAGAAGAGACAAATTCACTCCGAGTATTGTCCATGGTGGAATTGTTTTATAACCTTAACCATCATTGATTCATTGATCCGTGAGCCTTGCCCCAATAAACTCCAGGCTGTGATTCCTTTGGGGATGGTTGGGGTCACTTCAGCTTTGGAGCAGAGGGAGATAGTTGAAGAATTGATAGAAAGGGTGAGGTTCAACAAAAAGAATTTAAGAAGCCTCCAGAGCTAGGCCTTCTTGCAAAGTCTCTAGATATCCAACTATCCAATTACTAACTCCAAGATATTTTCCAGTACAGCTCATTACCCCTAAATGACATCTTGGCAGAGATCAATGGTCTAAGTAAGACTAAAATCTATATGAAAACAGAAGGTTGGATTCCCACACACCTATCAGCCAGGCACTGTTCTCTGCAAATCTTGCCAGTGTCCTATTTCTTGGCCTAATGCCAGTGCTCAGGACTTCCTTAGCCAAGAGAAAACAGCATTCAAGGTCTTGCAAACACAAGGCAGGAGCTGTTTTGCAGAACCTGGTCCAGAAGCCAAGATGGAGAAGACAGGTCCAATTCATCAAGCCAGAGAGATGCAACTGAGATAATTCACAACAGTCTAAAATTTGAGTTAAGGATGTGGCAGAGGGGCTGAACCACAGAACCACAGAACCCAATCACTGATGGTCTTCATGGAATGGGATGGTCAAGGGGCATTTCCCGAGGTAACCCAGCTAACAGGAGCTCCATTGCTTCCATCTTCCCAAGGAATCACATGGCATGGCTAATGGCTGAGGTTTATTGACCAGATCATCCCTTGAATATGACTGATCAGCTCGGAAACTGGCAAACTCTCAATGTACAGATTCAAACCATCTGCCGTGTTCTGGGTGTTCTGCTTTATCCATTCCAATTCTAGCTTCATGTTTCTTTTTCCACCACCAAGAGATTACAGAACCTCTGCTTTCTCTGTATATTTTCTGATAGGTGTGTATTTATTTATTTATTTAAAGATTGGCACAACCCGGTCTCAGCCTGAGAAAACTCTTTTTCAATGCCCGGAGACTGGCCCTTAATGGCTTGTTCAGAGGACACGGCACTTCTGATCTTTAGAAGACTTTGTTGTCTAGGTCCAGAAGAGGAGCACGATCAGATACTTCATCAACACGTGCCGCTGGGTTTTTCTGCACTTCCGTTTGGATTAGCTCCCTGCTTTACCCACAATGAATTTGTAGCATCCTCCTGGGCTTGATCTTCTGCCTCTGCTTCTCCTTCAGAAAAGGTCCTTCAGGAAAGCCTTGGAGTTAGGCATTCACCTCTTCTGGATTAGTCTCACTAAGGGGAGTTTTATCTAGCTCGTCAGGTGTTTGGCATGGATCTCTGAAGCTTCTACTGGGAGGTTCACCCATCTTTTCTACTCACATGACCTTGAAGGAGAATGAGGCAAGAACTGAGGGACAATGAGGCAAGAATCCATACCTAAATATGATGTCTCACCTGCCCTCAAGCACTGTGATGGAATGGAATTATGAAGGCCAGACTCAGGGAGGGAAACATCCTCTTTTGTCTCCCGAGGAGCGAGGAAGAGATAAGAGGATGAGGCTGGCACCTCCCTGAGGAATTCACTCTGTTTTGACTTTGGGAACTGAGTTTCAGTCTGGGAAGATTCTTGCTAGAGGTTGTAGCTAATAAACATTGCTGAACTGAATCTGCATGGTTTCCTGGAGTTCCTTGGGCTAGGCCTGACGGGCACCCAGGCTTGGATGCTGGACATCTGCTATAGGAACCTTGAGGCCTACATCTGGGTGTGCAGGAAAATTAAATTCCTCAGGCTTACTAGTGGTGATTTTGTGAAGGGCTTCTTATGTCAGCTTCCTTCTCCTTCCTCTCTGAGACATTACATTCAAGATCTGGACTTGGCTAGACCATGTAGTCAACCATCCCAACTACATCCTGGACAAATGATGAGAAACAGTGAAGGAAAGGGGTAGATAGGCAGAGCCCAAATTTGCCAACTCTGTGTCATGACAAAAAATATCACTGGTTTGTGATTCCCATCCCTTCCCAATAATCTTTACTTTGACATTCCCATTTCTCCTCTGTGTCATTTATTCTTCAGATATGCCCCAAACTGAAGAAGCAACAGGAGGCCAGATGTTTGAAGAATTAAAGTAGGCCCATGGAGACAGAAGAAGAAACAAAGTGGTATGGCCTTCTGCGCAGAAAAGACAGTCTTTGGTGGACTTTAAGGTGATGAATACCGATGAATTTGGTTAAACTCACCTTTCTGGAAGAGTACAAGGTTTGCTTTCTCTTAAGCAAGCAAGACTAACTGTATCAATGTAACCTTTCCTTTGGTAATTCCTATGCATTCAGATCGGGGCCCAACTGAGAGAAACATGCCCCTTAGCCTAACCTGGTAAAAATGGTTCCTTCGGTAGATGGGTGGCATCAATCAATCAATCAATCAATCAATCTTGTGTAGTACCAATAGAAGAGAAGCTCTGTCGCTCGGGGTGGCACTGTGGGATCCTTGGTGCTCCTTGCGCATGGTTATTTTCTTGCAGATGTTCCATTACCCAGTTAAGGAACATCATCACCAACATGCTAACAATGGCGATACTACTCTTGCACCACTAGTGAGTCTGAGGAATTTAATTTTCCTGCACACCCAGATGTAGGCCTCAAGGTTCCTATAGCAGATGGCCAGCATCCAAGCCTGGGTGCCTGAGGGCAGGTGAGACATCATATTTAGGTATGGATTCTTGCCTCATTGTCCCTCAGTTCTTGCCTCATTCTCCCTCAAGGTCATGTGAGTAGAAAAGATGGATGAACCTCCTAGTAGAAGCTTCAGAGATCCATGCCAAACACCTGATGAGCTAGATAAAACTCCCCTTAGTGAGACTAATCCAGAAGAGGTGAATGCCCATCTCCAAGGCTTTCCTGAAGGACCTTTTCTGAAGGAGAAGCAGAGGCAGAAGATCAAGCCCAGGAGGATGCTACAAATTCATTGTGGGTAAAGCAGGGAGCTAATCCAAACGGAAGTGCAGAAAAACCCAGCGGCACGTGTTGATGAAGTATCTGATCGTGCTCCTCTTCTGGACCTAGACAACAAAGTCTTCTAAAGATCACAGGTGCCATGTCCCCTGAACAAGCCATTAAGGGCCAGTCTCTGGGCATTGAAAAAGAGTTTTCTCAGGCTGAGACCGGGTTGTGCCAATCTTGAAACAAATAAATAAATAAATTGTGTACAGCAGTAGTTAAGATGTTGGTCATGGATCAAGGAAATGGAAGTTCAAAACCCATTCAAGCAGGAAGCTCTTGGGTGACTGATTTTTCTGTCTCTGCCCGGTCTACCCTACAAGATCGTTGTGGGACTAACATGACAGAAAGCCATCAGGTCAGCTGTTTTGCACTTTCTGAGAAAAGGTGCAGTACCAGAAACCAATAAAAGAACAGAATAAGTTGAACTCCCTGGCTGCCATTGCAGTCGGACAATTATTTCAAGGCAATATTTATTTCCAGGAGATTTGTTATCCCAATCTTTCTTTCAAGCAGCACTCAACAACTTTGAAAGGGAATTTTATATATTTTTGGATAAATCACTGCTCCAGCGTTTGACCATTTTACTTGTTCCTGGCCCTCCTCTTATCCTGCTGTCCCTTCAGGGCATCCTAAATTTCTTCACGCTCTTGGAAGAGTGCAAACATCCACCCAGAATGTAGCATCTCTATAGATTCACACACACACACACACACAACTTCTTGTGTTTATATGGTGGGCGGCGAAGGCGTAAATTCCCCACGGAAATCTGAGAACGCAATATTTCTGTTTGTTCTTCCCCCAAATAAATTGAGATGTATTTGTGAACGTGTCAGGTGAAGCCTGCAGGAATGAAACTATAAAACACCGAAAGCCGCTTGGTGCCTGGTTGACAGACAGCCCAGATTAATGTACCAACATTTTTATGGTCTGTTAACAACTGATATAGGTTTTAAATATATTATCTTTCATTCTGTGATATGTCATTTTGCAAACCACTCTTGGCTCTTATACCTGCATTTAAGAGTTGCTGTTGGAATAGTTAGAATGAAAGCTGTATTTACATATTAATATTATTACTTATTTTGCTTGGTTACTTCCCCCATAGACAGATCACAGAGATTTTTTTCCCCTTCCTCTGTCTTTCCCCAAAGGTAAGATTTTCCCTCGCGTCTTCATGAACAATTTATCCTGAAATCTTCTGAAATGCCTCTAATTCTACAAGCTTTCAGAAAGTTATTCCTTCCTTCCACGCTATCGGAAAGAGAGAGAAAGGAAGAAAAAAGTTTTATTTGCAATGGAGGGAAAGGGTGGCCCCAGGAAAATTCCCCAGGAAGGTAAAGAAATTGCAGATCTGCATATAGGACAGCAATCAAGGAAAAGATTTCCTAGAAGAACTTTGCCAGATTATCTGATGCCAGAAATCCACAGCTGCCCTAATACTTGGCTTTACTAGAAGCTTTGATTATGACTATTTGCCATCAAGTCATTTTCAACTCCTAGTGACCACATAGACCAGTGTTGTCCAAACTTGGCCACTTTAAGATGAGTGGACTTCAACTCCCAGAGCTGGCTGGGGAATTCTGGGAGTTGAAGTCCACTCATCTTAAAGTGGCCAAGTTTGGACAACACTGACATAGACTTTCTCCATGATGAACTGTCCCTAACCTGCTCCTTCAGCTCTTCCACGGATGCAACCGTTGTCTCTGTAACTGAATCCCTCCGCCTTGCTGCTGGTCCTCCTCTTCTTCTCTTTCCTTCCACCTTTCCAATCATTATGGACTTCTCAACAGAGTGAGATATTCATATTAACTGATTATGTGTCCTCAAGTTGGTGGTGATTCTTAGGGGCCACGTAGATAGACCTCCAGGATGATCCATCCCAACTCAGGCCTTCAGATCTTGCTGTAATTGAGTCTATCCCCCTTGCTGCTGGTCCTCCTCATCTTCTCTTTCCTTTCATCTTCTCCAGCATCAGAGCCTTCTCCAGAGAGCTGGGTCTTCACATAGTGCAGTGTTGCCAATACTTGGCCACTTTAAGATGAGTGGACTTCAACTCCCAGAATTCCCCAGCCAGCCATGGGTGGCTGGGGAATTCTGGGAGTTGAAGTCCACTCATCTTAAAGTGGCCAAGTTTGGACAACACTGACATAGTGTGTCCAAAGTAGGATAATTTGAGCCCGGCCATTGGTGCTTGAGTGAGAAATCTGGGTTGTTTTTTTTGATGACCTGTTTTTTTCTTGGCTGTCCATGGGATTCTCAGAAGTCTTCTCCAACACCAATGGTGTTTTTTTTTTCCTTTTCCTTTTTTAAAATCAGGTTGTGGAGGATTGCTTGAAACCCTTCAACAGCTATAGATATTGCTTCCACATTGACTTGATCTTGACTTCCTCTATCAGGAACACCCTGATTTATTATTTGTTAGGTGGCTATCCCACCTTCCCTCCAGGGGTTCAGAGCGTTCCTTCTTTCAATTTTTCCCCACCACAACTCTGTGAGGTAGATTAGCAAAGGCAGAAGCACCTAGGGGGCTTCCATGGTGGAGGGGGGACTAGAACTCGGGTCTCCTCACTCCTGGTCCAGCCCCTTCCCCACTACACCTGATTGGCTCTTGCGCTGGGAGGGAGAGGCTGGCCCGAAATCAGCCAATGAGCTTCTGCAGCTGAGGAGGGACTAGAACTCGGGGTCTCCTCCCCTCCTAGTCCAACCCCTTCCCCACTACACCTGATTGGCTCTTGGGATGAGAGGGAGGGAGTAGCCTAGAGTACTCTGGGAAGCTTCTGTGACCAAGGGTGGATTTGAACCCAGATCTCCCCAATCCCATGTCTAGCACCTTCACCATTCTACCACCCTGTCTTTGGAGTTGAAAAGGAGGGACTGGCCCAAAGTCCTCTGTGTGGCTCCATGGTTGAAGGGGGAGTAGAACCTGGATCTCCCTGCTCCTAACCCAGCACCTTCACCATTGACCACCCTGTCTCTGGGGTGGAAAGGGAGTCTCCCCCATGGTTGTGGGTGGACTTGAATCTGGGCTTCTCTACTCCTGCTCAAGCCCTGTGGGGATGCAGAACCTCCATCCCTCTGCGGTTCTATATCTCATTGGCTTCAGCCAACAAGAACGAAGTGGAAAGCCACAGATGTCCCAACATCCAAATTTGCGTTGAGCTCCCCATTAATGGCTTCTTCTTTGCTTGTCTTCTCTGGGTGGCAAGGCCAAAGTGGTCATTTCAATTTCCCAGAATGCCCTGGTGCAATATTACAAAGGGGGACAGACCGCCCCTAGCTTTATGGCTGCCCTCGCCACTCCCAGAAAAGGCCCACCAGAGGTCAGTTTTTTTCCAGGCCACCTCAAGGCATCCAGGTCAACCGCCAAACCAGAAAGCCAACATGGGTGCCAGGTTCCCAGGAAACATTGGCACAGCTTGATGTAGCCAGGACGAAACATCTGGGCAAACCTTGCTGGCAGTATTGCAGATTGCCTGGGCTGACAGTCATGGATAAAAATGCTGCCAGTTGCCAAGTCCTGCTTTGGTCCATCTGCTGCCCTCCAGCTGGGCTGCCTGCTGGCATCTGCAGAAACTTGTTGACGAGGGCAAGGCAGGAGATGTGAACCAGCTTGGACTTCTCATTTATTTATTTATCGATTATTTAATTCAATTTGCATGGCCGCCCATCTCAACCCGTGACTCTAGGCAGCGAACAACATGAAAATGAGATAAAAACGATTGCAAGAATACAAAAATTACAATACAAAGCCACCGAGAATAAATCCTACACTATCATTCCTTGAGGGAAGAGGTGAGTCAGATGGCGGGGTGGGGGGCTGGCGGTCAGCATGCTCTTCTCCTGGACCTGGGGGTCTGCCTCGCAGACCTTACATACCCAGATCTAGCAAACCTTGACATGTGCACGTCTCAGTCCTTCCGATGACCAACTTTGGGGGTGAGTGCCAACAGAACTGGAGCCAAAAATAGACTCATGGACAAACCAGAGGGAGCCAGGAAAGTCTTGATTTGTCCCCCTCCCCAGTTAAAACAGCCTACTCATGATCATACTGGGGCAACAGTCATGAAAAGAGGAATACAGTGGTACCTCTACTTATGAATTTAATCCGTTCCGTGACTCTGATCGCAAGTTGATTTGGTCGCAAGTTGAAGTAAATTTTCCCATAAGGATCAATGTAATTACCATTAATCCATTCCGGCGTCTGCAGACCACGTGGCACGGGCGGAAAAATGGCCGTGGACCACGTGGAATGGGCAGAAAATGGCCGCGGACCACGTGGAAGGGGTGGGAAATGGCTGCGGACCACGTGGCACGGGTGGAAAAATGGCCGCAGACCACGTGGAACGGGCGGAAAATGGCCACGGACCACGTGGCACGGGCGGAAAAACGGCTTGTAAGTCGAGGCGAGTTTGTAAGCAGAGGTAAATTTTTGGGGCCGGAGCCGATCGTATCTCGAAATTTTTGTAAGTAGGGGCGTTCGTAAGTAGAGGTACCACTGTATTCCTCAGAAGAGAGAGGTTCTGAAACTTAGGGGCGGGAGCAGAAATGACATAGAGTGGAGGAAGGCATTGTGCCTCAGCACAGTGCCTGAACATTGTCCAGGCCAGATCTGAACAGAAGGTTGCAAAATAGGGAATAAAATTGAGCCTATTTCCACAGGATCATGCTTTAGGGGTAGGGCTGGATTGACCAGGGGTCTCAGCTGATCTCCCAGGTATCATGGTCTGTGGCAATGACCTTGGGAGATGGGAGGAAGAGCCGCAGACTGGACAGCCGGCATGTAAAAGGTGTCTCAGCCCACAGAAGGAAAAGGGGCGTGGGAAGCATCTTAGAAAGGATCCTCCCTAGTTTTCTGGAGAGTAAGAGGAAAGGAGGGGAGAAAGACTTTCAGTCTTGCAAGATTCTGTTAATGCAACCTTACAATAAAGGTAGTGTTAGTACTCCTGGCTGTGCTTCTTGTCTGGACTACCTCACAGGGCTAACACAGGTGACTCTTCTTAGGAAGGGGTGAAGATGTAGAGAGGAAGGAAGATGATGTTGACGGGGATATGCAGGAACTGTTGCCTTGGCAAAAGGGTTGAAACACTTTTTAAGTCCAGAGCAACAAGATAACATTTGGAAGTGACTCAGACAGACACCTCCCTGATTCACGGGAGTATAGGAAGGGGAGGAGGTTCAGCACAATCCGACTTGCAGGATTGTGTTACAGCCCATCTCAGTAAAAATAATTTTACCCTTCCTGTGGACTTGATTTCGTGGTCTGGACTACCTAGTAGGGCTGACCCTAGGAAGCATTTGCCAGCTGAAATTGAGATGAGTGTTGTAACTGGCATCAGGATTTTTTCCCCATTTTTCCCCCCATATCTTCATTAAAGCAGACTTCCTTGACCTTGGCCCTTCCAGATGTTTTCTTGGTCATCACATCTGCCCTATGGAATAGTATTTCCCCCAAGATCTGTATGGCCCTGACAGTGCATGTCCTCCAAGGGCCTCAGCTTTTTCTCCAGACTCTGGATCAGGAAGTTTCATAAGCCTGTCTCTGTTGTTTCGGCTTACTTGAATCGCCTCTGGTGCAATACGTTTGATTATATTTTATTCTTCATCAGTTTTTTTTGTGATTTTCAACTAGGTAAGCTGCCCTGAGCCACCTGTGGATTGGCTGACTGTGATGGTTTGAAATAATAATAACAATAAAATAAAAATAAAATAAAATGCTTCCATAAACACTTGGCTAGGAATTACAGATTTTGTAATATAAGGCAGACGGAGGGTTCCAGGTTAGGAATAGCTTCACGCCTTGCATTTACATTGTACTAGAAGAAATTTAGGGGGGAGAAATGTCAGACTCTGCATCTGAGTAGGAAAAATGGAAGGCACAGATATGGGGTGGGGGTGCTGGCTTTGCAGTAGCACATGTGGAAGGGATCTTGGGGTCTTTCTTGGTTACGTGTTAAACCTGAGCCAGAAGTGTGAGGCAACTGCTACAAAGGCGAATGCAATCTTGGGGTGCAATAAGAGGAGCCCAGAGCCCGGACAATGGGAAGAGATTGTCCCCGTCTACCCTGGTGAGACCCCACTTGGATTCCTGTGTCCAGTTTGGGGCACC
This sequence comes from Python bivittatus, assembly GCF_059951505.1. NCBI lineage: Eukaryota > Metazoa > Chordata > Lepidosauria > Squamata > Pythonidae > Python > Python bivittatus. Next base: position 2,267,078 of record NW_028277087.1, read on the forward strand.
ACAGTTCAAAAAGGAGAGGGACATACTGGAGCAAGTTCAGAAGGGGGCTACAAGATGCTGAGGGGTCTGGAAAACAAGCGCTACAAGGATCTGGGTACGTTTAGCCTGCAGAAAATAGGTCCACAGATAGATCTGATAGAAGTTTTCAAATGTCTGAACAGAATATGGACTTATCCTCTGTTCCCCCAAGAACCAACAGGTCATAACTACGGTATGAGGAAGAAGGTTGAGGCCAGACACCAGGAGGACCTTCCTGCTGTATGACCTGTGAGGCAGTGGAACAGGCCGGCACGTGGAGCGGTGAGCTTTCGTTCACTAGAAGTCTTCGGACAGAGGCTTCCTTGAGGCCGTTAGAGATGCTTCAGGGAATCCGGCACTGAACAGGGGATTCGACTAGGTGACCTCCAAGGCTCTTTCCATTTTTATAATTCTGTGATTCTGTGATAAGGAGGAATGTTAGTGAATGTTACTACAAAGGGTTTAGCATAAATGGCAAGTTCTGCAATCTTCTTATTAGGATTGTCACCGGCAGAGGGAATCTTTTAAGGGAAGGAAGGAAGGAAGGAAGGAAGGAAGGAAGGAAGGAAGGAAGGAAGGAAGGAAGGAAGGAAGGAAGGAAGGAAGGAAGGAAGGAAGGAAGGAAGGAGATGGATGGGAGAAACAAAAAAGAAAAGGAAGAAAGGATTTTGCAACAGGTAGCCCTCAAGTTATGACGGTAATTAGAAACACTAAGCAATGCGGTCATAAAACATGGCATCACATGACACATCACTTAGCAACAGCAATCCTGGCAGTCTCTGTTGCTGTTGTTAACCGAATCCCACTGGTCGTTAGGTGAGGACCCACCCTGATCCAAGTCATTCCTGGCTTGGTCTCTCCCAGCCCCGAGCCTCGATAAGGTAAGGGACTGCCTCCTCTTCATCTCCCCCCACCCACTTATCTCCCCCCATCTCTCCCCCTTTGGCTGCCTGCCTACCCGCTGCTGTCAGCTGCCTTCACCGTCCAGCCCTGCCCACTGCCCCCTCCACGGTACCATGTGGCACTACTCTACCAGCTGGGCCCTTCTTTGTGCCTCCTTCTTTCATGCCGGTGCCACTGGGCTTCTCTTGCTCCCTGGCCAGGGCCCCCCTTCGCACCCCAGCCAGAAGTGGTGTGTGGTGCAGCAGGCGTGGCGGCACTGGCAGGGCCAAGTGGCGGGGGCAGCTGACAGCAGCGGGTGGGTGGGCAGTCGTCAACGTGGGTTGGCCTGAGTGGACTCGAATTTTGTCCACGTGACCATGGAGGACTTCAAGGAGCGGTCGTAAGTCCCTTCGTTCAGCTTCGTCGTAATTTCGAACAGTTGCTGAACGAATGGATGTTAAGTGAGGACCGTCTGTACATTTCTTCGGCAAAAGATTGGCAAATTCCTTGAAGCTGGATTGTATTTAAGGCAGAGATGGCAGAATTGAACAAAAGCTGCTATTGTTCTTCCTTTTCTGGTTAAAAATGTGCACGCAGAGACTTATTTTTGTCAACAATATATGTTCACTCCCACCTGCTAATTTTCTTGGAAATTATCCATTTTGGAACACGGAACCTACAAAGAAAAAGGTTAAAAACTTTCTTCTAAAACATTTCTTGTCCCCAAATGCACCAGAGTAGCAGTTGACACCCAACTGTTCAGTCACAGCTAGGATAGACATGCATTTCCTAACCAAACATGGTCAACTTTTTCCCCCTTAGTTTCCTCAAGAATTTTTTCATTCAGTAGCAAATTATGAGTTTTATCTTTACTTATTTTCATTTATTTATTTATTGGCTGGCGTGCTTGCTTGCTTGCTTGCAATTTTGTCTCATCCCTGCAACTATGTACAATTCTGGCTGCATCACCGTTTATTATTATGACTTGAATGTTGCCCATTAGAATTTGAGTGTGCTTGTTTTCCTTTGCCCTCCTCACCCTTCTTTCCTCGTGTGCCAGGTCTTTGTCAATTGTTTGCTTGAGGTGAGGGCAAGGAATGCCTCTTCTTTGCCCCAGGATGGTTCTTAAGCAACAAATCCCCCTGGGAAGCACGCCCTTATGCTTGAGATGGCCCGATCTCAAGAAGTTTTGGAGTATTTCGAAAATGTTTTTAGTTTTCATTTCCGGTGTTATCTTCTTAGAAATCCAGCTGCCCACTTGCAACAAGCCTGCGGGGTGCTTCACAGTCTCTGCAACTAGCTGGCGTGTGAGCGTAAAAGGGACTGGTAACGGGTGTATGTTTGTGTACATAATTTCCTCAATAGGTTTGAATTGCTGTCTTCAAAATTACATTAGATTGGAAGAACAAAGATATCATTTCGGGCACTCCAAAGCTTGCTGGAATGCAATCAAAGGGAATCGGACCCCCATTAAGGAGAGGAGAAGCAGCTTCTGGTACAGATCAAATACTTCCAACACGGAGAGAATTCAGAGTGAAAAACCCCATGAAAGGGGAACAAAGTAAATACAGGAAGGCGCTGTTTAAGGTGAGATAAAACGATGGCGAGGAAGGGGAGGAACAGGGGACCGTAATGGGAGGGAGGAGACGGAGTTAGGAAACTGATGTATGGCCAGGAACCGAGAGGACAGGTGGGAAGCAGGATTTCAGCTGGAAGTTTCAGCTGGAAATATTATTATTCAGGAATAATCATAATTCTTATTTATGTTGGCTGCCCATCTCGCTGCAGTGGCTCTAGTGTACCAGGATTAAAACAACAGCTACAGATGTTGACCCATGATGCCCAAGATCTACAATATATTCCAAACTTAAAGGTCTTTAGCAGTGTTTCTCAACCTTGGCCACTTTAAGATATGTGGACTTCAACTCCCAGAATTCCCCAGCCAGCATGGCTGGCTGGGGAATTCTGGAAGTTGAAGTCCACATATCTCAAAGTGGCCAAGGTTGAGAAACACTGCCTAACAATAACAGTTGTTCAGCAGTGGACATATGCCCGAGGAGCAAGGATGGGCCTTCCTTTGCTGGAGGTGTTTCAATAGAGGCTCGATTTCCATCTGTTGGGGATGTGACTGTAGCAGATTCCTACCCTGGGCAGGGGGTTGGACTAGATGACCTCCAAGGTCCCTTCCAATCCTTCTCCCTTACAATGCTATGATCAGGAGAAGTGTCTGAAGGGTGAGAGCTGTTCCCCAGGGGAACAGATGTCCTCAAGAGGTGGTGGACTCACGTTCGCTGTTTGGGTGGCCATTTGTTGAAGATGCTGTAGCTGAGGAGTTATGCGCTGCATGAGGTTGGACTTGATGACCTCCAAGGACCCTTCCGTTCTATGATTCTAGGCGAGGCAGGACCAAAAGGCCATCAATAGATGCAGGAAACACCAAGACTGGGGAGATTGACCTGGGACAGGAGAGGAAGTCTGGAAGACGCCTTCTGATCCAGGACCAACTTCTGGCCAGCCCGGGTGATTAGTGTCCGTCCAAGTTCAGGATGTGGCCTTTGCTGTAGGTCTTGGCTGAGGGAGCCCCACATCGAATGAATGAATGGCCAGGGCTCTATTTATTGATTTATTAAATTGATATGCCGCCCACCTCCCCCAGGGTGGTTCGCAATTAAAATCAAACATTAAAACCAGTAGAAATATAAATACTCATATTAATTTAGTTAAAAAAAATCAAACTATATAAAAAGACTATACACATAGAAAGATTATAAAATTCAAGGTGACGGGGGGTGGGGCAGAATCAATTACCCCACCAGCCAATTCCAACAATGCGAGCCCCCATCCGGCCCCCAGGCCATCTGGCATAGCCAAGATTTCACGCTCTTCCTGAAGGCCATAAGAGTGGGGACGCACCGCACCTCGGGTGGTAAGTTCTTCCACAAAGCAGGGGCTACAGCAGAGAAGGCCCTCTTCCCAGACCCCACTAGCCGAAATTCCTTGACTGGTGGGGTCCGCAACATGCCCCTTCTGCCGGACCGAGTGGGGCGGGCTGATATAACAGGGGGGAGACGGCTCTTCAGATAACCCGGTCCTGTGCCATGAAGGGCTTTAAAGGTGATAACCCACACCTTGAATTGGACCCGGAAACAAACTGGTAACCAATGCAGCTCACGCAGCAGAGGGGTTACATGGGCCCCCCAGGGGCATTCAGAACTGTCCGCACTGCTGCATTTTGCGCCAGCTGCAGCTTTCGGATACTCTCCAAGGGTAGCCCCATGTAGAGCGCATTGCAGTAATCCAGCCAGGAAGTGACCAGGGCATGAGTGACTGTGTGGAGGGCCTCTAACCTTCACCCTGCCCCTAACTCCATCTCAGAGATGCCCATGACCAAATCCACTGATTTCATAAAGAAGCAATGCACACAAATGGGGGGGGGGGCGGCTTTGATTTTATTTATTTATTTATTTATTTATTATTAAATTTGTATGCCGCCCATCTCCCCCCAATGGGTGACTCTGGGCATCATACAAGTTGCACAGTGGTGGCCGGGATCTTGACTTTTTTGACACCCCTTCATGGTGGCCCCTGTCCCCGTATAACTTGCACTATGGCCAGAAAAGGCCTTTGGACAGCACACCCCCCCACCCCGGCTTGGCCCAAGATTGCCCTTACACATGGAGCATCTCTCAATCTCACCTAGAGACGCTCGAGATGATTAGCATGCAAAGCAAGTCTCCGAAACTGAACCAGGTAGTTTCCCCAAGAAAAACGGATGGATAATTAAATCCAGCGCACTCATCACTGGATACAGAAGCTGCAGGCGAGGTCAGGCTGGGTCAGCATCCCTGCAACCCTCCAGCTTCAGCTTCGCCGTTTAGAGGAGCTTCAGATCAAGCACGGAAAGAATCGAGTGCTTGTATAATTAAGCAACACACCAAAGATATTAAGACGAGGCAAGAAAGAGGAAAAAAAAGGACCTCTAACCCAGTTGGAAAAAAAAAATGATTCAAAATGTGCATCAAAATAAAAGATCTTTCAACGTGGTCCCAAACGCAGGCGGTGGGGAGGTCAGGAAGGCTAGATTTTGGGCATTGTTATAAAGAAGCCTTTTTCCTTTGGGGATATTAGGAAAAAAAGTTCTTCTGGCATGAAAATCAAAGCACAACATGACTTCTTCACATATTGGTGCTTTGCGGTCTTAGCTGACCCTAGCTGACTACAAAAATTCAATTTGGTTCCCTTTATTTATTTACAGTCACCGACCAAAATTTCATACAATGCGCCAGACGACCAAGCAGACGCTTTTCTGCGCTTTTCTAGGCAGGCGCTTCGCCGGCTGAAGCACTTTATTGAAATCTTGGCCTATGGCTGCAAAAGAGATGAAGCCACTCTACAGAAATAAGGATTTGGGGTTCGGCAGCTCTGGGAAGAGGTGAGCTCCTTGCATGGGGGGATCAGGAAAGAATGAAAAATAAAGGGCGGAACGTGGCCTGGATGCACTTCTACGGCGCGACCGCGTGATCAGGAGATGTGGCGCTGGACTGGTAGGGCTGGCTTCGAAAACGGGTTGGACCAGTTTGTTAGAAATAATATGGGTCAGTAGAAATAATGGACGTTATGTTGCAAATTTAGAGTTAGAGTAAAAAAAAAAAGAGAGAATTGACTTCCAACCCTCCTTGCAACAGATGTACATCAACCTGTTGCAAGGAGGGTTGGAAGTCAATTCTTTTTTTCTTTTGCTGTTTCTTTCTTTTTCTTTTCCTTTCTGCACTATTTACTATTTCCTTTTTTCCAATCCTCCTCCTCCTCCTCCTCCTCCTCCTCCTCCTCCTCCTCCTCCTCCTCCTCCTCCTCCTCCTCCTCCTCCTCTTCTTCTTCTTCTTCTTCTTCTTCTTCTTCTTCTTCTTCTTCTTCTTCTTCTTCTTCTTCTTCTTCTTCTTCTTCTTCTTCTTCTTCTTCTTCTTCATTTTTGTTAGTTTTTACTGTTCTTTTAAAAATTTTTAATAAAGTTATTATTGAAAAAAAAAAGGGTTGGCCAATTTCTGGAAGTCCTGGGGATCAATGGCCATTAGTCTTGGTGGCAGTGGTGGAAAGCCAGTGGGCTTCCTGGGGCAGTTGGTTGGCCACTGGGAGAACAGGCCGTTGGAGGGGGTTGGCCGAAGGTCCAGTCCAGCAGGGCCTGTTTGTTATTCTTACGTTGTTATTAGCACTGGTGCAGTTTAAGGGACTGAACCTCTGCAAAAGACCCTACACCGCTGGAAAAAGATCCGAACCGCCTCTCTTAGCAGCTGTTGAAAAACTTTGTTCAAGTTCATTGCTGTAAAAAGAACGGGGAACAAAAATCAGAACTTTTCAAAAACTTTCCTCTTGAAGCTGTTCAGGAAGCAAAGGGGGAATTTGGTCATCTCTTTATCTTGACCAGGGAATCAGTTTCATTGATAGTGCAAAACCTCACTGGGCGAACAGCAAGAACAAGCCTTGATTACGATCCAAGATCAGCAGTATCTAAAATAAAACAAAGGATGTAAAATGAATCAAATATTGTGGGGCTGCAGATGATGATGGTATTGGGGGTGCTACATTTGGAATCTAAAAGAAGGTGGGCACCGTATTTGTCTCTCTGCCCTGCAAAGGACTGAAACAAGATCCTTGTAAAAACTGCAGTCAAATAACAGCTGTCGAAATGCTCCAACCCCCCAGAATCACCTGGTCTAGCGTGCTTGGCAAGTTGAATTTTGGCATTTCTGCCCTGTCACAATGCCAATGGTATCACGTTGCATCTGGCCCTAAAGAATGACGTTCTCAACCTGGGGAAGTTAACCTGTGTGGATAACTTGCAGATTCACGGGCCCCCTTTCCTATCAAAGTTCGGCTCCTCTTAGAAGGGGTGCGAACGTCAGTTTGATGCTCGCGGTAGTTTCATCTTCGCAGCCCCGACTTTTCAACTTGGCTCTGACCGACGGATAGAAGAGGTTTTGTGGGAAAGCCGGATAGGCTTAGTTGCTGTTCCCCTGCTGATTTCCGTGGCGAAAAAGGCCAGTTCTCTGGGGAAGAGTTTAATCAGCAGTCAGTGTGTCATGACTGGTCTCCATTCCTTTACTGTTATTTTGAGCATCTCGGTCTTGAGTTTGAATACTGCACTGGGATGTCATTGGAGAGAATCCAAGCTGCCTTGGACGGACATGGTTCAGGCTGTCAGGCTGCTTGAGCCAAAAGTGATGCTTTCACAAGAATAAGTCTCCCAGGTTTTTTCTCTATTTATCCATCTATCTCTCATCTCTCATCTCTCATCTCTCATCTCTCATCTCTCATCTCTCTCTCTCTCTCTCATCTATCTATCTATCTATCTATCTATCTATCTATCTATCTATCTATCTATCTATCTATCATCTATCATCTATCATCTATCATCTATCATCTATCATCTATCATCTATCATCTATCATCTATCATCTATCTCTATCTATCATCTATCTCTCTATCTTTCTATCTTTCTATCTTTCAGACCTGCAAGATTCTGTTAATGTAGCCTTACAATAAAGTAGTATTAACGCATGTTTCCTGTCTGGTCTACCTGGGAAGGCTGACATCAATCTTGCCAGTCTGAAATTGCATCTCTCCCCCGGTCCCCTTTACAGCCCGAGAAACTAGGGAGGGTCCCTTCTGAGCCTCTTTCTCCTTCCATTGTCCAGCTTCAGGCTATGCTTTCTCTTATCTGACCATTCTCTAGGCAGCATCTCTTCCCCCCGTCTCCCAAGGTCATTCCCACATACCATTACGGAGCCAGTGAGATTCAGAGGGGCCCAACCCAATCTTTGCCTTTTGGGAGGCTGTTAATACCTGGTTTTTTTCTCCATGTGTAAGAGCCAGGATGCTAGTGAAGCATGTATATGCAGATCAGTTTTGTGAATTTGCTACGTGGGACTTTGGTTTTCTTTTGTACTGGGTTATTTTAGCTTTGTTTAGTTATGGGGGTTGTTTTAGTATATTTTAAACTGGTTGTTAGCTGCCCAGAGTGGTGTATTTAAGTTGGGTGGGCGTACACATTTTATAAATAAATAAATAAATAAACAAATTCCTTCTCAGGTGCTTGAACCCTGGACTGTTACAGATCATAATCATAATCATAGTTTAGATTTAATGTAGCTACCCACTCCAATGGCTGTGTCTTTAACTTTCTCCTGCTAGTATATTGCTACAACCTGTCTTATAATTCTTTGAACTACTACATCTTCAGTTTTCTCTCGCTTCACCTGATTTCTGGCTATTGCGATACAGCAAAAATACCTTTCAGACTTGTATTAGCCTGGATTTTCATTCAGTGTTGGCTAGCACTGGACATGATCTGACCTCCATACTGGGGCCTGGGTTTTTTTGGGGGGGGATTGACAAGGTTCCATAAATGTAGGGTTTATTTTACATTTATTCCTCGGCGTTCTCATTCAGTTTGGCAAATCTTTCATTGCATATTTTCCTTTCTCCCGTCTCTCTGGCATCCTGTGTTTTTCTCCAATTGCAAGAGAGGAACATCTTTCAGGGGACCGGGGTGGGTGAAAGACGTGTAGCAGGAAACACCAAACACCAGCAGCAGCATCTTCTGATACCTCCAAGAATAAAACATGCCAAAGAAAAGAAAGCCAAGATTTTAATTGATCCTCTCTTGGGCTTGTTTTATAAGTCACTGTCGGTATTTTTAAATGGGTGGGTATTTGGGGTTTAAAGGTGACATATAGTTGGGAAGTGTTAAGTTAACCAGTAAAAATAAAGCCACTCTAACCACAGCAATAACGGCAACTCTTGCCCTGGAACAAATTCATCAGCTTGGAAATGTAGCTCTGGATATTTAATAAAGCCACTGGGGGAAGGGGGTGAAAATGTGTGTCTTGAGCAGTTGGATGAATGATATTTCGGGGGCTCTTTTTTTAATGAATGACAAATGCGTGGCTATCATACGCCATATGGGCAAAATTTTCCCTTCATTTTTCCCCCTCTTTCTCCCCGCTCGGTGTATTAATCACATCCTTTTTGAAATGACAGGCCTCATTTACAGTGAAGGAGATATATACACCCTCAAGTTGAGCTAAATTCTCGGGGACAAGGAAGATCCATATGTTTGCTTAGCAACAATATGGAAGCGATTTGCCTTCTCCTTCCTGTGGGGAGTTCTGTTGACTTCTACAGACCTGGTATGACCTGCGGTTTTCCATTCTACATCAGCCAAGGTGAGCTAAGGGCTGGAGTCAGCTTCTTATGATTCCAGGGACACATTCCAGGGACATGAGAACTAGCATGATGAAATGTTGGATTAGGAGTGGGGAGACCCAGGTTCTAATGTCTTCTTCCTTGAAGTTCCCTGCGGGACTTGGGCCAGTCCCTTCCTTTCAGCCCAAGGGTCAGGGTGGTGGGATCAAGGGGTTGGACCAAGAGTGGGGAGACCTAAGTTTGACTCCACCATTGGAGCTTCCTGGGGACTCTGGGTCAGTTCCTCCCTTTCAGCTGAGAAGCCAGAGTGGGGTTGTGAGGAAGGGGCTGGACCAGGAGTGGGCAGACCCAAGTTCTAGTCTCCCCTCAGCCCTCATTGGCTGACTTTGGGCCAGTCCCTCCCTCTTAGCCCAAGAGCCAATCAGGTGTAGTGGGGAAGGGGCTGGACCAGGAGTAGGGAGACCCTGGTTCTAGTCCTCCCTCAGCCGCCAAAGTTTTCTGGGGGACTTCTCAGCCCAATCTATCTTGGTGGGTCATTGCTATGGGGAAAAATTCAAAGAGGGGGTCCTATGTATGCTGCCTTGAGCTTCAAAAGGAAAGGTGGGATAAAAGTCTCATAAATAAATGAATTTATTTCTTGGTAACATTTCAGAAGTGATTTATGTTACCTTTTTCCAGGAACCTTTTGACTCTCCACTCTCATGTTCAACCTTAAGATTTCTCATCGCTTTCCCATCCAAGGAATATCTGAATTCATTTACCACCTGCTGAAACTTTTGGCCATCGATGTAAAGCATCAAAGACCAGGTGGGACCAAGATGCTCAACATCTCCTTTGCTTGGAAGCAACAGGCTTCTGTGGATGTGCGGACAGAAGATGTTTGAAGGCGATCCTGCATGAAGGTCCAACCTCTTCCTCCTGGGGCTGCATTTTGCCCTGAAAGAGCAGGGTCTTGATCTTCAGTGAGGTCAAAAAGAAGTTAGCATGGATTTTGTTGAAACCCCAAAGACAGCAACTACTTCTAAAGGAGCTGTTTCATTCTTTGGCATTCAAACGTTGTAGAACAGTCAGAATCTTTCCTGTTGCTTTTCAAGGGGTCAGAAAGATCCCTGGGAGCCACAAAGGGGTCTGGAGCCCCCTTTTCTTCAGCCTCTCTTCTTCCCCAAGTGGTGATCTTTATTCTGCAGCAGGCGAGCGCATGAAACTTAGTCACATATTGTCCGTTCAGTAGCTGCCATGGCAACCCAACTGGAGATTGGTGGCAACGGCAGGGAGAAACTCAGTGTGCTGTTTGGATAAAGGCAGGGAGGGAAAGAGACCGAGAAATAAAAATTAAACACCTCCCCATCCAATGTTTTTTTTTCCCGAGGCCCCAAAACTTTCCTGTGCCCTCTGCTGCAGTTCCCGTGCCCAACAGCCTCAACCCACCGCTGGAAAATTGGTGCCAGGTTGGAAAATGTTAGCCAAAGGTTCAGTGACATTTGCTTGATTCATGGGAAGCTTCGTGGCAGATGGCAACGGTCTCTGAACGGGGAAGAGTCATAATGTGCAGGATGGCAGGCATGGCGTCACACGGGCAATGCACATACCAAAGGGGTACAGCTTGGATCACGCCTGCCATCTTGCACATTTCAACCCGCTCCTGAGGACACCACTGCAGGAGAAAATGTTTCTGGTGGAAAATTGGGGAGGGCGATGAAAAATGGACTTCTATCTCCTTTGTCTCCAAAGCCATCATGGGAGGCATTCCATGGCATTAAGGAATCCAATAATTCTTATATCTACTCTTGGTCCTCCAGTGGAGAACTCTTCTGGGTAGCAGAGCTGGTAATCAAGAGATGTTTGCTTCCAGTTGGGTGATCAGTTCAAGGTTTTGGTCCTCCCCATTTAAATTGTGTTTGTTTCCTGGATGCATAAAGTCAGAAAGGGCCCCTTGAAGCCATCAAGCCTAACTCCGTACTCAGGAGAGGAATCCAGATCAAAGCATCCTCAACAAAGGGCGGTTGATCTTCTACCTGAACACATTCAGTGAAGAGGGTTGTGGCTTCCATTGTTGAACTCCTGTTATCCTACGGTTTAATCAGAATCCATCCTCTTCCATCCATGATTCCATGTCCTGCCCTCTGGAACAAGAGAGATCAGATCTTGACCTTCTGCATAATCTCCCCATGGGTCATCTTATCTATACCTCCTTCCATCTCCCTTCAAAGGTCTTACATTTCTTCTTCTGTCTTCTGATCATCTTCTGATCATCTCCATTGCTTTTCTCTGAACCAGCTGCAGCATCTCTGAATCCTTCTTCAAGTGTGGTGACCAGAACTGGACATCAGACTTGAGGTGGCATCTGATCAAGGTAGAAAAAAGGAAAACAATGATTTTCTGAGTTTTGGGAAGCAAACGGCTGATGCAGCCTAAAAGCAACAGCATTCGGTTTAGTTTTTTTGCAGAATTTCCAACTCCTGCTGCATGTTCCTTGGAGGATCAGCTACCCTTCCAAGCTGCTTCACCCACAGGCAGGCGTGTTGCAGGGGGGAGGGTCCTGGGGGGGGTAAAAAATGTCAGGATGGTGACTGTGACTGTATAATTGAAGCCCTGACGCTTTTTTACATGCCCTTTCTTACATACACACGTAAAAAGGGGAGGGGCTTTGTTTGCATGGTCGTGGCTGCCATTTTGATTTTTTTGACTCCCCTCCCCTGGTGGATGCCCCTGCATATGGACTATTTTTTTAAAGAGAGCGTTTTATTAACTAAATCCAAAAAAGAAAAAAAAAAATCCAAAGGAAAAGAATATACAAAATTTGCCAAAGAAGAAAAAAAGCTAAAAAAGAAACAAAAACGTACATTTACAGACACACATATATCAATAAATGGAAGCCATGATTCGTTACGGTCATCTGTAACTGATCTATATTACTGTAATCGATTCTGCAAACGACTGCACAGTTGCCTTTCTGGTGCTGAACAGAAAATCTGTTGGCTATAAGTCCATTTTCTTTGTCAGAATGTCAACTTCCATGAGCTAAACTTCAAAAGAATATAAACGTCTGAAAATATGAAATTCCAAAGTTGAGTTAATGCATGTAAAATTCTTACCTAAGTGGAACAATATCATACAGACTGTTAATAAGCTAAGTCTTCTCTATCCTCTCCCTGTTGGATACCAATTTGAAACCCCATTTTCAGGCAATGTTGAAGTCTGCTGCACCCTGGGAATTACAGGTCGTTCTCGTTTAGCGACTGCCTCACTCAGCGACCTTTCATAGTTACGACAGTGATGAAAAAGGAATTTTGTGACCATTCCTCGCATTTACAACCTTTGCAGGTCTGTAAAGCAAAAGAAAACTGAATATCGTAAGCACAGTTGTGGTTTCGCTTAACAACTGCTTCGCTTAACGACCAAGTTGCCGGTCCCAATTGTGGTCACTAAATGAGGATGACCTCTACCCCAGGCAGACTGTTGGTGAGGTTTCCTCAGGAGTTTTGAACCACAATTCCAAAAAATGCCAACTAGCAAAGAGGCTTGAAAAATGGGGGGTGGGGGTAGGGATTTCAGGAGGAAAAATTCGCTGAAGTGGTGATGCTCATCATTAGTGCTAGTCATTGCAAAGTCCCCAAATAAATAAAGAAATAAAAGTTCAAAGGCATAAATTAGGACCTATAAATGAAACCCAATTAAAATATTAATTAAAAGTTAACTGTGTTGAGAGAGGCAGGGCAGGTGGTTAAGCTAGGGTCAGCTAACTTTTGCAAAATGAGAAACTGGAGCAGTGTCACTCAACCACAGCAACTTTAAGATGTGTGGACGTCAACTCCCAGAATTCCCCAGCCAGCCAGGCTGGCTGGGGAATTCTGGGAGTTGAAGTCCACACATCTTAAAGTTGCTGAGGTTGAGAGACACTGAACTGGAGAGATGGGACTGTTTTTGTCATGCACTAAGCAGAGCGTGCACAGTTTACAGATCTATTTCTGCTCTTCTCCACACCAGAAGGCAAGTGGTTATTCAATCAATTCTGGTCCTTTTCATCACTCCCATCCGAGATGACAACCTGAAGCAGCCGAAGCAAGTCTTGCCCCCCCCTTTTTTTTAAATGGCTGTCATTGAAAACAGGTGTTTCTGCTAGAAAAGCACAAGGGCTCGCAACAAAACCAACGGTTTGTGATGGGGAAACCCCACGTCTCAATGAGATCAATCAACGTTTGCGGTATGAAGTGGAAAATCTGGGCCATTAAACCAGCCTGTCTTGGATGCAATCAAAACTTCTGCTGCTTAAATTGGGATTGCAACCGCATTCTTAACAAACCTCTCTCGGTCTCTCTCTTTCAAGCAGACACAACAAGAAGCACGTCTAGAACTTCACACATCTCGCTCTTTGTGCTGCTGGCACCTTTATTAATGTTGGCCCTTTGAGATAGTCCAGATGAGAAGCACCGTGCTAAATATTAGCTCTGTCTTTATTGTAAGGTTACATCGACAGAATCTTGCAAGTCTGAAAGTATTTTGCCCCTTCTGAGATGCTTCCCACGCCCCTTTTCCTTCTGTGGGCTGAGACACCTTTTACACGCCGGTTGTCTCGTCTGCGGCTCTTCCTCCTGTCTCCCAAGGTCATTTCCCCAGACCATTACAATTAATGTGCTACCTGGCCACACCCCCTCCTCTTCCAGGGCCAATCAGGAGGCAGCAGGGGTGATGTTCTTCTCCAATGACTACAGCCTGGAATCCCTGCCCGTTTCCTCCAGGATATTCTGGGTGCCTCGACCACTCGCCCCGCTGAACACGTACTAATGCCAACAAGATCCCATTGTTCCACTCCACATAGAAGGCCATGTCCAGTCCTGGGCACCACAGTCTAAAGAGAGCAGGAGCAAGTGGGAGAGAGTTCAGGGAAGGATTACCAGGATGATGAGGGGTCTGGAAATGAAGCTTTTTAAGGATTTGGGTATGTTTAGTCTGCAGAAAAGGCAATCAAGGGGAGATATGAGACCCTTCTCTCTTTCTCATGCATTGCATTGCGTTCTGTTCTGTTCTATTCTATTCATTTCTTATCTATCTATCCATCTGATTTTCTATCTATCTGTCTATGTAATCAGGTTACAGCGCCTCAATCATGATTGCCACTCGAAGCAGCATCCCAAATATAATTAATTAAGATTAGAAGAAGAAGACAAATTAAGGAAAGAGCAATAAGGTGCTTAAGGTCTGTCTCTTTCTGCCCACCTCCTTGGGCCTCTCTGCTTCTGAGAAGGATTGTCTTTTCGGGGGTTGAGCCCTCGGCTTATTTTGGAGTCTGATTTGATGGCAGCCGTGTGCAACTGAATGAATTTTAAAATGGGAGGGGTTGCTGATCCTGATTCCCTTGGCTGTGTAGAATTGAGGCTTTGGCTCCTAGTTGAGGGCGTCTGCATCAAGACAGCCAAGGTGGTGGGTACAGCTGTGCCCCCACGAAGCCCCAATTCTTTTGGCTACACACACACACACCCTGCTTGTAATGCAAATTTGGGGCAGGCCAAAAGAGACCATTCTGCACTCTGCCTCAGTTCTCCTAGGATGTTCTCCAAAAGGACAGGAGACACAGGAGACTTTTATAAAGTTTTCTCTGCAGTGCTCACGTGCTGCATCTTTAAACGGAGACCTGGAGATCCAGCCATGGCTTGCTTTGAGGTTTTCCACCAAGGCACAAAGACAAAGACTTTTAACATTCACCCACTTTTGAAAACTCCCTCTTAAGGTTTATCTGAGCTTATATAGAAAACAGCCAGAAGGTGGCCTTGCTCGCAGTCTGGGCATATACAGGAAACTGCCCAAGGGCGCCTTCTGGGCAGGGGCCCAACTGCCAACCGGGGTACCCAGGTGGCCATCTGCATCTGAAGAGCTGGACCTGCCCCACATCCGAGGGGCTCCACAGGGGCGACCTTACAAGATGCCAGATGCTAGAATGGGGGTGGAGGGGGGGATGGAGGGGGGTCAATGGAGGGAGGGAGGGAGGGAGGGAGGGATGATAGATCAAGAGTGAGAGATCCACAAATGCATGGATGGATGGATGAGCGGATGATAGATAGAAAGAGATCCATAGATGGATGGACAGACAGACTGACAGATAAATAAGTGTATAGATGGTAGATAGATGAGATAGGTAAGAAGGTAGATAGATGATAAATAGATGATACACAGATGATAGCTAGATGATAGACAGATACAGGTAGAGATAGATAGATAGATAGATAGATAGATAGATAGATAGATAGATAGATAGATAGATAGATAGATAAAAAGATAGATGATGGCTAGCCAGACAAAGGAAGAGAGAGATGGCATTAAACGTAAAATCTCCTTCAAGTCAAGCTGGTGACTTTTAAACATTTCCATGCAGTTTCCCTGGCAACAGCATGAAGTGCGTTTCCATTCCTTTCTTCTGGGATGTTTATTCTCTTTTTCAACTCAAGCTTCCAGCCCTAGGATCACCTGGTGGTCTCCCCCCCAAAAAAGTCAAGATGGTGGTTTCCACCGCACGATCAAAGCTTCACCCCTCCGATAGCTATGGAAATGTTTTAGTATTAATGCTGCAGTGGAGACTTTTCGGCCCATTGGTGTCTTAGTCGTTCTAATTTTAAATGATCAGTGATCATTTTAAAAGATCTTAAGCCGGTTTAGGAAAATTCTGTTTCAAAGCATGGCGTATCTCTTTAAAATGGACCCCTACAAGAAAGTCAGAAAGTGTCTGTTAGCCCCTTTTCCCAAGGCAGAAGCTTTCATGATATATCCTGGGACATGCATACAGTAAAACTGTGGTGGTTCTGATCCAGATGGCCAATTGGGCTAATTTTTCATCTGGTGTGGAAAAAAATACTCTGCTCATGTTCAGAGACAACCTTCTGGGCAAGAAGGGGTGAAGAAGACACTGCTCCGGTCTCACCTGAGTTTTGCTAGAGCAACAGGCTTTTCCTGTTTTGTCGGATCGTAGCTTGCTTGGCTGTTTCTCCGTTTCTAGTTTGCATTTGTTCCTGAATCCTGTCCGAATTTCACGCCTTGCTCTTACGATGGAAGGCTTAAAAATATGTCAGATTCTTTGACCCTTTTGAGTTGGCCAAGATGGCGAAACTGACTATTTTGATTAAAGAAAAGACTTTGACCGGTGTTGTTTCTACCTGGAAACCTCTTTTAGACTTTTTGCTTGAAACTGAAAGAAATGAAACTTTAATTATGGGATTTAATGACAGATGTTTTTATGGTTATAGAAATACTTGGGGTATTAGTTTAAATACTAGAGAAAGAGACGAATATATTATATATTTGTATCTGTACCAAAGAAAGTCAGAAGTTATCCTTTTTCTTCTTTTTTATTTTTTCTTTTCTGCACTTTAAATTTCGTTCCTGTCCTGATTTTTTCCTTTCTTCAATCCTTTTTTTTCTGATTCCTTATATTTGACTCTTTGTTGAAACTTAATAAAGTTCTTTTTTTAAAAAAAAAGATTCTTTGCCCCTTTTAAGCTATTGCGGAAGGCACTTTTAATGTAACTATGGCTCTAAGAAGATTATAATCAACTTTATCTTCCAACCCTTGAGGACTTTAATCTTTGCAAATTCCACTGCTCCCTCCTAAACATCTCCAGGTTTATGAGCAAAGCAACTCGCTACTGGCATTTTGCATCTCCTAAATGGTCTGGTGGAGGCTTTTGCCTTGGGGGAAAAAAAAGGCTCAAAATCTATTTCAGCAAAGCGAAGACTGCAAGGATACCCCTGTCAAAAATACGTGTATTTTAAATGCACACCAAGCCGTAGATATTTGTGAATAGATTTGCAGATGATTGCAACACAACAATATTATGATTAATTTTATCTTTCCTGTTCCAGTCTAAGAGATGGTAAACTCTCTTGCTCTCTCTCCTTTCAGCTTGAAAATAAATCTCCCTGTCAGTAGAAATCTAATATTTGTAGGGAGAAAGAAAGATTATTATCTATTCCCTGATCTGCTACTTTGCAGGACATGCTATATCCGGGAGGGCATTCAAAAACCTTTGCCCTGAACAGCATTTTACCATCTCATCCTGTTACATTCCGGTTTATATACGCCACAGAAAATTGTGGTAAAAACCTGAAATTGTAACCCATTTCCACCCCCTTCCACGATATCCCAGGGAATAGCAATTTTTCCAAATTTGGGGGCCGCAAGATGCCTCCAACCAACTGGAGAACCACAAGAGAATTACACAAAAAGGTTACGTTTTTCATCTTTGTGTGTGTGTGTTAGGTTCTTTAAAGTTAAAGGAATAAACTATTTTTATTTTCACCATGAAAATAACTGCAGTTTTGGTGGCACGGTTTTGGGGCAATTTGGGAAGTTTGGAGAGGTTTTCAGAGGGGAAGAATGGAGACAGGAATTGCCTTCCCGCTCTTAGCAAAACGAAGAGTGTGTTGTTGAAAATTAGCCATTTTGCGATCACATTTTAACAGCACGGCCCTGGGAGTGTCTACTCCTCTCTCACTTTTGTCCTGTAATGCATTTCCCCCCATAACCCTTCCATCTTCCTTGAAGTAAACATCTAGCCTCTCAAGGAAAAAGAGATGAGTTCAGCTCCGCTCGTTTTTGATTTGCAGGGAGTTTCCCCCTCTCCTCTCCTAACACGAAAGAACAAGCTTTGGCTAGGGATCCGAGGAAATTTTGAGAGGTTAGCCAGGGACAAAAATGACCCACGGCATCTTTTTCTCCCGGTTCCTCTTGGTTGGACACCTTGTGAAACGCTGAAATGTTTTCCCTGATAAAATCGGATGTCTGGAAAGAGCCAACACGTTGGTGTTGTCCTTGAATGGGATATCAATCAGTCTCCAAGAGTAATTACAGTGCTCCCTGGTGGAGGTGGCCTCCGTTTAAGTAAAGCTGAATGAAGACCTTGAGGGAACCTCTTGAGATGAAGCCACCTACCCACAGACACACACCCACACCCATGCCTCCTCCTGCACACCTCGAACCTTTCCTCCCCCATACATGCTGATCCCTTTGCCCATCACACGTGACACCCTCTCCTCCCGCCAGTTGCACACAAAGGTTTCCAGCTTTCTGGGGTTGCAACCCACAATCCCCCTTCCAGCCAGGAGAGTATAGGAGAAATTAAGCTTCAATTAGCAATGGCCTAATCTTGGTTGGTTTGACTTGTTTTCTTGACGTGCCACGGCCCACTTGATTTCTGGTTTCCTTGGCAATTGCAGCTCATGTTCCTTGCCCCCTGCAAGCTTCCTTTGGAAGAAAGGTTGGCAAAAAAGGGGGGAAAAATACAGGTTTAAAAAACAGCTATTAGTTATGCCTGCAGCCACTTTCTGTCTCTTAATAGCACTTTGACTGTAGCTGATCATGGGGGCACGTTGGGGTGCAGTTCCAACATCTTTTCGTGCTTCACCGTTCTCAGCCCGCCTTTTCTGGCTGAAAATCCTCTGTTAACCAAAAAAAGAAAAGAAAAAAAAATGAAATGCATGGTTGTTCTTCTATGTGTCTATGGTGTGATTCACTCCGGCTCCTATTAAAATAGCATCTCGGTGTAATGTGCTGGAGAGGCAAAAGAACGTGTCATCAAATTTGCTTTAGAGATGAAAAACCACGTTCGTGGGCTTTTTTCTTTAATAGCGAGGCTGTCAAAAGAGTTTGGAGGGATAGCATGAAGCAGAGAGAAAGTGACAAAGGATACCAACTAATTAATTTTTTAAAGAATAATTTGACCCTGTAATTCAATGGGGGGGATACTGTAAAATGAAATGGGGGCCATGATATACTAAGGCAAGGAAGGGGGTGGGCAAAGGTTGCGTGGCTCTGGAAGAAGCGGATTATCTGGACCGCTTTCAGTCAGGATTCAGGCTGGGATACGGGACTGAGACGGCATTGATGGCGCCCTTGGATGACCTCTGGCGGGAGTGGGATGGGGCAGTGCTTCCATCCTTGCTGTTCTTGATCTCCTGGCAGCCTTCGATACCATCGATCATGGTATCTTTCTGGACCGGCTTCGGGAACTGGGGGTGGGCGGCACTGTGTCGCGCTGGTTCTCCTCCTTCCTCCGGGGTCGGTTCCAGTCGGTGTCGGTGGGAGGCGACCATCATCCCCTACTGGGTGGGGTGCCACAGGGCTCGTTTCCCTTGCCCCTCTTATTTAGCATCTACATGAGGCCGCTGGGTGAGGTGATCCGGCAGTTCGGGGTGGGGTATCATCAGTATGCTGGCCGGGGAATTCTGGGAGTTGAAGTCCACACGTCTTAAAGTTGTTAAGGTTGAGAAAGACTAGCATAGAGTGTCCCCAGGAAACACTGCCTGCACGACTCTGATCTTTGTCGATATAGGCACATCACAGAATCTGAATATGTTTGGGTTGGCCAGAGGTTAAAGGGGGGGTGTTCTATTTCCTTTGCTTTTTGGGGGGGGGATTCTTTTCTCTCTACATTCTTAGGCTCCAGCAAGGAAGCGAATATCAAAATTGAGGAAGGAGAACATTAATGCATATTTTTTTCTGGGGCACAGGCTGTGTTGGTCCTCTGCAAAAGAGCAGCTGGGGATGAGAGAGGATGCCCCACGGCTGAGGAGATGTAGAAGAGAGGCCGCGGACAGGGACAGTCCAGATGATGGTCTGGAGTAAGGGATGATCTCTGACTGTTTTGGAAGAGGAACCGGGGTGATGGAATCCAAACCTGGTGGCCATTCGGATGGGGAAAGGGTGATGGAACCATTAAGGGAAGAGGCTCAGAAAATATTACTCAGCCCTGGGAAGGAAGAACGTGTGAGAAAGGAACGCAAAATAACCCCGTCTTGATTTTGCTTGGAATAAGACGCAGTAGAGAAACTCTGGCAGGCTTTCCAGTTCCTGGTATTCTACCCTACAACAATAAATGGATCCTGAAAACCTTGCTGTTCCTGTTTGTGGACTTCGCCTACCTCGTAGGGGTGGCCTCAGTGCAACACGTAGAAGGAACGGTGTTGGTGGAAGTTGGGATGGCCACCCCGGTAGAGGCCTGGCGTTTGCTGCTCTGAACCATCGGCCTCCTGGGCTCTTTCTTTTTTAGTAATTGTTTTGTACAGGTTTTAGGTTTTATGTGATTGTATATTTATTTATTGCTTTAATGAGTTGTGAGCTGCCCAGAGTCCCCCATTAGGGGGAGATGGGTGGGGATAAATTTAATCAATCAATCAATCAATCAATCAATCAATCAATCAATCAATCAATCAATAAAAAGTCAGACCAGGCCACTGGTGTAGAAGAAAAGTTGAAGAAATGCTGTTCACTCTGTCTTCAAGTCTGCCCACCTCATATAAATTGAAAAAAATAAAATTAAATAAAAATAATAAAATTAAATTAAATTAAATAAAAATTAAATTAAAATAAAGTAAAATAAAAATAATAAAATTAAATTAAAATAAAATAAAAAATAAGGTAAAATAAAAATAATAAAATAAAATAAAAATAAAATAAAATAAAATAAAAAATAAAATAAAGTAAAGTAAAATAAAAATAATAAAATAAAATAAAAAATAAAATAAAATAAAAAATAAAATAAAATAAAATAAAATAAAAATAAAAATAAAAATAAAAATAATAAAATAAAATAAAATAAAATAAAATAAAATAAAATAAAATAAAATAAAATAAAATAAAATGTTCAGATGGCAACCACCCATCAATTCCAAGTGATGCTTTTGCTTGGAAAAAGTGACCATCCAAGATGGAGTTGCGTTACAAAGATGGGCTGACTGAAGGAGGATAGTTTTTCCCAGCTTTGTCTTTGTGGAGCCCCTACCCAGCATCACATACAGGCAGGAAGGAGAAGTGGTTGAGTCGCTGTGCTCTGTCATGACCGTATCACTTCAATAAGAGGTCCTACGTCAGTTTGGAGGGGTTTGGTCTTGAGGATAAATTGGCGTTATACAGTAGTGGGGTTCTCTAAATTCAGTACCAAGAACTGGTTCTGAAATGATTCTGGGAGTTGAAGTCCACACGTCTTAAAGTTGCCAAGGTTGAAAAACACTGCTCTATGGACATGAAAGTTGGACTTTAAAGAAGCAGGATAGGAAGAACATTGATGTTTTATAACTTTGCTGTTGGAGAAGACTCCTGAGAAAACCTTGGGTGGCCAAGACAAACAAATTGATCATTAAACAAATCAATCCAGAGTTCTCATCAAGGAACAAATGACCGGCTTAAATTATTCTTCTTTGGACATGTTATATGAAGACCCAGCTTCCTTGAGAAGTCCATCAAGATGGGAAGGGTGGAAGGAAAGAGAAGAGAAGGACGACCACCGCAAGGTGGAGGGACTCAGTTACAGGGGTGATGGGTTCACTGTTGGAAGACCTGATGGACAAGACTGGGGAGAGATCTTCCTGAAAAATCTATCTACGTGGTCAATAATGACCAACACCAATTTGGTGGCGCCTAATCATCAATCAGTCAACCCAAAGAAATAATTCCTGTTTGTTACTACTTAGTGGGATCCACCTCTATTAAAAAAAACTTCTGAGATATGCCACCAGACCTGAGAAGAGCCACAAGTGGAGAGAACACATGGTGGGCTAGCACAGTCTTAGACACATCCCACAAGTGTGGGGCAGAGCACAAATCCAGGGGAGATTCCATGGATCTTCTGCTTTTCAGCCAACAAGAATCCTACCGCAGTGTAATTATACACCTCTTAGAAGCAGTAGGGTTACTCTGCTTGCATTCAACAATTCCCCATTTCTGTCCCATCAACAATTCTAATTCAGCTGCAACTTATGGAGGATTCTTTGGGGACCCCTCCCCAAAATCAACCCTTTGGGGGGAGTTATTTTCAGCCCAAGGTTCTTAGGCTGCGCATCCCAGTTTATAACATAATAAACACAGTTTAAACGTCCCTGAGAGTTTCTTCCCAGGACCTCTCATGCTGAATGCAACTCCTCGACATTTTCCATTGGGCAATGCTCCATATCGCTCCTATGTTTGATACATCTTCTGCCTATATTGTCCTATAAACAACTGGAAGGCACCCAGCTGAATAATTTATTTCATTTTTATTTTTATTTTAAAAAGCCTTTTAATATTTCATAAACGGTTGTAATGAGCCAGTGGTCTGTTTCTGTTAGATTGTTTATGTGCCGTTAAGTCAGGCAGGCGAAGAACAAGCTACTTTAATTTAATAGGGTTGCCCCGAGAAAGAAAAAAAAAAGTCTTGTATAATAAATTTTTAAAGGAATCATTGCAGCTAACAGGAACAGGCAATCTGGAATGCGCCAGATGTTTGAGATGATGGATTTGGCCCCTGGCTGTGTCAGCTGGAGCTGGTGGAGGTTGAAGTCCAAAGCGGCTACGGCAAGCCTTCGTCTTCTTTCTTCCAGGAAAAGATGGCATTGAAACGGTGGGTTTCAAACATTCCTTTCCTCTGCTTTGAATGTGCTCTTTGGTATGAGTCTCAGTTTATTCCTGATTTAAATCTCTCCTTTTTTCTTAAAGGATGATTCCGTCTCAGCATATTGACACTTTTGAACTTCAGTGTTGGAGAAAACTCCTGCGAATATCGTGGACAGGCAAGAAAGCAAATTGGTGGATCTTTGAACAAATCAACCTAGAGTTCTCATCTGAGGCACCAGTGACCAGGCTCAAATTATCCTACTTTGGACACATGATGTGAAGACCCAGCTCTCTGGAGGAGGCTCTGATGCTGGGAAAGGTGGAAGGAAAGAGAGGAAGAGGAGAAGAGGATGTTCAACAGCAAGGGGGGCACCATTGGAAGACCTGAAGGACCAGGCTGGAGACAGATCATCCTGCAGAAAACCAACCTATGTGATTGTTAATAGTCAATGCTGATGTGATGGCATGTAATCGATCAATTAGCATGAAGACCTAGTTTTCTGAAGAAGTCCATAATGCTGGGAAAAGTAGAAGGGAAGAGAAGACAAGGATGACCAGCAGCAAGGGGGATGGACTCAGTTGCAGCAAGACTGAAAGGGCTAAGCTGGGATAGATCAACCTGGAGAAAGTCTATCTATGGCCCTCTAAGAACCACCACCAACTTGATGGTACATAATCAATCAATCAATATGAATACCTCGCTCTGTTGAGAAGTCTATAATGATTGGAAAGGTGGAGGGAAAGAGAAGAGGATGACCAGCAGCAAGGGTGATAGACTCAGTTACAGGGGTGATGAGTGCACCGTTGGGAGACATGAAAGACCAGGTTAGGGAGAGATCATCATGGAGAAAATCTATCTATGTAGCCGCTAGGAGTTGAAAACGACTTGATGGCACATAATCAATCAATCAATCAATCAATCAATCACTCACCTGGCATCTGGATAAAAGTGTGTGGAGATGCCCTTTACACCACAAGGCAGTGCAGTATAGTGGTTAGGCTGTTGGGCTAGGACCAGGACCAACCATGAAACTTGCTGGAGGACCTTGGGCCACTCACTGGCTCCCCACCCAAGTTTTGGGAAAAACTGGAGTGGGAAGGAAGGTGCCTGGAACTCTGAAAGTCCTGAATATTTTTTACAGTACGATACTGTATCCCTGGCATGGTGCAGAATTTAAAGTCCTGGTGATGCCATTCCAGCGTCCTGTTGGGGAAAGAGGGGAATTAAAGGGAGTGACAGTAAGATTAGTGTGGGGTGGGTAGATTCTGAATTAAACTCCCTTCCCTTTTTTAAAAGAGGAATTAGTGACGGGGAATTTATTTATTTTTTTAGGGGAGAGGTACCTTGAAAGAAGAATAGCTATGAGATGGATTCACTTCCAGGAGATATTTCTCAATAAGTACACTCTCTTCCTTCAAAAGGGGACAAAAGATAGATGCCATGGTCACAATGCCAGCTCTGCCTCTTTTGTCTATAAGTTACGACATCGCTTGCATGTATGACCTGCAGCAGAGCTCATCTTGCACTGTTGCAGTGCTCGTTTTATTTTTATTGATTTGCTTATTCGTCAAATTTATATGGCCACTCAACTCACAAACAAGTGACTCTGATGGTGATGATGATGATGATGATGATAAAAAACTTTAAAACTATCAAAAAGCACAGTGCTAAAAGAGAAGAAATATTGGGTGAAGAGAAGATGTGAATAACAATGGAGCCACCTCACTCTTTCACCAGCCCCCTTGGGGTCCCCAGGCCTGATGACACCGCTAGATTTTGAGGGACTTCCGGAAAGTCAAAAGCATTGAAGCCAGCCTCACTTTGGGCGGGAGGATGTTCCATAAAGCGGGGGTCACAGCAGAAAAGACCTGCTGCCTAGGCCCCATCAGATGTAGCCCCCTAGCTGACGGGACCCAAAACATGCCTTCTCTGCTGGATCTGGTGGGACGGGCAGATGTAATTTTGTCATTCAGACAACCCTGTTAGATTCTGCAGACTTCTCTAACCATGCTACAGGTAGTCCTCACTTAACAACCATTCATTTAGTGACCATTCAAAGTTATAACAGCGCTGAACAAAGGGACTTACAACCGGTCCTCGCATTTGCAACCATCGCAGCACCCCTGCAATCACATGATTGCAATCCGGGCGCTTGGCATCCAGCTCGCACTTATGATGGTTGCAGTGTCTTGGGGTCACGTGATTGCCATTTGCAACCTTCCCAGCCGGCTCCCGGCAAGCAAAATCAATGGCGAACTGCGTGATTCGTTTAACAGCTGCGGTGATTTGCTTAATGACTGCTGCAAAAAAGGTTGTAAAATTGGGTGCGACTCAGTTAACAACCGCCCCGCTTAACAACAAATGTTCTGGTCCCTATTGTGGTCGTTAAGTGAGGACTTCCTGTATTCCCTTTTAGGGTAAGGAAAGCTCTGCCAAGCATGGAAAAAAGAGTGAGAAGAAGTAGGCCAAAGAAATTGAAGGTAGGTGATAAGAGAAAAAGAAAGAAGATTTAACTGAGTCTTGGTTACACCAACACCATTCGTTCTCCTTTCCGTGTCTTCCTCTCCTTACACACTGTTCTTGTGTCCCTTCATACATGGCCTTTGGCTGGTTCAGATCGGTTAATACCTCCATTTATTGGCTTTGTCATTTGGAAAAAGCTGTTGAAGTTTAACATTTCGCCGATTGTCAGTTGAGAGAAAGAAATGGAAGATGGTGACGGGAACATCTGTGTATGGGTAGAAATACCAAGTCCAGGGATGTCTTTTGGGGGAGGCGTCAAAAAAATGAAGATGATGTCTGCAACCACAGGATTTGAAGGCCCGTTCCTTTTTTTACATGCATTGCACGCATGATACATGTAGAAACATGGCAGGGTTTTGTTTGCAGGTCACAGCTCCCATCTTGACGTCTGATGCAGACAGACGCCCCTCATAGACGCCTTTGACCAGGGCGCATGTACCATTTTCAGGCTGAATCCTCTTTATCGGCAAAACAGAATGGGATGACAGAAAGATCTGAACGCCACCGGATGGAGATTTGGTGTGGTGATCATTTTCTCGGAGGAACTGAAGCTCTTCCTTGAGAACGTATGGAGAGGCACGGTCATTTTTCAATTCCAGCTCTCCACTGCTGTACGTAAAATGTGAGATTTTGAGAAAATGGGAGGAGAGAGAGAGAGAAAGAAAAAGAAATTTAAACTGAAAGCAAATAGTAAACGGGGCTTTTCTGTGTGATAAAAACCTCCCATTTCGTTGCTTCCTTGTACAATATTTATTTTATCCCCTTTATAACTACCCGGGCTGTCTCTACGTGTTATTAAAGTAATGCATTTGCTTAACCTCCACTTAATTTCTTCTCCCTGCCCGCTCCTCTCTTGACCATATATTTCCAGCTACCGAGGTCCCACGGACTCATCTGTTGGGGTTGGACAAGAGCTTCCAGGAAGCCGGGCTGAAAGGCGGACCTGGAATTGACACCGAACCTTGTTGCAAATTTTAAGCGTTGCTACAGCCCTAGACTTTGGAGAAGGATGTGGGAAGTGAGAATTCTTGCCATTGGTTAACAGCCACCGGGACACCAACTGCCATTTAGAAATGGATGCTTTCCCCAACTTTTTTCTGGAACAGTGGTTTTTAAGTGGTTTGACTCAATTGCCCCTCTTCCTGGTCTCAAATAATGTCCTTACCCCCACAAAAGAAGCCAGCATCTGGTCTGGATCCTTGACTCACAAACAAGCCGTGACAAATGGCTCCATTACCCCCAAGATATGCCCAGATTACCCCTTGGGGGTCATTACCCCCAGTTGAAGAATCACTGTTCTAGGAGAAGAAGACATTTCCTAGTTGTCGCACAAAGGCAGAAGCCACCTTTAGAGGGGAGAGGAGAAACAAGGCTGAAAAAGCTGCTGAGATGTGTCTCCTGGGATCATCTCTTGAGATGGAACAGAAACCTGAGAAGTCAGAGATTGCCAACCACTACAGAGAGGACTGTACCATGACAGAGAGACCCTCCTGTACATAGATGTCCTGGCTAGCTTTTCCAAGGGCCCAAATCCCCACTCCTCATTTATCACAACTGTAGGGTCTGTTCTCCTGCGAAAGGAATCTCGAAAGCTGTTTCAAGCATGATCATATTTTGTCATGTTTTGTATATGCCTCGGGGCATCGTCTGGATTGCCATCTTGGAATTCTTTTTTGGGGGGGACTAATTTTTATTGTATTCCTGTTTACTTGGGTTTTTTTTTTTAATGTTGTTCTTTCTCTCTGGCCCACCCAGAGTTGGTTGAAGCTGGATGGATGGATCAAATAAATAAATAAATGTCCCCTTCCAATTAAATGAGAATGGATAGAAAAATATTAGGAGAATTTCGCTGGTGGGGAAGGAAGGGTTAGGGTTCATTTCCAAGACTTTACTGCTGATGATGAATCAAACCTTGTTTTGGCAATCATCAGCTTTGGTTCCCATGCCAAGGATCTCGATCTGTGCTAGATCGAAGTAGGACCTTGTGGGTTGACAGTATTTTCTCTTTCAGAGGGTTTCAGGAGAGGCAAAGAAGAAGGGAAGGCCTGGAGACCCTCAGCTCCAAACACAAACTCTCTCTGTAAACAGTGAACAGAAAGTTTCTCCTTTCTGTTTCTTCTGAGGTCCATTTTCCTTGGCCCTCACTGTCCTTACCATCGGTTGCCTTCCTAATTCCTGGAGCTACACAATGATGGGCTTGGTGGTGACATCGTATGAGGCCCAAGGTCATTGGCTCAAAGCAAAGATTGTCCAAATGTTTAGGATTCAAGTGAAGCCAAAATCTTGGCAAGTGAAGCCAAGGTCAGTGAGGGCAATGAAAAGGAAAATGTCCTTAAACACCTTAAATCAGGGTTCCTCAACCTTGGCCACTTTAAGACGGGTGGACTTCAACTCCCAGAATTCCCCAGCCAGCCTTGCTGGCTGGGGAATTCTGGGAGTTGAAGTCCACCCGTCTTAAAGCGGCCAAGGTTGAGGAACCCTGCCTTAAATGCTACAACAAAACTCATGGGTTACTAACAGCTGGGAAAAAAGTCATGGAACTTTGTTTTTTTATATGATAATGGCAGTGAGATTATTGTATGCACAAAGATGGATAGATCTGGCACGACGCCACCATGGAGGAAGGGTTGGTGAAGATGATGGAACGTGCAGAGATGGCCAAACTGGCTTCTGTGATTAGAGAAAAGACAACAGCTGCGTATATTGCTGGCTGGAAACTCCAAAAAAAACCCAACCCCCAAAACAGAAACCCACCTTCTGTTTTTGCATGGAACAGAAAAAATGAACTTTTGATGTGTGGTTATGAGGATTAGAAAATATTAGATAATAGAAAAAAGAGAGCTTTTTTAATAGAAAAAATAATAGAAAAGAGAGAGTAAGATATAATTATGTAATCATACTTGTATTTGCTGCAGAGGAAATCGGAAGTGTCTTCTTTTTATTTCTTTTTATCTTTTCTTTTTGCATCTTTCTATCTTCCTTCTTTCTTTCTTTCTTTCTTTCTTTCTTTCTTTCTTTCTTTCTTTCTTTCTTTCTTTCTTTCTTTCTTTCTTTCTTTCTTTCTTTCTTTCTTTCTTCTTTCTTTTTTCCCCCTCCCTTCTTCCCTCCCTCTCTCCTTTCCTTTCCTTTCCTTTCCTTTCCTTTCCTTTCCTTTCCTTTCCTTTCCTTTCCTTTCCTTTCCTTTCCTTTCCTTTCCTTTCCTTTCCTTTCCTTTCCTTTCCTTTCCTTTCCTTTTTTTACTTTACTTTGTATCAGTTTTTGTTAGGTTTCATCTTCTTTTTAAAACTTTAAATAAAATTTATATATATATATATATAATTTTCTGGGGGAGATGAGCAGCATATAAATTTAATAATAAATAAAGAGATAAATAAATCTTTTCCTTGGCCCTCACTGTCCTTACCATCAGTTGCCCTCCTAATTACTGGAACTACACAATGTATTATATATATACAAAACTCATGGGTTACTATGAGTCAATCCATGCCCCTTAACTACTGCGAAGCATCCTGGAGAGGTCGAAAGAGTCAAAATGATGCCTGTAAGAGCCCAATTTTAACATGCAGTGCATGTAGAGGAAGTGTGGGGTCCTGATCACAGGGTCTGATGCCATCTTGATTTTTTTGACCTCCCCCCATGGATGCCCCCAACCGAACTGGGTAGTGGGCTATTGTGAGAAGAACCTAGGTGGAGAGAAAGCCACCTTTCCCTCCTTTAGTTCTTTGGAGAAAACCCAGATAAGCTTCCAGATTTAAGGGTCAACGAGTTCGTGAAAATGAAGGCAAAAGGCAATGTTCTGGTGCAGCCTTACTCGGGACTGGGCAACGTGACTGCAGATTGCAGAACAATAGCCCCGTTGGGATATCCAGTGGGACGTATTGCCAAAACTCCACGAAAAATGAAGATGAAAAACAAGCAGGGAAGCAAATGGAGGGAGCCGCCGGATCAATTCCCAAGGGTGTGTTTGTGATCAGAGTTGGACAGGATGTGTCACTCACCCTGATTGATAGGGAAACTGCCACTGAAAAACATTGCTAAATTAGACTAAATGTCTGCTGATTCCTTAATTAATTTGCATGGCAGAAAGCTGCAGCAGCACCCGTGGTGCGCACCAATAATGCAGGCCAGCTGCTGGAACATGACAAGGATGAGTTGAATCCCAAAGACGGGAAGGCAGCAGCTTGGTCGGGGGTAAGCAACTAGCGGCCCCAAGTGTTAAATCTACCTCTTGACCCCAATCCTATGAAGGCCCTTGGGCTTATGGTGGGGAATGGAGGCAAAGCTAAGGGCAGCCTTTTGAGGAGAGATGCAAAGGAATGGAGAGCTGGCTGGGTATGGAGGAACTGTTAAACAAAGTGAAATGGCAACGGGGACAGAGAGAAACTCAGAGGGGCTTTCCAGGTTCTGTTCTTCTCCCCTAGAATATAAAGTAGTGTTTAGGGAATTCCTGCGGGATCTCTTTCTTGACCTGGCCTACCTCAAAGGGCTGACCATAGGCCGGGAAGAGCAAGGGTCAAGCGTGCACAGAGCTGGCGTCATGCTACCAAGAATCTTATCCACATCCTAAGCTGTATAAATTGAAATTGATCCATAACGCAAAGACTCTAGACCAGTGTTTCTCAACCTTGGCAACTTTAAGACGGGTGGACTTCAACTCCCTGGTTGACGGGTGGACTCCAACTCCCTGGACTTCAACTCCATGGCTGGCTGGGGAATTCTGGGAGTTGAAGTCCACCCGTCTTAAAGTTGCCAAGGTTGAGAAACACTGGTCTGGATGCTGGCTGGGGAATTCTGGGAGTTGAAGTCCACACTTCTTAAAGTTGCAAAGGTTGAGAAACACTGGTCTGGATGCTGGCTGGCGAATTCTGGGAGTTGAAGTCCACACTTCTTAAAGTTGCCAAGGTTGAGAAACCCTGCTCTGGACCTCCAAGGTTCTTCATTTCAATGCACTGTAACGTAGAAGTCCAAACTGGACAAAATGTGAGCCCTTTCAGCCACAAATCTCCAGCAAGCATGTCTGAGATGGAAACAAATTTGTCTCACTCCACTTTATTTGATCTCCGATGCAATAGACCGGGCATGATCTGCCCACTTCAGCCTGGTTCCTGCAAACTGGTGGCGAATGCTGTTCTACACAACTCTTCAGTGCTGGATCAGGGCCAGAGGCTACAGGAGTTCCCTGCCAGGTCACCCTACCCATGTGCCCCAGACCCTTGCGTGGTCTGTTTCCTGACCTGGCCTGCTTCGAAGGGCTGATGAGACTTCTGGCTGAAGATGGTCACCGGGCTGGACAGCCACTTGTGGGTTAATTGTGGGACCACCTGTCTCCAGCGGGTTCTGCCCAGCCCACACACTCCAACAGAGTGGGCGCACTCCGTGGCATCGGATGGGACCCGGCCTTCTCTCTTGTGGTGTCTGCCCTGCCGAATGACCTCCCTCCTGTGATCCCCAAATCTGCTGGTCTTCAAGGAGGCTTTGAGCACCTGGTGTTGGCCAGGAGGTTAGATGAGCCCATCCTGGAAGGCGGACTGTGTGTTGGCCCCCTTGTTCTCTCTCTCAATTTTCAGCTGTTGGGTTGCTGGGAATATTGTACTCCTGTTTTTATTTGTCCGTCATCAGGAGTGGTGTCTTTGTGAGCTGGGCATCCATTAAAATAAGACAATGAGGGGTCCAGCTGAGCCCTGGCAGGACGAAAGGGCGGCCAGCGCCACAGGAGCCCTGCTTCCCCTCGGTGTTATTCTGCGCTGCCCAGAATCAGCTCAGAATTGGGGGGTGCCCAAATGGAATAAATTAACTTCAATGAAAATCCCCAAATCAGGAAGATCATGTTGCTCAATGCGGGCTCAGCTACACATTGCCCTCCCCCCCCCCATATCATTTCTATCCACCCAAAGTGCTCAGAAACCACGTGGCTGGAATTTAGCGGCAAAGTGCTTGAAAATAATGCTACAGTTATAGTTGCCTCATGGTTTGCTTTGGGTCAGTTAATGACAGTAATAAAGACCGACAACGAGGAGGAGGAATTTTCTTGGCACGAATCTTGAAGAGGTTTGTCACTGCCTTCTTCCAGGTTGGGTTTGTTTGTTTATTTGTTGGTCTCCTGGTGGTCTCCTATCCAAATTTTCTCCCTATCACAGTCTACTCTAGACCTGGGATTTCTGGGTGGACTCCCATCCAAATTTTTCACCACCCTCTAATCTAGTCCTGGGATTTCCAAGTGGTTTCCCATCCAACTTTCTTACCCACATCTAATCTAGTTCTGGGAATTCCCAGTGATCTCCCCCCCAACTTTCTTCCCACAGTCTAGTCCTGGGATTTCCTGGTGGTCTCCTATCCAAATTTTCTCCTCAACACAGTCTACTCTAGACCTGGGATTTCCAGGTGGACTCCCATCCAAATTTTTCATCACCCTCTAATCTAGTCCCCGGATCTCCTGGTGGTCTCCCATCCAGCTACTTAGCTTCCAGGAGAGCCAAGGTGAACTAGGGGCTGCCATGGCTTAGCTGTTGCATAAAGGGATGTGTGGGGTGTGTGTGTGTGTGTGTGTGCGGTTGGAAGCGTGTCCGTGCTGTGGACTCGGAGATAGGATCTGGGCGCGCAGGTATCCCAGAGGAGGGGCCGATCCCATTCTTCCCTGCCTCTCTCGGTGGGCCTTGGCTCAAGGACAGGACGAATCCTTCCGTGGCACCTTTGCCGAGCTAGTCTGTGGCTGCCTATGTTGACCGCTCTCTGCCCGGGGCGGTTTGATTTGGCTCCCTGCCCTGGGCCGGAGGGTGGACTAGATGTCCTCAAGGGGACCCTCTGGCTCTGGAACCGGATAGGATTTATCTTGGTGAAACTGGGACCATTTATCCACCCAGCAGCTGCTCCCTCGTGGCACTGACAGCTCTGGTCGGCTCCTTTTCTCCAGCCCGCCCAGAAAAGGGTCTCCGCTCATCCTCGGAACCGGCTTTTGCCCCACCCCAGAAATGCCTCCTTGCGTTTCCTCACTTCGTTTTGGAGGCCATCTTTCTCTTTTCACTTCCCTTTTCCCAGTCGGTTGCAGCGTTTAAGAGCAGACCAGGCGGCTGGGGAGTAAAGGAGTTGTAGTCAACCCCTGGGGCTCTGAAACCGCCTCTAAACCATGTTCCTGAGCCCAGGCATGGAGATTTCTCTCCCGTCGCTCGTGCTTCATGCTCAGCAAGCCAAAAGCGAAGGTGGGTTGCCTTCTGTGTTTTGATTAAGATTTAGGTCCCTCTTCTGAATATCTTCCAGAAACGTGATGGAGGGAGAGAAATACAAGATTATTTGAAGAAGCACCAAAGACAGGAAAGCAAATATTAAACACTGTTTGCATGAAACAAATGCCAGATATGCGCCTGTGTGCTCTGGCATTACAAAACCAGCTTTGCAGCTTCACCGGAGAACAAAGATTTCTTCTCTACGTAGATCTTTGCAACGAGGATCAAGGTTGGGGACGTACAGCGAAGAAATGGTGCACAGGTTATTGGGTGGGGGGGGGAATGTTATTTTTAAAGCAGTTTTATGGGAAGCCCGACTATATTTCAACCTCGAAATTTGTTCTGTTTGCTGTTATCCAGAGAAGCGATTCATGAACTTGAGTCTGCAGGAGTGAAGCCAGCATGTCATCAGAAATATATAAAAATTATGGATCACCCTAATACAGTGTTTCTCAAGCTTGGCTATTTTAAGATGTGTGGACTTCAACTCCCAGAATGCCCCAGCCAGCCATGCTGGCTGGGGCATTCTGGGAGTTGAAGTCCACACATCTTAAAGTTGCCAAGCTTGAGAAACACTGCCCTAATACCTAAAATTATGTACACACAATGATGACTTGGTTAAGCCACTTCAAAGATCTTATTTCCACTATATCTCTTCGCGTCTCCACCTAAGTAAGGGTTGCCATGATTGTCATCCTCCTCCTCCTCCTCATCTTGCATCAAGGAACATTCTAGACCAAAAAATGCAGAGATGTCACGCAACAGTGGAGAGCAGGTTGTCAGGAAAGCAGGATCTGGCTCCAGGGTTTGAGAGGATATGTGGATATAAACTCAGGGAAAATGTGAGACTGGAGAAAGGAAATGCTGTGAAGGGTGGCCCGAGGTATCTCGATTACCCTGAACGCTTTGCGCTGTGAGTAGACCATGGTTTTCAGGATGCTACTGAAGCCAGTGGCCTTTAAAGAAGCCTGTGGCCCTTTACTCTGTGACATCCTATGGAAGTGAACGTTGGACTTTGAAGAAGTGTGATAGAAAGAACATTGATGCTTTTGGGCTTTGGTGTTGGAGAAGACAGCTGAGAATCCCATGGACAGCCAAGAAAACACAAAAATGGATCATCAAACAAATCAATCAGAGTCCTCACTTGAGGCACCAATAACCAGGCTCAAATGATCCTTCTTTGGACATGTGTGAAGATCTAGCTCTCTGGAGAAGGCTCTCATGCTGGGAAAGGTGGAAGGAAAGAGAAGAAGAGGACAACCAGAAGCAAGGTGGATAGACTCGGTTACAGCAGTGATGGGGGTACCATTGGAAGTCCTGAAGGACCAGGCTGGAGGTAGATCATCCCGGAGAAGGTCTATCTATGTGGTTGCTAAGAGCTGACATTGACTTGATGGTACCTAATCAATCAATGTTCCTTTAAAAGACAGACTTCTCTGGATGTGTTTAAGTGGATGCTAAAGAGCCATTGGTTACAGATGCTTTCATGTGAATTCATGCGCCAACCAGGGGATTCTTCCAACTCAAGATTTCCTTTACTGGAGACAAGCATGGGCATTTAAACTGAGCTGCAGGTCTATTTAGGACTGGAGATTGCTGTAGTAACAGTTCTGCCTTGCCCTGACCTCTTATTTTATTTCTATCCTGCCCATTCCTCCTTCGCTTCCAGCAGGAGTTTCCATGGAGATATGCGGGGCACCATCTGGGGTTCCTGGCTGAGATTTTCCCTTTCTCGACCCTGCCTGGACTTACCAGAAGTTGACCGTTCCTCTGCTTTGTCTCACTCAGTTCCACTTTGCACCATCCTGAACTTTTGCACAGAAGATTGACTTCCACTTGCAAGTCGATAGTCAATGCTCAGAAGAGAACGCCCAGCAGAGACCAGCTTTTTAGAAGTTGTGGCTCTACCTTCTAAATAGCCCCACTGTGGGTGGGGCAGAGTAGCCCTAGATGAGCCATCAAGAGCAGTGTTTCTCAACCTTGGCCACTTTAAGCTGTATGGACTTCAACTCCCAGAATTCACAAGCCAGTGTGGGAAAGTTGAAGTCCAGATGGAGAAACATTGGGTTGAGCAATGAAAGAGCAAAGGGGCACCATTGTTGGGCTGTGTTTAGGGCAGTGTTGTCCAAACTTGGCCACTTTAAGATGAGTGGACTTCAACTCCCAGAATTCCCCAGCCAGCCATGCTGGCTGGGGAATTCTGGGAGTTGAAGTCCACTCATCTTAAAGTGGCCAAGTTTGGACAACACTGGCTTAGGGCATCGGTTGGCCTTCATCCGTCCCTGGGGCAGGTTCACTCTCCTTGCTCTCCTTCACCTGCTCTTTCTTCTCTCCCCCATCCAGGTACATTCTAGGGCTGCATTCACACAGGAGCAGGTCAGGGAAGACACAACAGGAGCATTCACTCAAGGTACAAAACTTGGTTCCCTTTGGCTAGTTGTCTGATGCTCAAGCTATCATGCAAACCTCGTCTTCCGGGTTAGTGAATGATTCTCTGAACCCCAGAAAAAGCCTTCATTCAGTAACCAAGCCAGTGGGTTTTGCGAATGCAGCTATGTACCAAGGACTACCCTTAAAGCAGTGTTGTCCAAACTTGGCCACTTTAAGATGAGTGGACTTCAACTGGCTGGCTGGGGAATTCTGGGAGTTGAAGTCCACTCATCTTAAAGTGGCCAAGTTTGGACAACACTGCCTTAAGGACTACATTTGTACAACTTGCTTATCCAGCACCAGTTCCAGTCCAGGAGTAGCACTGGCACAGCATGTTCAGCTTCATTAGTTTTAACCCTGGTTCGGTGATTTCTGGCTACCGGATTCTGCAAACTAGCCTGCTTGATAAGCAGATGGTTCACTAAACTCAAGAAATGGATTCATTCAGTAATCCAGATTAAGTGTGCTGTCGGGACCCAGCCTTTCTGTTTCCCACCTCTGATGTCAGGGGTGTCTGCAAGGGAGGTGGGGGGTCAAAAAAGTCAAGATGATGACCACAATGGTGTGGTTGAACCCTGTCCTTTTTAATATGTGAGGCATGTAAAAAAGGGGCGGGGCTTTGATTGCAGAGTCATGGATGCCGTGTTGACTTTTTTGACCTCTCCTGCAGACCACCCTGCCTAGGGTGATTTCTTTCCCCCGTCCCCATGCTTGACCAGTCACTGACCCCTCTTCCTTCCTTCCTTCCTTCCTTCCTTCCTTCCTTCCTTCCTTCCTTCCTTCCTTCCTTCCT